>NC_091332.1:12997421-13167421 GCF_038502225.1 Cherax quadricarinatus | reverse complement strand
CAGACTGATATAATTTAGAGAAGTCGGGATTTAAGTGGAAACCTTCAGACAGTCTGGCGTAACCTGGAGAGGATTTCTGAGTTTGAGTCATGGCATCATTGATGGAATACTGGGATGATCATGGTGGCTGCAGAGCGGGCGAAACGTTTCGTCAGTAAACAGTGTTAAACATGCCTTACTCTTTATCTTGTTGGTGTTGTATACCATTTATAATATACATTTGATGGGTTTCGAGTGTTTTTTTCATTAACACAGCCCGGCCCTGGGCCAAGCTTGCCCGGTGCTGACCTGGTCAACAAGGCTGTTGCTACTAGCGGCTCGCTCACCTATATTTCCGTTCATAGCCTGGTTTAGAAATTTATACTTCATAATGGTGTCCTCCCAAATCCCTCTCCTCCAGGGTCTTCAGGCTTACTTAAGTCTCTCCTGGTTGGTTCACCCGTCTCTGTTATGGGACAAACCGTTGATGCAATTTTTTGGACCATTACTAATTCCTACAGATGGTGCATCAAGTGGAGCTCCTCGCTGGGTCTGCATCATGGAAAATGCTCTTATATATATATATATATATATATATATATATATATATATATATATATATATATATATATATATATATATATATGGACAAGTGTTTAGGTTTCTGTATGCTGTTCTAAGATTTTGTAGTCTCATGTGCAACAGAGAGTAAGCAGTTTGAATGAAGCTCTCACTGTGTTTACTGTGAAGCTAGTTTCCTGGTCTTTTTTAATATCTGTTAACTATATGAGAGAGAGAGAGAGAGAGAGAGAGAGAGAGAGAGAGAGAGAGAGAGAGAGAGAGAGAGAGCGCAAATGGATTAACCTTGTACACTTTAAAGGAGCGTAAGAATTGATAGTGTGTGTGGTATTCAGGTAGGCTTCGCACACGTCAGCACCTTTAACTGTGACTGAGGGATGATTGTGGTGAATGTATGTCTTCTGCACCTGTTGGGGAGAGTAGGAGACAGAGAGGGAGTTGAGAGGCCGAGATACTTACATAAATACACGTGTGGTTATCGTGGCCAGGATGATAGCGAGGCTGGTAGGTGGATCATGTGTTAATGGTGACTGTGGTAGGTGGGTCATGTGTTAATGGTGACTGGTAGGTGGGTCATGTGTTAATGGTGACTATGGTAGGTGGATCATGTGTTAATGGTGACTGGTAGGTGAATCATGTGTTAATGGTGACTATGGTAGGTGGATCATGTGTTAATGGTGACTGGTAGGTGGATCATGTGTTAATGGTGACTGTGGTAGGTGGATCATGTGTTAATGGTGACTGTGGTAGGTGGATCATGTGTTAATGCTGACTGTGGTAGGTGGATCATGTGTTAATGCTGACTATGGTAGGTGGATCATGTGTTAATGCTGACTGTGGTAGGTGGATCATGTGTTAATGGTGACTGTGGTAGGTGGATCATGTGTTACTGGTGACTATGGTAGGTGGATCATGTGTTAATGCTGACTGTGGTAGGTGGATCATGTGTTAATGGTGACTGTGGTAGGTGGATCATGTGTTACTGGTGACTGTGGTAGGTGGATCATGTGTTAATGCTGACTGTGGTAGGTGGATCATGTGTTAATGGTGACTATGGTAGGTGGATCATGTGTTAATGGTGACTGTGGTAGGTGCATCATGTGTTAATGGTGACTGTGGTAGGTGGATCATGTGTTAATGGTGACTGTGGTCGTGTATATGGCGATGAGCAGACTTAACTGTGTACTCACCGAGTTATGTTTGCAAGAGTTAAGACTCGGCTCTTGGCCTCGCTTCACTAATTTCTAGCCTTTTGGGTCTTATATCTACTCTTGAAGTTGTGTATTGAGTTTGCCTCCACCACTGCTTCATCCAAGTCATTCCACTCTTCAGCCATCCTGAGACTAAAGAAATACTTGCATCCTTGTGACTCGTTTGTGTTCAGCTTCCACTTGTGTCCCCTTGATTCTGGTCCTCTTAATTCATTCTGTTGCTATCTGCCATGTCAATGCCTCTCAAGATTTTATGTCATTATTATGTCTTCCGGTGTCTTTTCCACCAAGGTTGTCAGGTTCAGTTCCTTAACCTCTCCTCATAATTCATTCGTCTCAGCTCTGGTATTATTTGCTTGGAAACCTTTGGTATTTTTTGAGCTTCTGTAAGTACTTGATACATGTGTGGGCTCAATACTGGGAGCTCGTGCTCAGTAATTGGCACTTGTGTGTGTTTGTACTCGTCTTAAAGTACTCACCGATGTGTGTTTGCGGGGGTTAAGACTCGGCTTCTGTCCCTGGCTCCTAGGATCACTTTGATCATCACTGATTTATGGCCTCTTGTGGCGGTGTGCGCGTGCGTCCGTGCATGAGCGCACGTACTCGTCTAGGTAGTTTTTACTCCACTTTCTAACTCTTATTGACTTTATTTGATGCTCGACTCAAAGGTTCTAACTTACCTATTCTTGAAACAGTGTATGATGATTTCTTCCCATTTATTGTAGATAGTCTATTAGATGCTGTTTCTCTCTCTCTCTCTCTCTCTCTCTCTCTCTCTCTCTCTCTCTCTCTCATCTCATTCACTTCTTGCCCTCTCTAATTCCCTGTTTCTTGTATGGCTCGATTATGTCACCACTTGTCCTCTAGGGTCGTTCCTCTTTGAGTCTATCCTGGTGTTAATCCTGCTCCGTTCTAGTACTAGTCCTACTGATCTCATGAAAGACCAAGAGAACATGTAGGCCAGGATGAATTACAGCAGTTGGATATGCTGAATGTTGAAGACAGAGTAAAACAACTGAAGCTAAATCATGTTTATAAAATTGCTCACAAACAGTGTCCAGAATATCTTGCTGTCAATTTTGTCAAGGTTGGGAACCGCAGCAATCATAGTACTAGGGGGAGAGAGCACAACTTTGTAGTACCCACAGTCAGTGGCCAGGCTTCAAACACCTTTTATTGTACAGCAATAAAGGAATGGAACAGACTACCCACAAATGTCAAGGCCAGTCATAGCTTGAACCAGTTCAAGAAGACTGCCAAAAAGTGTCTGATGAATGAAGCAACAGAAAGGGAGGGGAATGATTTTCTATTTTTTAGCTAAAATACGTGTAAATTTTACCTTATCCCTAGTAATGACCCTCGTATTGTAGATAGTCGTAATGACCCTCGGGTAGTAGATAGTCTTAATGACCCTCGTATTGTAGATAGTCTTAATGACCCTCGTGTAGTAGATTGTCTTTTTAGTATGATAATAAGATGTTATCTTCATTATAGAATAATAAGAAAATATTATAACCTTTATATTATAATAATAAGGTAAAAGGACCCCAATGGAAATAAGTCACTCTGTCTGACTTTTTTGGGTTATCCTAGGTTCTCTACACATATGCTGCTATGTATGATAATTCTATGTAACTGTATTGTGTATACCTGAATAAATTTACTTACTTACTTACTTACCCTGGGGTTGTACCTCTTTGAGTCTATCCTGGTGGTCAGTCTTGTTCAGTTCTCGTACTACTCTCTCTGGTATCCTGCCAGACGTGTTTATCTCCTTGCGTTGGTGTACGTGCTTGATCAGGTGCTGACTCCATGAAAACGCTGAATATTAAACCATTGTATGAACTTACGTTGTATATAAGGCTCTAAAGGATTCCTTGTTAGGCTTCCAGAAAGCACTTGTTATGTTCGCTAGTTTTGTATATACCACTGAAGACAAACACTTGATGAGTGCTTCCCGTGATACGTTTAATGTCTTGCTTCCTTTGATAACTGAGAACTTAAAGAGATGTGACTGAGAACAGGAAATAGGAAGAAGAAAAGCGAAAGTGGAGAGGATACCTGGAGTTACCTGGAGTAACTCCAGGTATCCTCTCCACTTTCGCTTTTCTTTCTTCCCATTTCCTGTTCTCAGTCACATCTCTTTAAGCTCTCAGTTATCAAAGAACAGTGGAGTCCTCATACTGCACCAGATATAATGAGAAAAGAAGAAAGGAAAAATAAGGTGGTAAGGGGGAAGAGAGTAGTAACAGAGTAGTACGGTGACTGGAGTAGCTGGAGGAGGTGACTGATGCCGACATGTGATGCTGTGTTTGACAGTCTCTCCGACACATTTCCATGTTATTGTGTTGACCATATTATTAGCAGTAATATTATTGTTTCTGATGGATGTGTCTTGGTTGCAGGTATGTGTGGGCATGTTTTGACACTCAGGCAAGGCGATGGAGAGTCACGTGTGGGTAAGTTGAAGGAGCAACATTGATTTTTTCATTACATTACAAAACTGGGCACCTCAGCAGTGTGCTGCTAGTCTATTCTGTGTTATATGCATTATGTTAAGATAAGCTAGCCACGTTTCCTTGTCATGTTCCATCATAGACGACGAATTTCGTACATAGGGTAATGAAATATGTCAAAGTAAGCTAGGAGACTTCAGAGAGACGCCATCAAGCATTCCACTATGGATTCAGTATAAAGGATGGAGGGACGAAGTACAGGTAATCATGTAAGGGAAAGAGGATGATTAACAAAGAGGGAAGTGTGGGGTTACCTCTGTGGTATATGTAGTTCAGTTACACTGGAATGGGTGGTGATGGGTGGGTTGGTGCGTGGTGATGGGTGGGTTGGTGCGTGGTGATGGGTGGGTTGGTGGGCGGGCAAGCGAAACTAACCACTCTTACACCCGCCAGTCGCGCAATTTGCCTAGCGTTTGTGTGTTTTGTAAAGTGTCTTATTATGTTATGGCTTGTTGGAGGTGACCTCCCTCCCTCTCTCTCTCTCTCTCCCCCTCTCTCCCTCCCCCCCCCCCTCTCTCTCTCTCCACTATTTCTTCCGTTCACAAGTCACGTGTCACTCTCCTCCCACCTTCCTCTCTTCTCTCTCAGTTATCTCCGTTCTCGTCACTTCTTGTTACATGAACTACAGTCTGCAGCAAATTCCACTGCAATACCCTCCTTGTGGCATCCTGTATGTTGTTACCTGAGAAGCGTTGAAGAGGAAGAGATGAAGACGAAGACGAGGAAGAGGAGGCGGAGGAAGAGCACATATCAATAAAATACTACTACTACTACTACTACTACTACTACTAATAATAATAATAATAATAATAATAATGTGATTGGGAATCTCGGTAATAGCAAAGGGGGGGGGGTGCAGTAAGCACCTTAAGAAATAACTCAGTAAATGTAAAGAGACCAAGACTTTTCAACATTCTCCCTTCATACATACAGGGAATCACCAACAGAGCCCTGTTCATCCTGGCTTTGGTGTCTACGTTGGACTGCGTGCTCCTAGCACTAACACCCTGATTGATCAGACTGTCAACAGGGAGCCCTAGTCTGGAACCTGACCTCAGTGGTGTAGTGGCCGTAATGGTGGTGGTGTAGTGGCCGTAATGGTCGTGGTGGTGGTGTAGCGGTCGTAATGATGGTAGTGTAATGGTGGTAGTAGTGTAGTGGTCGTAATAGTGGTGATGTAGTGGCCATTATGGTGGTGGTGTAGTGGCCATTATGGTGGTGGTGGTGTAGTGGCCGTTATGGTGGTGGTGTAGTGGTCATAATGGTGGAGGCGGTAGTGGTGGTATAGTGGTCGTATTGGTGGTAGTGGTGGTGTAATGGTCGTAATGGTGGTGGTGCAGTGGTCGTAATGGTAGTGGGGTTGCCTCTTCAGGTAGTTGCGACTTAGTGTTTTTAATGGACACCTTTCATGAGGCGGGTGTTATGGTAGAGACGTTAATAACTGCTTACCTAGCACCGACCTCCGCCTACCATAACAACCCGACAAGTAATGGTGGTGGTGGTGGGTTGGTGGTGGGGGAGTTACCCTGGTCATAAGATGCACTGATTTTAGGGGTGTCCAGTGTGTTGAGAAGACTGATGCCTTGGTCAGTGGCAATCATTTGGCGTGGGTTGGTAGGGAGAGGAGTAGGGGAGTGATGGGAGGGGAGGGAAGAAAGACGGGGACGCAGAATAAGAGAAGAGAAAAAGTAAGAGTGAGGTAGGGAAGGCATCACCGTGTCACCCTCTTAGAGGTTTCTTCTATCTTCTTGACTTGCCATCAGTTACCTTGCGAGAGAGGTCCACAAATAACACGGCTTGTGGTGTGGTATTCAGGAAGAATGGTAGGTCTTGGGGACAAGGACGAGTCGATAGCATCACTCCATCTCTAATAATGACATCGTTACTTGAGATAGTACATCTTCAGCTTCAACTCTTCGGCCCTCCACTCTTTCTTTGTTCGCTTGGTATAATTCTATTATACATATTAAAGCTGTTGCAGCCTTTATTAGGGGACTCTCCAGTCAGTTGCACTTGTATGAAATGTTTCTTTGTTGGACTGTAGAAGCCACTGGCTGGCGAAACGCTTCCAGCTTAAAGATACCCAATACACAAATACCCGCACGTAGGAGAGAGAAGCTTACTACGTCCCTGTCCCCCTCTCCTATATATAGCCAGCGGGAGGCCTTGGTCAGATGACCAAATGCACCAGTGGCGGGTCATCATATGCCTAAGATCCACGTCAGGAAACACTTGTCCTGTTTCCTGACAAACCTAACCTAACCTAACTGTTTTGTGTTAGTGGAACTTTGTAAATGGTCCAAGTCGAACCGAAACGTCGTCGTAAGCTCCTCTCTCTCCTCTGTGCGGGTATTGTGTATTACCACTTGGGGTCGCGACCCCAAGTGGTCGCAATAAACTTAGAGAAGCTGAAAGAAGTCGTCGAAGATAAAGGCTGATGACAAGTGTTCTAGACGTCTGAAATCTGTGTCATGTTGTCATAATTCATCTCTTGTTAAATTTATCTTATTTTGAGGCAACCTTGTCTACTCCGGACAGTAATTTGTTTGCCATAATCACTTCTTGTTGTCGTCGTTCTTGCTGTGTCGTGAAGTCGACTTCATGCCGCTATTCTTCACGGCTTTTGTTTCTCAATTCGGGTACGAAGCTGATGGCGGACCATTGTTCCCTTACGACTTTTTATTTTATTTTATTGGTGTGCGCTGCTTACCGTTGCTGCTTAGTCTACAGTTGGTTAGACACATGATGTGTGTATAACTCTGAATGATGAGTTTTTCATATTATTTTTAATCTGTGAATCTTGGGATATGCCGCCATTGTTGTTCATTTTTGCACTTGTAGGGATATTTTTGGTGTTATGTGATCCGTTAAACTGCTATGCAGTGTTTTTTTCGGTCTTTCTCCTTCGTTACGTGCCATATGCTGGGGTTGATTTCCAACAGCCACTTTTCTGACCATTCCTGAAACTAGAGGGATTGGTTCCAAATGCACGCACCGAAACTACTCCCTACGATAACAAGAGGCTCGGCAGACTACATAATACACCTAAAGCAAGGGTGCAACGAGTACACTAAGAGAGCTCAGTAAGTGTAAAGGGACCAAGATTTTTCAGCACCCATTATTCATACACCAGGGTAATTACCAAGAGACCTTTAGCTGTTTGAAGAGCAAGCTTGACAAGTTAATTCTAAATCAGCCTGGTTGTGGTGCCAGTGTTAGGCAGCCTGATCGTGTCTCCTCTTTTTCCCCAGTCTGTGACGGTCGCGAAATTCGTGCAGTTTTAGGATCCATTTCTCAGTTCCAGTACCAAACCAGGCTATGATGAATATGTGGGGCAGTGGGCCACCAGCAGCAACAGCCTGGTTGACCAGGCAAACACCAGACAAGCCAAGGCCGGGCTCCGGGAGTAGAAAAACTCTCGGAATTCATCAAAGGTATATAAAAGGTAAAGGTGCCCGTTGTACTTTTGCAGTTTTGTATGCTTTACAGGGTGTGATCTCCATACCAGATTGGTCATACACATGTGGTGGTCAGTCCCCTCAAGGATTCCTTGCTGAGGTTTCTGATTGCCGTTTATATGATTAACGTCATATTAAGACTTAAATATCAGCAGTCCCGGAGTCTGTTGCAGAGCTGTCGTGTACAAGTACCTTAAAAGAGTCTCAAGATTAACTTGGCATCTCTTGTTTTAAAGGTTAATGCTACCCGGATTATCGTTTTCCTTGAAATTGTGACAGTAACACTGTTGTGTTTCGTAAATATAAGATCTTTCAACAGTGTGATTATAATTATGATACCGACAAGTGATAAGTAAGACACATGTGCAGCAGTTAAACTCCAGGTAGATACTTAACTGTTGTACATTTGTCTTACTTATCATGTTTCAACAGTGTAATCCCAAGGTTCCTTACATTCCTTCCTCACTCTTTAGAAAGTTTTGCTTGTGTTTTGGACTCGGTTCCAGTTTTTCTTCTTTACCTTTTCCTTAGTGGAGACTTAAAATTTGTCGTCGTTGAACATTATATTGTTTTCTGTGCTCATGAAACACTAAACTGGTGTGGGTTATTCAGAACAAGGAATCGTCGAGACTCTGTCTACCGTCTGATAATCGCGGCCCCGTCTCTTGGTTTACATTGGCGTGAATGTTTATGTCTGCGATGGCTGCCATTCTCATAGAAATTCTAGTACTGTCTGCCAGAACCCCCAACGAGTTCTGAGGACTTTCCTACCCCCATACCCTCTCCATCCCCTCCTTCCCTTCTGCTGCTCATTAAGAGAGCAGAACTTGTGAGAGGTTGATCATCTTGGCAGCTGCTGCTGCTGCTTATGTTGCTGCTGCTTGAGAATTTGGAAGTGTGTAACCCTGGGAGGGGCAAGGGTACAGCAACCATCACTTGTTCTATTGCAGTGTGGTTACTGTTGACGACTCTTGTGTTATTCTGACCCGAGTGTGTGGATCAATGGAAGGCGGTACAGATCGGATATTTTAGTGGTTAGCAGTGGAGACTGGGTGGGTGCGTGCTGGGTGTCTGCACCCACAAGCACGACATTCCTGCATCACTCCTCTTAATTGTTATTCTTCACCCGTTGCTCTTGCTTCCTGCCTCCTGCTTCTGCTCCTCGTTACTTCCACACATCTCTCAATCCTCAACTTTTCGAATCGTGATGAGTAAGACACAGGTGCAACAGTAGGAATGTTTATTGACAAAACGTTTCGCCGGCTTCAGTCTTCATCAGTCGAGTACAGAGATAAATCACACTCTTGGAGACGATGTGTCGGTATTGTATATCATTTGTAATATGATTCGACAATTATGTTTGTCCTCTCTTACACTTCTTTCTTGCTTGCCCTCTCCTCCATTTTCAGTCTCTGTTGTTGTTTTTACCGCCTCTTGTGTCCTTCCTCTGTCATCTAATTTTCGATATTTTTCTCTCCAACTTTTGACACGGAGACTTGACGAAGAATTTGACACATGTACAACATCTGGGTATCTTTATTGTAGACGTTTCACCATCCAGTGGTTTTATCAATACAAATTCATGAACATAATGGGAAGACTGAAGAGCTATGTACAAAAGACGAGGTAATCAGTCCCTCAACCTTGGAGTTAGTGAAGAGTACCGTAGTCTCGAAGACTGAAGGACAGGCATGAAGATTGGCGCTTATATACAGAAACTTGATATTGCAGCGTATGACAAGAAAGTCTATAGAAAAATGTAATATGTGTCAAATCTGATTAAACAAATAGATACATGTCAGTCTTGTAGGAAACAGTGGTTAAATTTTAAATTACAGTTGGGTAGGGGTGATAACGGGAGGTTAACAATAACAACAACAACGAAGTCACCAGTTCCAGGAGGTTACAGGTTTCCAGCTGGTGAACATGTGAGCTACGAGGCAGTGTGTCGCTTTGACCTCTATTGCTTCCCTGGTCGGGTTCTTGTGGCAGCTAGAGCAAATGTTTGCAACCCTTTAGCTCTTTACCTCACTCACACATATATTTTAAAAATCATATGAAAAGTCCATAAAAAATTGACTCTTTTGACGTTTCAGAGTAGTTGTAGGCGAGCGAGCGAACTCTTAGGCTGAATAGGTTCCTCGCTCTTGGCCTGTCACTCTTTCTAACTCTTGCTCACTAGTTTTTTTGCTGTTAGCTCGAGTTTGTATTGCTAGAGGTGTTTCACCGACTTGAACCGTATGGTCTATCATTATGGCAATACAACGTGTTTTAAAATTAGTGACCCAATTTCAAAGCATTATATGCTGAAATTGGTCCATCATTTTCAAACACGCTGTATATTCACTCACAGGATGAGTGGTGCTCCCCATCATACTCGCTCCCCGGGACAAAATCTAAAATCTGTTTTTTCAACACGGTAAGATTAAGTGAGGTTAGGGAAGATTAACGTTAATTAACTTACATATACTTAACCGAGAATGAGGAAGTAAGATAACAGAGAGGCTTCCGTGGAAGCGAGGAACACAGTGATTGGTATCCCCAAACACCCTGTGATATCTCATGATATTAGCAAAAATAAGATACCAGACTGATATATCATGGTATCTTATTAATGAAAATAAGATACCAGACTGATATTTCATGGTATCTTAATAATGAAAATAAGGTACCAGACTGATATCTCATGGTATCTTACTAATGAAAATCATGGTATCTTTTTAATGAAAATAAGATGACGGGTATATTAAACAAATATCCCAATTTTACTTGCAACATATAAGACAATTTGTAGATATATATCCAGATGTACTCCTGTAAACAAATATATCCAGATGTACTCTGTAAACAAATATATCCAGATGTACTCATGTTAATCATTTTGAGGTCTACTTCCTAGGCCGTTTGTATATCCATATGTTCTTGCGCTTCCATCCACAGGATAGATGAGAAAGTGGACAGTAAATTAGCCACTATGTTGGCTAATTTAATTGTTGTTCAGGTTTAATTTCCTGCAGGAGAAGTAGGCACCACGCAAAAGATCACGAGGGAGTGGGTTCACCAGTTAGATCGTATTTATATTATTACTCCAGGGGCAGAATCACATTAGAATGCAGTTTTTAAAAAGCCCAGCCAAATAGCACAGACCGCCGAAATCGTCTCAAGGTAATCCACGAGGATTTTTTTTTTTCGCAAGAGGGGAGTTGTCGAACACTCACTGGTGCCCTGTGAAGGAGGTCGCCTGGATCAGAGTGGCATTAGTGCACCATTGAACGCTGCTGAATGATTCACGATTGGCCCCTTTTATCGTGTGCGAGTCGTGATGGCTCTGTAAGGGAGTCGTCTGAATGTGTTTAAATTGTCTTTTAGTAGTGCCAGAAGGAACATGGATGTGTAGGAGCCAGGGAAGTGATGGCGATGGTTCCGGCGGTAGGTATACGAGTTGGCAATTCATGCATCATGCTGCTACCTAGATGGAGAGCAGTACTCATATTATCTCAGGGCCGGGCTGCTAGAATAGGAAAACTCTCGAAACCCTTTCTGTTCTTTCTCCTTTTTTAATCTTCTCCCTCTTCCCTCATCTTTCTCTTCCCTCTTACATATGTTTTTCTTCTACCCTTCCTCTTCCTTCTATTCTTCCCCATCCTTTCTCCTTAGCTTCTTCATAGTACCTTCTCCATCGCTTCTTGCTTCAGAGGGAGTGATTTCTGTGTTCAGATTTGAGATCAAGCAATTTAGAATTTTTCAGATTTAAGTTATAAGGTATCGATCCCTCCTGCATTATATGAAGCACAGAACGAGAGACTCAAATCATTCCCAATAATTTATGTGCTTGCCTGAATTTATAGTAATAGTGAAAGTTTTCTATACGTTCTCCAGATCTACAGTTTCACCTGCTTTAGAAACGGCTGTTAGAGCACCAGTATTCCAGCTTAGAGAGAACACTCGAAAGGTATCATCATTGGCTTGGCATTTCTTGTTTTGAAGATTCTAGTTATCCAGTCTTGTCATTTTTCTTGTAATTGTGATAATGCACTTGTGATATCTGAAAGTGAGATCTTCTGGCATTATCACTTCTCTGTCCCTCACGTTAGTATATCGCTCTTTTGAGTGATTCGAGTTTTTATATTCCGTTGTGGTCATTATTTCCTCATTTTTTTCCATAACGGAGCACCTGAAACTTGTTCTCTATGATTTAACCCAGTGTTAGATTCGCCTCAAGTCAGTAAATAAAGGAATCGACACGATTATTATATTCAGAAATAATGCACATTCGGTCCGTAACATAACTTTGTCAGACACAGCAAACTCGGACGACAACGTAATTGATGTTCAGACCATTGTACACACTGGCAGTAAAGGTATATTCAACAAATTCGATTTCGAGAATAAATGCATTAACTGGAACTAAATAAAGCGTGACCTTACTAGATGCATGACTGGTCTGAGAGACCGGGGCGCCGAGCTTCTGGAATTGTCTTCTGGTACCTTTCAAGTAGTGTAAAGATTGAATAGTCTCATGAAAATCAAATATCAAAATACAGTGCCAAAACTTTTGCCAATACCGATACTCAGTTTTAAACCGATAACGACACCGATACCATTAAAATTAGCCAATGTATATCGGATATATATATATATATATATATATATATATATATATATATATATATATATATATATATATATATATGTATATATATATATATATTATATATATATATAGTTAATTTTAGGCCGATACCGATATTATTAATATAAGCCAATAACCAGCTGATATCAATACGTTGGCACCCTCTACAAAACACCCTTCGGAAATGGGATAAAAAAGGCCGGCAAAGCTTTTCAGTTTCTCTAGGAATCCTTCACCAGATCAAACTGGGAAGAGAAAAAATAAAGGAACAAGAAAAAAATGCGAAGGTCTTAGATATAGTCAGTAGTGTGAGGCACAGTCAGAGAGAGAAGTGTGGAGCTGAAGCCTCATTTGACGTCTCCAGCTAGTAAACAACAATACTTTGTCGCTATCTCATTAATGTTGGTGTGGATTTGATGACTTTTCTAGTTTAGTGGCGACGGAAATGGTAAAAGTTTGTAAAGGATTGGCACCTGTTTGCCGTGTTGGGTTTGCAACGAGCCAGAGTGACATAGTGGATTGTGTGTGTGTGTGTGTGTGTGTTCGCCTATATGTAGTTGCAGGCCCCTGGCCCCGCCTCTTCGCTGGTCGCTATTAGGTCCACTCTCTCCTTGCTCTCAAAGCATTATCGTACCTCTTCTTAAAGCTATGTATGGATCCTGCAACTACGTCACTCACCAGATTGTTCCACTTCCTGAAGAAATACTTTCTAACATCCATGTGACTTATCTGATTTTTTCATGTTGTGTCCTCTTGTTCTGTATCCCCTCTCTGAAACATATTGTCCCTAGTCACCTTGTCAAGTCCTCTCAGTATTTTATACGTCGTTATCAAATACCCTCTATCCCTCCTGTCCTCCAGTGTCATCAGGTTGAGTTCCTTTAACCTCTCTTCATAGGACATCCCCCTAAACTCTGGGACTAGTCTTGTTGCATATTTTTGCACTTTCTCTAATTTCTTGACGTGCTTGACCAGGTGTGGGGTCGATTTTGGTGCTGCGTAATTCAACATTGACTTGATATATACAGTGTCGTGAATGATTCCTTGCTTAGATGTCGAAACGCTGTTCTCAGGTTTGCCAGACGCCCTTATGCCGCATCAGTTATTTGGTTGATGTACGCCTCTGGGGATGGGCTCGGCATAATGCTCACCCCAAGATCCTTTTCCTCGAGTGAGATTTGTAGCATTTGGCCCCCTAGCCAGTACTCCGTCTGCGGTCTTCTTTGTCCTTCCGCAAGCTTCATAACTTTGCACTTGCTGGGGTTAAACTCCAGGAGCCATTTGTCGGATCAGGCTTGCATCCTGTCCAGATCCCTTTGCAGTCTTTCCTGTATATATGTATGTATGTGTGTGTGTGTGTGTGTGTGTGTGTGTGTGTGTGTGTGTGTGTGTGTGTGTGGGGGTGAAGAATAACGTTAGTGGTAATAACTGTTGAAAATAGTGTTATAAGTAATAGTTGTGGTGATAGTGTTATAAGTAATAGTAACAGTAGTTGTGGTTATGTTATAACTAATAGTAGGCGTTGTGCTAGTTGTAGTGGTTATGGTAGTTGTTTGGGAAAAGATTAGCTTAAAGGGGTTTATTAAAGTGTGAGACACTTCTTCGTCCTGTGTTAAACCAGTAAAGTTGAAGCGTGAAGTACCTCTTCGTCACGCGAAAGGTTTCTTGCTTCCTCTTTCTTCCTTCCTCTCTTTCTTCACCCTGAGATTCCTTCAGCTCTACCTTATATTCTCCTTTTTATTTTAAATTGATATTTTCCTTAATTTCCCATTTCCTTCACTAAGCTCCTCCTACGTTTCCTTCATAACACTTTCTTTCTTGTTGGTGCACTTTCTTTCTTGTTGGTGTACCCCTCAAGGAAGGTTCCTTGATGTTGGTGAGGGGCTCTTGATTTAGGGAATTGGATCTGTGCTCCAGTTCCCCGAATTAAGCCTGAATGCCTTCCACATCCCCCCCCAGGCGCTGTATAATCCTCCGGGTTTAGCGCTTCCCCCTTGATTATAATAATAATCTTGTTGGTGCAGGAACAAAACGGAAATTTGGGAGAAACTGTAAAGTGTGGAGTTTACCAGCGTTGAAAATTTGAAGCCGATCAGAAGAAACGTTCTCAAGTTTTATGCGAGACACGTTGGAAGAAGGAAAAAAGCCAGATAACCAATTAAACGCACCTCGTTGGAGATTAATAATAATAATATGATGATGATGATGATGATTGTGATGGCCAAGTCATGGTCTACGTACCTGGAGGGTGATGTGCATTGATCTTTTCCTTCAGTTACAAATAGGTACTCAAAGCAGTTATCTTCATACATACAGTAGTAATATCTTGTCCAATTTGTCCACAATCAGCACTGCTACAGCAGCCACCACCAATAAACCGTAGCCCTACCAACATCAGCAGCTTCACCACCAGCAAGAACAACAGCGGCACCAACAGCACCAGCTCCATTCCCAGCAACAGCAGCAACAATAAAAGCAACACCACTCACTGCTTGCACCTTGCCCGCAGCCTCGGGTAGTGCTTAAAATTAATGAGTGAATAATCTTCGAATTTGGAGTAGAGATTACTGTAGCCTTAAGGTATAGTGTTGCTGACACAGGTGCTACTGGGGTGTGGGGGAGGGAAGTGTCGGAGAGGATAAGGTGGGAGGTGTATGAGTGAGAAAAGAGAGGGTTGTAGGAAGAGGAAGGGAGAGGGTTGTAGGAAGAGGAAGGAGAGGGGTATGGGAAGAGGATGGAGAGGGGTGTAGGAGGAAGAGAGGGGTATGGAAAGAGGATGGAGAGCGGTGTGAGGTGAGGAAAGAGGTTTGGAAGGAAGAAGAAACGGGAAGAGAGTGGAAGGGAGAAAAGTGAATATTTAGGGGAGGAGAGTGAGAGAAGGAAGGTGAATAGAAAGAGCTTTTTTATTATTAAACAAAATTGGATGCATGAGCAGTGTGCTGCTATGTTTCCCTCTCATATTCCATCACGCAGGATGGTGCTCATACAAGGTGCTGAAATCTGTCAGCCTGAGCTGAGAGACTTCGATAGTGCAATGAGGATATCGTCAGGTATACCAGCAAGGGTTCATCAGCTACAGCAGCTTCAAGGGCTCGTTCCAGCAGAACTGGAGTTGCTATCATTTGGGAATTACCATCTCTCAGGATAGCCTATCCCATAAACAGGAGAAATGGAATTTTTATGAAGATATCTTCAGAGCGGGTTTGAAGGTAGGGGTAATGTTAAAGGGGTGAGGGGGAAAGGAAGAAGGTAGTTAGGGGAGAAAAGAAAATGATTAGGTTCCATGCTGGACTAGAATCAAAGCCGGTGTCTGGCTCATCAGACCCACAGGTACTAAGTCCTACCAACCGGTTCACCACCACAACAATTAGCAATGTATAAGAACATAAGAAAGAAGGAACACTGCAACAGGCCTTCTGACCCATGCGAAGCAGGTCCATGCCACCCCCCGGCTTAGAACAATGACCACCTTGTCAGGTCAGTTCCACTTAAGGAAGGAGCACGGCACCAGACCTGGTAGCACAAGCTATCAGGTCTGGTAGCACAAGCTACCAGGTGTTTGTCAAAGTACAAGGTAGTGACCCCGGAAGCCTCCTGCAGGCATCCTTCAGATTTTAACCACCACCACCATCCACACTACTACCCCACCACCCTCACCCCCACCATCCACACTATCCCACTACCCTTACCACCACCATCCACACTACTACCCCACCACCCTCACCCCCACCATCCACACTATCCCACTACCCTCACCACCACCCTCCACACTACTACCCCACCACCACCATCCACACTACTACCCCACCACCCTCACCCCCACCATCCACACAATCCCACTACCCTCACCACCACCATCCACACTACTACCCCAACAACCTCACCACCACCATCCACACTACTACCCCACCACCCTCACCACCACCATCCACACTACTAACCCACCACCATCCACACTACTACCCCACCACCCTCACCCCACCATCCACACTACTATCCCACTACCCTCACCACCACCATCCACACTACTACCCCACCACCCTCATTACCACCATCCACTCTACTACCCCACCACCCTCACCACCACCATCCACACTACTACCCCATCACCCTCACCACCACCATCCACACTACCCCACCACCCTCACCACCACCATCCACACTACTACCCCACCACCCTCACCCCCACCATCCACACTACTACCCCACCACCCACACTACTACCTCACCACCCTCACCACCATCCACACTACTACCCCACCACCCTCACCACCATCCACACTACTACCCCACCACCCTCACCACCACCATCCACACTACTACCCCACCACCATCCACACTACTAGCCCACCACCCTCACCACCACCATCCACACTACTACCTCACCACCCTCACCCCCACCCCCACCATCCAGACTACTACCCTACCACCCTCACCCCCACCATCCACACTACTATCCCACAACCCTCACCACCACCCTCACCCCACCATCCAGACTACTACCCCACCACCCAGACTACTACCCCACCACCCTCACCCCACCATCCAGACTACTACCCCACCACCCAGACTACTACCCCACCACCCAGACTACTACCCCACCACCCTCACCCCACCATCCAGACAACTACCCCACCACCCACACCCCACCATCCAGACTACTACCCCACCACCCTCACCCCCACCATCCACACTACTACCCCACCACCCTCACCCCCACCATCCAGACTACTACCCCACCACCCTCACCCCACCATCCAGACTACTACCCCACCACCCAAGACAACTACCCCACCACCCAGACTACTACCCCACCACCCTCACCCCACCATCCAGACAACTACCCCACCACCCTCACCCCACCATCCAGACTACTACCCCACCACCCACACCCCCACCCTCCACACTACTACCCCACCACCCTCACCCCCACCACCCAGACTACTATCCCACTACCCTCACCACCACCATCCACACTACTACCCCACCACCCTCATTACCACCATCCACTCTACTACCCCACCACCCTCACCACCACCATCCACACTACTACCCCATCACCCTCACCACCACCATCCACACTACCCCACCACCCTCACCACAACCATCCACACTACTACCCCACCACCCTCACCCCCACCATCCACACTACTACCCCACCACCAACACTACTACCTCACCACCCTCACCACCATCCACACTACTACCCCACCACCCTCACCACCATCCACACTACTACCCCACCACCCTCACCACCACCATCCACACTACTACCCCACCACCATCCACACTACTAGCCCACCACCCTCACCACCACCATCCACACTACTACCTCACCACCCTCACCCCCACCCCCACCATCCAGACTACTACCCTACCACCCTCACCCCCACCATCCACACTACTATCCCACAACCCTCACCACCACCCTCACCCCACCATCCAGACTACTACCCCACCACCCAGACTACTACCCCACCACCCTCACCCCACCATCCAGACTACTACCCCACCACCCAGACTACTACCCCACCACCCAGACTACTACCCCACCACCCTCACCCCACCATCCAGACACCTACCCCACCACCCTCACCCCACCAACCAGACTCCAACCCCACCACCCTCACCCCCACCATCCACACTACTACCCCACCACCCTCACCCCCACCATCCAGACTACTACCCCACCACCCTCACCCCACCATCCAGACTACTACCCCACCACCCAGACTACTACCCCACCACCCAGACTACTACCCCACCACCCTCACCCCACCATCCAGACAACTACCCCACCACCCTCACCCCACCATCCAGACTACTACCCCACCACCCTCACCCCCACCATCCACACTACTACCCCACCACCCTCACCCCCACCACCCAGACTACTACCCCACCACCCTCACCCCACCATCCAGACTACTACCCCACCACCCAGACTACTACCCCACCACCCAGACTACTACCCCACCACCCTCACCCCACCATCCAGACAACTACCCCACCACCCTCACCCCACCATCCAGACTACTACCCCACCACCCTCACCCCCACCATCCACACTACTACCCCACCACCCTCACCCCCACCATCCAGACTACTACCCCACCACCCTCACCCCACCATCCAGACTACTACCCCACCACCCTCACCCCACCATCCAGACTACTACCCCACCACCCAGACTACTACCCCACCACCCTCACCCCACCATCCAGACTACTACCCCACCACCCAGACTACTACCCCACCACCCTCACCCCACCATCCAGACTACTACCCCACCACCCTCACCCCACCATCCAGACTACTACCCCACCACCCTCACCCCCACCATCCAGACTACTACCCCACCACCCTCACCCCCACTAACCACACTACCACTACCATCAACAGAAGCAATCATGCAGTGATAGCTGAGATGATTGATACCTGAGTCACCTTCACCACGAGCGCTGCTCCTACGTGCTTGGCACTACCCAGGGTGGCATTGGTGACAGCACTGGCGGTGGCACTATTGATGGCACTGGTGACGGTAATGGTGACGGTGGTAACTTCTAGTAGTTACTTTTATTAGAAAAAAAGAGTTAAATTGAGAAACAACCTAGTTAACCAGGCAAATAATATATATATATATATATATATATATATATATATATATATATATATATATATATATATATATATGAGCTTGTAACTTTTATTTTCATACGCTGTCTCATCTGCAGAGCCACGACCTGTATCTTGACCCACCGAAACATATTACGGTGGGTGCATATACGTCACTGCTACATCTGACAATAGTGGTGACGCGTATTCTCTTTTGCCAACTTAACCCAGCGGAAGAGGAGAAAAAGCTGCCAACATAAACAGCCAGGTCAGTCGATGAGACAGCTTGATTACCAACAGCTCCACCAGGACACTGGAATCACTCCGGTTTAGCCCCAGGTGCATCCACAAGTAATGATAATGGTATCTGTCGTAATAAGAGAGGCAATAAAACTAGGCACCTTCATAATAAGAGAGGCAATAAAACTAGGCACCTTCATAATAAGAGAGGCAATAAAACTAGGCGCCTTCATAATAAGAGAGGTAATAAAACTTGGCGCCTTCATAATAAGAGAGGCAATAAAACTAGGCTCCTTCATAATAAGAGAGGCAATAAAACTAGGCGCCTTCATAATAAGAGAGGTAATAAAACTAGGCGCCTTCATAATAAGAGAGGTAATAAAACTAGGCACCTTCATAATAAGAGAGGTAATAAAACTAGGCTCCTTCATAATAAGAGAGGCAATAAAACTAGGCTCCTTCATAATAAGAGAAGCAATAAAACTAGGCTCCTTCATAATAAGAGGCAAAACTAGACTCCATAATAGGAGAGGCAATAAAACTAGGCTCCTTCATAATAAGAGAAGCAATAAAACTAGGCTCCTTCATAATAAGAGGCAAAACTAGACTCCATAATAGGAGAGGCAATAAAACTAGGCTCCTTCATAATAAGAGGCAAAACTAGACTCCATAATAGGAGAGGCAATAAAACTAGGCTCCTTCATAATAAGAGGCAAAACTAGACTCCATAATAGGAGAGGCAATAAAACTAGGCTCCTTCATAATAAGAGAGGCAATAAAACTAGGCTCCTTCATAATAAGAGAAGCAATAAAACTAGGCTCCTTCATAATAAGAGAGGCAATAAAACTAGGCTCCTTCATAATAAGAGAAGCAATAAAACTAGGCTCCTTCATAATAAGAGGCAAAACTAGACTCCATAATAGGAGAGGCAATAAAACTAGGCTCCTTCATAATAAGAGATGCAATAAAACTAGGCTCCTTCATAATAAGAGGCAAAACTAGATTCCATAATAGGAGAAGCAATAAAACTAGGCTCCTTCATAATAAGAGAGGCAGTAAAACTAGGCTCCTTCATAATAAGAGAGGCAGTAAAACTAGGCTCCTTCATAATAAGAGAGGCAGTAAAACTAGGCTCCTTCATAATAAGAGAGGCAGTAAAACTAGGCTCCTTCATAATAAGAGAGGCAGTAAAACTAGGCTCCTTCATAATAAGAGAGGTAATAAAACTAGGCGCCTTCATAATAAGAGAGGCAATAAAACTAGGCTCCTTCATAATAAGAGAGGTAATAAAACTAGGCGCCTTCATAATAAGAGAGGCAGTAAAACTAGGCTTCTTCATAATAAGAGAGGCAGTAAAACTAGGCTCCTTCATAATAAGAGAGGCAGTAAAACTAGGCTCCTTCATAATAAGAGAGGCAGTAAAACTAGGCTCCTTCATAATAAGAGAGGCAGTAAAACTAGGCTCCTTCATAATAAGAGAGGTAATAAAACTAGGCGCCTTCATAATAAGAGAGGCAATAAAACTAGGCTCCTTCATAATAAGAGAGGTAATAAAACTAGGCGCCTTCATAATAAGAGAGGCAGTAAAACTAGGCTTCTTCATAATAAGAGAGGCAGTAAAACTAGGCTCCTTCATAATAAGAGAGGCAGTAAAACTAGGCTCCTTCATAATAAGAGAGGCAGTAAAACTAGGCTCCTTCATAATAAGAGAGGCAATAAAACTAGGCTCCTTCATAATAAGAGAGGTAATAAAACTAGGCGCCTTCATAATAAGAGAGGCAATAAAACTAGGCTCCTTCATAATAAGAGAGGTAATAAAACTAGGCTCCTTCATAATAAGAGATGCAATAAAACTAGGCTCCTTCATAATAAGAGGCAAAACTAGATTCCATAATAGGAGAAGCAATAAAACTAGGCTCCTTCATAATAAGAGAGGCAGTAAAACTTGGCTCCTTCATAATAAGAGAGGCAGTAAAACTAGGCTCCTTCATAATAAGAGAGGCAGTAAAACTAGGCTCCTTCATAATAAGAGAGGCAGTAAAACTAGGCTCCTTCATAATAAGAGAGGCAGTAAAACTAGGCTCCTTCATAATAAGAGAGGTAATAAAACTAGGCACCTTCATAATAAGAGAGGCAATAAAACTAGGCTCCTTCATAATAAGAGAGGTAATAAAACTAGGCGCCTTCATAATAAGAGAGGCAGTAAAACTAGGCTTCTTCATAATAAGAGAGGCAGTAAAACTAGGCTCCTTCATAATAAGAGAGGCAATAAAACTAGGCGCCTTCATAATAAGAGAGGTAATAAAACTAGGCGCCTTCATAATAAGAGAGGTAATAAAACTAGGCTCCTTCATAATAAGAGAGGTAATAAAACTAGGCGCCTTCATAATAAGAGAGGCAGTAAAACTAGGCTCCTTCATAATAAGAGAGGCAGTAAAACTAGGCTCCTTCATAATAAGAGAGGCAATAAAACTAGGGTCCTTCATAATAAGAGAGGTAATAAAACTAGGCGCCTTCATAATAAGAGAGGTAATAAAACTAGGCTCCTTCATAATAAGAGAGGCAATAAAACTAGGCTCATTCATAATAAGAGAAGCAATAAAACTAGGCTCCTTCATAATAAGAGAGGCAGTAAAACTAGGCTCCTTCATAATAAGAGAGGCAATAAAACTAGGCGCCTTCATAATAAGAGAGGTAATAAAACTAGGCGCCTTCATAATAAGAGAGGCAATAAAACTAGGCTCCTTCATAATAAGAGAGGCAATAAAACTAGGCTCCTTCATAATAAGAGAGGTAATAAAGCTAGGCGCCTTCATAATAAGAAAGGTAATAAAACTAGGCACCTTCATAATAAGAGAGGTAATAAAACTAGGCTCCTTCATAATAAGAGAGGCAATAAAACTAGGCGCCTTCATAATAAGAGAGGTAATAAAACTAGGCGCCTTCATAATAAGAGAGGTAATAAAACTAGGCACCTTCATAATAAGAGAGGTAATAAAACTAGGCTCCTTCATAATAAGAGAGGCAATAAAACTAGGCTCCTTCATAATAAGAGGCAAAACTAGACTCCATAATAGGAGAGGCAATAAAACTAGGCTCCTTCATAATAAGAGAAGCAATAAAACTAGGCTCCTTCATAATAAGAGGCAAAACTAGACTCCATAATAGGAGAGGCAATAAAACTAGGCTCCTTCATAATAAGAGGCAAAACTAGACTCCATAATAGGAGAGGCAATAAAACTAGGCTCCTTCATAATAAGAGAGGCAATAAAACTAGGCTCCATAATAAGAGAAGCAATAAAACTAGGCTCCTTCATAATAAGAGAGGCAATAAAACTAGGCTCCTTCATAATAAGAGAAGCAATAAAACTAGGCTCCTTCATAATAAGAGGCAAAACTAGACTCCATAATAGGAGAGGCAATAAAACTAGGCTCCTTCATAATAAGAGAAGCAATAAAACTAGGCTCCTTCATAATAAGAGAAGCAATAAAACTAGGCTCCTTCATAATAAGAGGCAAAACTAGACTCCATAATAGGAGAAGCAATAAAACTAGGCTCCTTCATAATAAGAGAGGCAGTAAAACTAGGCTCCTTCATAATAAGAGAGGCAGTAAAACTAGGCTCCTTCATAATAAGAGAGGCAGTAAAACTAGGCTCCTTCATAATAAGAGAGGCAGTAAAACTAGGCTCCTTCATAATAAGAGAGGCAGTAAAACTAGGCTCCTTCATAATAAGAGAAGCAATAAAACTAGGCTCCTTCATAATAAGAGGCAAAACTAGAATCCATAATAAGAGGCAATAAAACTAGGCTCCTTCATAATAAGAGAAGCAATAAAACTAGGCTCCTTCATAATAAGAGAGGCAATAAAACTAGGCTCCTTCATAATAAGAGAAGCAATAAAACTAGGCTCCTTCATAGTAAGAGAGGCAGTAAAACTAGGCTCCTTCATAATAAGAGGCAAAACTAGAATCCATAATAAGAGGCAATAAAACTAGGCTCCCTCGTAATCCTGGGTAAACTTCTGTATAGATTGTAAATAAATTCCAAGTTTTATATTGAGTTCAATTTAACTTTTAGGTCAAAGTTAAATATAGACTATGTGTATTGAATAGAGGTGGAGGTAAGCTTCTTCATAAGCTCCAGGTAAATTTTAACTTGTGTATAAATCCAAGTTGAGGTATGTAAGATTTCTATTTTGACTCTACATCAGTTCCAAGTTAACTCTTGCATAACGTTACAGCTCAGTTCACCATCTTTGTGTACAGTGTTAGAGGAATTTAAAAGTGCAAGTTAAAAAAGGGAGGTATTTTTCGAGTTGGTAAACCCAGGGTGACAGGCAAGTAGTGTGGCTTCCACTGGGATTCTTCAGTCCTTTCTTAATATTCGAGTCGCCCAGGAGACTTAACTATCAGTCTCGTCTCTTCCATGAGAAAAAATTATGTTCATTGGTTATAATCATAATTTTTAAAGGGGTGGATTGGTAAGCCAGCGGAAGGCCTCGGTCAGATGACAAAACCTCCAGTGGCGGGTCATCATATAATTAAGACCCACGTCAGGAAACGCTTGTCCTGTTTCCTGACAAACCTTACCTAACTTTAACCTAACCTTCCGTGAGTTGACCCGAGGCTCCTTCGCTTGTTTATGTATGATGATCTACCTTAATTTTTAAAGGGTGGACCGGCAAGCCAGTGGAAGGCCTTGGTCACATGACCAAAACCTCCAGTGGTGGGTCATCATATAATTAAGACCCACGTCTAGAAACACTTGTCCTGTTTCCTGACAAATTTTACCTAATCTGACCTTCGGTTGATAGCCGAACGCTCTGGAACTGAACAAGGTGTAACACTTTTGAGCTATACTGCAGCGTAGACTAGTCTATTCGGTGCCGTGTATACTGCAGGTAATCTCCTTGAGGTGTGTGGGAGTGAATCACCTCTAGACAAATTGGAGTACTGGTGGAGCTGGAGGAGAGGGGCGGCGGGCCCATTGTGAAGGTAACACGCTGCCCAATTACCAAGTGGCTCACCTGCAATTACTCGGGGGTTCCCCTCTTCTCGTCCCCCTCCACCCTCGTTCCGTGACGAACCCCTCCCCCCTTTCCTCCCCTCCTCGACGTCCTCCCACTATCTCCCCTCCCATTCGCATGTCACAGGTAAGTTGGGATGGTTCCCAGCAACAGCCTGGTTGGTCTGGTGGTCGACAGAGAAATCTGGCCTTAGACAAGTCACAGCTATGTCGCAGATGTAGCTATATTTTTATCTTATTTCTATTTTTTCCCCTGACCGTGACAATTCTTTTCCGTCTTTTCTCCGCCTCTTCCCTTTTTTGTCCCTTACCGGTTTTATCTGCGCTCTTTGATAAATTTCCCCTCTTCCTCTTCCCTTTATTTGTTCCCCTCATTCCGTGATGGCCTCCTCTCCGTCTATATCTTTAGCGATCTTCGTCTCTCATCCACCAACCAGTTCTTATACACGCGCGTCTCTTTTTTAGCGATCTTATTATCAAGAGCCTTAATCAGGGGTTCTTAACTGGGGGTATGCAGAACCCTTGCGGGTGTGGGAACCAAGTAATGGGGGTATGGGACTCCATCTCTGAACAATATAAAAAAAGTTCTGTTGTTAGCTATTCATACGTAAAGCAAAACCAAGCTAGAGACATCTTTTGAAGTCATACTGGTACCTAACAGGACTGGTGATAATGATGATTTCTACAGTCTGGTGAAGGTGGTATAAGGACGTGTTGAGTAAACCATTAGGATCTGTGATCGTAAAAAAGGTAAAAAAAGAAAAGCCTGATACAGGGTCTAGACTATCCCGACGTATTTTTAGTTACTTTAACTGTAGGCGAAATTTATGTAATTTAACCCGCCATAAGCAAGTTACATAACTGAGCAATATGGTAACAGCAGTAAGGTAGAGAGTAGATACGGCACTCTGGCCTAATTCGTTGAAAATCAAACGCTCGTTATGGATGGTGGGGTGTTGGGCTTTAAATACAAAATAAATTGAGAGATGCTTTGCCTTCTTTGGACCGCGAGCGGCCCGCACTAAGAGCCTGATTGATCAGGCTGTCAGCCGGGGTTGGCTGGTCTGAGAGACTGGGCCCCGGGGTGATTGGCCCCTGGAAGGGTCCTTCAGGTATCCTTCAGGTGACGTGTGATCTCTGTGACCAGTTTACAGAGTTTTTCTACCTTATGTCATTCTTATTTTTCTCTTCTTCACTCTCCTCTCCTTCCTTTACCTGCTTTTTCCTTCCCGTCTCTTTCCTTCCCCTCTCCTTCCAATCTCTTTCCTTCTTTCTCCATTTAATCTCTTTCCTTCCTCTTTCATTTTTCCCTCTTTCCTTTTCAGTTTCCTTCTACCCTGCCATCGCCTCTCCCTTCTCTTTTCCCTTCCTCTCTCCTCACACACACACACCCACACCCACACACCCACACCCACACCCACACACCCACACCCACACCCACACACCCACACCCACACACACTACTCTTTCCTCCCTCTTCAACACTCCTCTTCCCTCATATATCTCGGATATCAAGTATCTTTCCTTTTCCACCCTTGCAACACATTCTTCTCTCTCCCTCTCTATATCCTCCCTACCCGCCCAGGATATCCCCTTTACCTCCCCCTCTTTCCTTCTATATATTCTTCTTTCTTTTCCCAACTTTTCCCCTTCACCCCTCCCTCTGTACACTCCCCGCCCCTTCTCCATCTTCCCTCCTTCATAATTAGTGGTGTCGACCCTTATTTCTCCATCTCTGTAAAACCCTGTTCATGTTACCTGGCAAATACTCCACCATCATTTGTATCATCTCCCAAATGTACTCACCTAATTATACTCCCCTAACCGTACTCTTCTAGTTGTAATCGTCAATTTATTCTTGCCTAGTTGTCTTTGAGTGGGTCGAATCACAACTCGTGGGTCGTTTCAACTGCTTTCGACCGGATTTACGAATTAATAATGATACATATAATCGGTAATATAAAGGGTTAATAATGTCACCATTAATATGTCAACATAAATTAATGTCATGGTTTGTGTTGGTTTCTGATAATGAAATATATCATAAAGGGGATACTGATGAATATATCATGCTAGCCTGCTCCAAGCCTGGCCCAGGACCGGGCTGTCAGAGTGGGAAAACTCTCGAAACCCGTCAAGGGTATATGAAAGGTATATCCTCAGCACCATTTCAGCCACAGAACCACCACTTATTGTTGACAGGATGTTATGTGTGAAGGAGAGTAACACCACCCTCGCTGGTGTTGTACTGATCAACACACTGCCAGGGAACAAGACTCACCACCCTCGCTGGTGTACAATACCACTGATCAACACACTGCCAGGGAACAAGACTCACCACCCTCGCTGGTGTTGTACTGATCAACACACTGCCAGGGAACAAGACTCACCACCCTCGCTGGTGTACAATACCACTGATCAACACACTGCCAGGGAACAAGACTCACCACCCTCGCTGGTGTTGTACTGATCAACACACTGCCAGGGAACAAGACTCACCACCCTCGCTGGTGTTGTACTGATCAACACACTGCCAGGGAACAAGACTCACCACCCTCGCTGGTGTTGTACTGATCAACACACTGCCAGGGAACAAGACTCACCACCCTCGCTGGTGTATAATACCACTGATCAACACACTGCCAGGGAACAAGACTCACCACCCTCGCTGGTGTTGTACAATACCACTGATCAACACACTGCCAGGAAACAAGACTCACCACCCTCGCTGGTGTTGTACAATACCACTGATCAACACACTGCCAGGAAACAAGACTCACCACCCTCGCTGGTGTACAATACCACTGATCAACACACTGCCAGGAAACAAGACTCACCACCCTCGCTGGTGTTGTACAATACCACTGATCAACACACTGCCAGGGAACAAGACTCACCACCCTCGCTGGTGTTGTACAATACCACTGATCAACACACTGCCAGGAAACAAGATTCACCACCCTCGCTGGTGTTGTACAATACCACTGATCAACACACTGCCAGGGAACAAGACTCGCCACCCTCTCTGGTGTTGTACAATACCACTGATCAACACACTGCCAGGGAACAAGACTCACCACCCTCGCTGGTGTACAATACCACTGATCAACACACTGCCAGGGAACAAGACTCACCACCCTCGCTGGTGTACAATACCACTGATCAACACACTGCCAGGGAACAAGACTCACCACCCTCTCTGGTGTTGTACAATACCACTTATCAACACACTGCCAGGGAACAAGATTCACCACCCTCGCTGGTGTACAATACCACTGATCAACACACTGCCAGGGAACAAGACTCACCACCCTCTCTGGTGTTGTACAATACCACTGATCATCACACTGCCAGGGAACAAGATTCACCACCCTCGCTGGTGTACAATACCACTGATCAACACACTGCCAGGGAACAAGACTCACCACCCTCTCTGGTGTTGTACAATACCACTGATCAACACACTGCCAGGGAACAAGACTCACCACCCTCGCTGGTGTTGTACAATACCACTGATCAACACACTGCCAGGGAACAAGATTCACCACCCTCTCTGGTGTTGTACAATACCACTGATCAACACACTGCCAGGGAACAAGATTCACCACCCTCTCTGGTGTTGTACAATACCACTGATCAACACACTGCCAGGGAACAAGATTCACCACCCTCTCTGGTGTTGTACAATACCACTGATCAACACACTGCCAGGGAACAAGATTCACCACCCTCTCTGGTGTTGTACAATACCACTGATCAACACACTGCCAGGGAACAAGATTCACCACCCTCTCTGGTGTTGTACAATACCACTGATCAACACACTGCCAGGGAACAAGATTCACCACCCTCTCTGGTGTTGTACAATACCACTGATCAACACACTGCCAGGGAACAAGATTCACCACCCTCTCTGGTGTTGTACAATACCACTGATCAACACACTGCCAGGGAACAAGACTCACCACCCTCTCTGGTGTTGTACAATACCACTGATCAACACACTGCCAGGGAACAAGATTCACCACCCTCTCTGGTGTTGTACAATACCACTGATCAACACACTGCCAGGGAACAAGATTCACCACCCTCTCTGGTGTTGTACAATACCACTGATCAACACACTGCCAGGGAACAAGATTCACCACCCTCGCTGGTGTTGTACAATACCACTGATCAACACACTGCCAGGGAACAAGACTCACCACCCTCTCTGGTGTTGTACAATACCACTGATCAACACACTGCCAGGGAACAAGATTCAACGTTCACCACTGTGTATGTTCTTTCATGCTAACGTTGTTTACCACTTTGTCACAGTTAAGGTTATTTCTCTCGTTTTTCATTGTTTCAGTCAAGAATTGTAGATATAAATCCAAATATACTCCTAGTAACCCTTTTTTGGGCCTAGTTTCTAAACCTTTCGTGTATCCACATGCTCTTGTACTACACTCCACTGGATGGATACAAGATATACAATAAACTAGCTACTTATGCGGTAAAATCTAATCTAATTTTCTGTTAAGAGTATCAATTGTTTCTTCTGGCGATCTCATATTTAAAATTTGCTGTTTTACTCTATCTTCACTTTTCCTCCCTCTTGATTGTTTTTATATATTATCTTATTTTTCTGTCGTTATTTTCACCAAGAAGTGAAAACGTGGATTTTCCCTGGAAGTTTGAAGCTTTGTTCCTTACAAGCAACAACAAGGTGCCTGATCTGAGACCAGGTGATGTCACCTTGATGGAGAGGGAGGGGACACCGTGCTGTCACCTTGATGGAGAGGGAGGGGACACCGTGCTGTCACTTGGATGGAGAGTGAGGGGACACCGTGCTATAACTTGGATGGAGAGTGAGGGGACACCGTGCTGTCACTTGGATGGAGAGAGAGGGGACACCGTGCTATCACTTGGATGGAGAGAGAGGGGACACCGTGCTATCACTTGGATGGAGAGAGAGGGGACACCGTGTTATCACTTGGATGGAGAGTGAGGGGACACCGTGCTATAACTTGGATGGAGAGTGAGGGGACACCGTGCTATCACTTGGATGGAGAGAGAGGGGGACACCGTGCTGTCACTTGGATGGAGAGAGAGGGGGACACCGCGCTGTCACTTGGATGGAGAGAGAGGGGGACACCGCGCTGTCACTTGGATGGAGAGAGAGGGGGACACCGTGCTGTCACTTGGATGGAGAGAGAGGGGGACACCGTGCTGTCACTTGGATGGAGAGAGGGGGACACCGTGCTATCACTTGGGTGGAGAGAGAGGGGACACCGTGCTATCACTTGGATGGAGAGAGGGGACACCGTGCTACCACTTGGATGGAGAGAGGACACCGTGCTGTCACTTGGATGGAGAGAGAGAGAGGGGGACACCGTGCTGTCACTTGGATGGAGAGGGGGACACCGTGCTGTCACTTGGATAGAGAGAGAGGGGGACACCGTGCTGTCACTTGGATGGAGAGAGAGGGGGACACCGTGCTGTCACTTGGATGGAGAGAGAGGGGACACCGTGCTGTCACTTGGATGAAGAGAGAGGGGACACCGTGCTATCACTTGGATGGAGAGAGGGGACACCGTGCTATCACTTGGATGGAGAGAGAGGGGACACCGTGCTGTCACTTGGATGGAGAGAGAGGAGACACCGTGCTGTCACTTGGATGAAGAGAGAGGGGACACCGTGCTATCACTTGGATTGAGAGAGAGGGGACACCGTGCTATCACTTGGATGGAGAGAGAGGGGACACCGTGCTGTCACTTGGATGAAGAGAGAGGGGACACCGTGCTATCACTTGGATGGAAAGAGAGGGGACACCGTGCTATCACTTGGATGGAGAGAGAGGGGACACCGTGCTATCTCTTGGATGGAGAGAGAGGGGAAACCGTGCTATCACTTGGATGGAGAGGGAGGGTGCACCGTGCTGTCACTTGGATGGAGAGAGAGGAGGTATACCTAGCTGTCACCTGGATGTGGAGCGAAGGGCTATACCTAGCTGTCACCTGACTGGAGTGGGGAGGTGAGGGGCACCGTGCTGTCAGCAGGATAGACAGGAGGGGGGGAGGGACGAGATGTCACCTGTCAGCAATTAGCGAGCGTGCACCTGGCCACCGCTGTCACCCAGGCGCATAATTCCTTTTTTCTCTCTCTCTCTTTCGTTACGAGTCGCCAGTTTGTGAGACGCGTGACTCTGGCAGTTACCATGTCAGGGCAGGATGGACACATGTCTGCCATCCATCATTTCCTCATCTTGTTTTCTCTGCTTCCAATCTCCTTTTATCCCTTCTCATTTTCTCCTACCCTGCCCCCTTCCCCGTACTTGCTGACCTCCATCTCTCTCCGTCCATTACCCTCTACATCACTTACCTGTGATCACTTGAACACACCTGTGACCTCTTGAGTTTGCCTGTGACCACTAGGCTTACCCGTGACCTCTAAGCTTACCTGTGACTACTTCACCTTAACTTCTTCTAGGTATTTACTCTGATTTTCTTTTAGTTTGTTTTTACTTGCCATTTAGAGAAAGTATTATATTTCGCATGTGTGGTGGGGAAGGCGAGAGAGCAGGTGCAAAGTACCTCACTCTTGTACTCTTTCCCTGACTCTCCTATTTTTCTTCATTCTCTCTTAACTCGATCTGTCGGAGACATTCTATATTTTTTTATTACGAGCTGGAGGAATGTACATGGATGTTAAAAGGAAGCAGATGGATCAGAAAGGAAAAGGTGAAGGTGACGAAGGACGGAGGTGCTACGAGAGCTTTGGAAGGTTGGAACTTTTCGTATCCTTCTTCTTTCTTTTCCTCTCTGTTTTTACCAGGTTTCACCTTCGTGACGTTCTAAATGCTTGTGTGCGCACAAATAGTGTTTGCAATGGTGTATTCGCGACTGCTGGCTGTGTGTGTGTACTGTATGTACTCAACGAGTTTTTGAACTCACGGATTTGTGTTTGGGGGGTCGAGACTCGCCTCCTAGCCCAGTCAGTCTCTTGGACAATTTGGACTTCCGGTCTCGTCGGCCTTATCGTTATTAGATATTCTGGAAGCTGTGAGTTTGCTCCCACCACTGCTTCACCCAAGTCATTCCATTATTAACCAGCCTGGGACTAAAATACTTCCTTTCATCACAACTTGTGATGTACCTGTGACCGATTTCATGTTTTCGTACTCCCGCAGCTCAGTCTTGGGTCAGGCTCGTTTGGTGCTAGCTTGGAGGCCCGCTGACTCATATATCCATCACAATCTGGTTGACCTGGCACTTGGTAAAAATACTTGTCCAGTTTCCTCTTGAAGACTTCCACACTTGTCCAAGCAGTTTTCTGGTATCTTCTGGTAAGATGTTGAATAATATGGGACCCCGGATGTTGACACAATGTTCCCTTATTGTCCCCAAGTTATACCGTAATACGTTATACCTAAGTTATACCGCATTATGACCTTTTTTACAGTTGCATTCAGACATTTCATGAATTTAACATACAAATTACTGTGAAGGTTTTGAACTACTGAAATCGTCATTTCGTCCGTCGTTCCGTCCACTCGCCCGTCAGTCCGTCCGTCCATCAGTGGGTGCACCCAGCCGTCCCCTGGTGCGGTGAATGTGTCAAGTGGCAGTGCGTGTTCACTACCGCCAGTAATCACTACTGTTGCTCGATTTATAAGTGAGTCTCCCACTGTAATAAGTGGAGAATTTGGGATTTATAAGTGTATCGGGTTTACTTTTTCCAATATTTGTGTTTTATGTGCTGCTTGTGGGGGAAGGTAGGGAGGGAGGAGGGAAATGTTGGGGGAGGTACTGTTGGGGATGGATACTGTTGGGGTGGCTGGTCAGTAGTGATGGTGGTGAGGTAGGGGTGATAATGGGAGGTGGAGGGAATAGAGTAGTGGTGGTGGAGGCATTTGGGGGTGAGTGGATGAAGAGTGGGATGGTAAAGGTGCAGTAGAAATATGATAGATAGGTGTGGTATTGGGGGGTATTGGTGCGGTAGAAGGTGTAGGATAGTGGTAGTGATGGTTGAAGGTGAGAGTTTACCGCCTACATTTTGTCTACCTGGTGAGTATAGTTTGGGTAATTTAGGTGTTATAAATAAATGCGAGACTTCAACGTTCTCTGCATATACATTCTCCAGATCTTAAAAATGGGCTGTCAGTGTACAGCATCAGACAAGCCTGGTCCAGAGCCTGGAGGAGAGAGTAGGATAACTTTCAACACCCATCAAAGGTATAGCAGTATTCCAGTCTAGAAAGTACTAGTGCCATAAAGAGTATAATCATTAGCTTGGCATCTCTTGTTCTGAAGGTTCTTGTTATCCAGCCTATCATTTTCCCTGCAGCTGTGATGGATAAAATACTATGTTGGTGGAGTCTTAGCTCGTGCGGCACGGTTACTTAACCCGTAGGTGCTGTGCGTTGCTTCCTTGCTCTGTCCAGTACTTTGATTGCTTGTTGTAATATTCTACTTTTTATTTCTTGTTACCTTAATGGAGTATCTGAAACGTCATCCTCGAGCTTTTTTTTTTTTTGTAAATTTCAGAGAATGCAAGAGAATAGAGCCGAGTACTATCCCATAATTTAAGAAACAGCGTTTTGTACTGTATGTAGAGGTCGCTGACTTCTGTTACTGTTTGAGAAAGTAATAACTACCGTACGAGTTGGTATTGACAGCCTGGCTTTCCCAGTAAGCATGTTAGTCATTATGTACGTCCAGCTCATTCACTGATAATGTAGAATCATTAATAGGTTAGGTAAAGTTTGTCAGGAAACAAGACAAGTGTTTCCTGTCGCGGGTCTTAGTCATATGATCACCCGCAGCTGAAGCTTTTGGTCATCTGACCGAGGCCTTTCCCTGGCTTCCCGTTCTAACCCACTAAAAGTTATGATTATAATTATAACCATTAGATTATATATATATATAAATCATTAATAATCAAAGCCAAGATTATTGACATTATTATTATTATAATCAAGGGGGAAGCGCTAAACCCGTAGGATTATACAGCAAGGTTATTGACAAGTTAACTTTAGTGACATAAGATAACAAACAGTTCAGCATAGAAGCCCAGTTGTTAATTCTTAGCTAGGAAGAGCAAGTGTAGGCCTGCCAGTAGGCTCGTTTAGATCCATCACTCTATAATTTTTGATATATTGTAAAATTTAAGAGTAAAATGTCTTAAGCAGTTACTAGTGATTGATGTAATATTAAATGGATGCGGTTTGCATGGAGGGGTGAAATAATTTTGTTTATAGCGATACATTTATGCAGGCTATAGAATTTAATATAATTGCTCTGCACACAGGCAGTAGCTCTGCGCCAAGTCTGTCCAGAGAGCCCTCTGCACACAGGCAAGGCTCTCCCCCAAGTCTCTTGTCCAGAGCTCTGCACACTGGCCAGAGCTAAGCCCAAATCTCTTCTCTAGCTATTTCCTAGAGCTTATATCGCGCTGTTTGCACCCCCCCCCCCTTCCCGCAAACTCCAGGTTTTGGGGCTCTCCCCCTTGAGGCGTACACCACGTGTTTTCACACGAAAGGTAGATTTCTTCAGCGTCACTAACTACTCCTGAGACCGAGACAGCGCCATGTGTTTTCTTACATTTCCCTGCCAAGGCAAGCATGGTTGGGTCAACCTTTGACCCCACCAGCACAGTTGACCTACATCACAAGTGCAGCATAATAAGTTAAGGATCTAATACGGGGTAAGTACATCATTCTCATCATTAGCACCATAGATGTGATTGTAGCTAGCAACATCTCTTGAGAACATTTAGCCTAGCTTTCCATTTCTTATTTAGTGAGGTATGGCAGTTGAATCCTACGACAAGTGTGGTGCGGTAATGAGACTTTTACAGCCACATATTCAACTTTTTAAGATGATCTTGTGAATGAGTGTTCTGTGTGTTTGTCTCTATAATAATGTGATGTAAAGCTTGCAACTGCTCAGAGATATTTCTCTGTCTAAGGGTGGAGGTGGTAAGGGTGGGGTTCAGAGGACACTTGAATAACATTTAACACTACATTTTTAGTTATCTTCCGCGTTTCACTAAAGGTATTTTGCGCCACTTACCTTGCTTCCAGGAATTTTTTAACGTATCCACGCAAGTATATTTACTTCGTTTGTATCTGAAATCGTGTCCATGACCTTTATTGTCTCTTGTGGCTAGCAGCAACAATCTGGTTGACAAAGCAATTTCCAGTGATGTCTGGTCTCAGGTCGAGCTTAATTAAGAGTAAATGAAATCTTGAAACCAGTCACATGTAAGATACTGTTAATAGTTAATTAATGTGTAGCCAGTGAGCGGAGACATATTATATCACAATTCTTTCTCCATTTTCCTCTATCACATCTTGTATTCGCAGTTATTATTGTCATTATGTGAAGGCAATTTTTAGGGGGATCAGATGGTGGGGAGGTGAATATTGAGTTTCCTAACAAATAGAACTCAAAGAGTAGTAGTAAAGAAGGTGAAGTCAAGAGGCTGTTGCAGTGTAAAGATCTGGTCCTAAAGGCACAGTACTCGCCCAACTTGTTTCTTATTTTTATATCCGACATAGACAAGGACATAAATCATAGCACCATAACATCCTTTGCTGATAACACCGGAATCTCAATGAAAATGGTGTCCATCTAAGGAAGACAGTGAATCTTGAGGCGAACATAAATCACGTCTACCACTGTGCCTCGGACAATAGTGTGTTGTTGAACCAGAAGCTTCAGATGCTCCACTGTGGAAGCATGAGGGAAATAAAGACTAAAACGGAGTACAGGACAAACTCAAGTCATCCATTTGTGAGACTTGGAAGTAATGATGTCAAAAGATCTCATTCAAGGAAAATGATATGCTGGATAAGTAGAACTTTCAAGACATGAGATACTGACCCACTGATGATTCTCTTAAAGCCAGTTGTTCTCTCCAAGCAGGATTACCGCTGTACACTAACGGCCCCTTTTCAAGGCAAGTGAAATTGCTGAGCTGATAAACATAGAGAACTTACACTGCCCGCAAACATGTAAACTACTTGGGAACGCCTGAAATCCCTTCAAGTGCATTCCTTAGAACGTAGGCGAAAAAGGTACATCATAATTTACACCTTGAAAATCCTGAAGGGACTGGTCCCAAACCTGCACACCAGAATTATTCTGTGCGACAGGAAGAGACTTGCCAGGGAATACAAAGTACCTCCACTAAAAAGCAGAAACGCTACGAATACACTAGAAAAGAATTCTTCGAGTGTCAGAGGTCCTTGACTTTTCAACTTCCTCCTTGCTTGAGGGAGATTATCAACGAACCTCTGGCTGTCTTCAAGAGGAAACTGGCCAAGTTCCTCAAATCAGTTCCTGACCCAGTCGGGCTGTGGGTGGTACGATGGACTGCGTGTGGCCAGCAGTAACAGCCTAGTTAATCAAGTCTTGATCTACCAGGAGGCCTGGTATGGGACCTGACCGCCCAAGATCAACATCCTGGATCTTGATCCAGGATGTTGATGTTGGCCGCATTCAGTCCAGAGTAGGCACCACAGCAGCCTGACAAATCAGAAACTGACTTAATGAACTTAAGTTACTTCTTAGAGACAGGTAGGAGGTTCGTTAGTAATTCCCTTTGTGTATGACGAGATGGTCTTAAAAAGTCTTGGTACACTTACTCCCTCAGTGTGTATTCATTGCACCTGGTTGTTTTTTATTTGGAGTATTTTGTACCGTTTGATCAGCCTCTTGCTTTAAAAGGATTGATGTGCGTGTGAAGATTTGGGACCAATTCCTCCGGGAGTTTCCACCTGTAAGTTATAAAATTATGTTGTACAGATTAAAAACATTAAAGAGACATTAATAACCTAAGTGAACAGAAGGTTACCATGGAAACCTCACGTACCGAACGACGACGGTAGAAAAATATTCGAAACTGTCACAGATCTATTATCGTTAGAATTTGAGGACATAGGCGATGTTTGCACGCAAGAAAGGTTAATTTACCATGGTCATATTTTCTTGGCTTTCATATATTTAAGACTGCTGTGTGAGGATGATGTGGCAGATGCGGGAGAGGTGTTGGTGTATTAAACTTGTTAGTTTAAAACTGATTGATCGTTCACCACTGCTGTCTTCACTAGGGGTCCTCCTGTCTTCCTCTCACTTGACGTCGGTGGTGCTATTCAAGCGTACTTTCCCGCTGTTCTTACCTGGCTCCTATTACGTCAGCTTCCTCACTCAGTGACGTATCATGCTGCTTTCGCTGTGTTGGCATCACAAGCGAAGATGTTTGTGGATGTGATGCTATACACACCACTACTGTTTCAGCGTGTGTGGAGGGTGGACTGTACGTGTTGTGTGCTTACCTTTGTCGAGGGTTGTGTGGCGGTGTACTCGCTGCCTTGTGCTTGCAGGGGTCGAGCCTTTGCTCCTGACTCAGCTTCTCAAATTTCAAACGTTATTTCGTATTTCAGACCTCAGAGACCATGGAGGTTATTCCGGGGATCAACGCCCCCGCGGCCCCGGTCCATGACCAGGCCTCCCGATGGATCAGGGCCTGATCAACTAGGCTGTTACTGCTGGCCGCACGCAGTCCAACGTACGAGCCACAGCCCGGCTGATCCGGCACTGACTTGAGGTATCTGTCCAGCTCTCTCTTGAAGGCAGCCAGGGGTTTATTGGCAATTTCCCTAATGCTTGATGGGAGGCTGTTGAACAGTCCTGGGCCCCGGACACTTATGGTGTTTTCCCTTAGTGTACCAATGGCGCCCCTACTTTTTATTGGGGGCATTTTGCATCGCCTGCCCAGTCTTTTACTTTCGTTGGGAGTGATTTCTGTGTGCAGATTTGGGACCATTCCTTCCAGGATTTTCCAAGTGTAGATTATGATATATCTCTCCCTCCTGCGTTCCAACGAGTATAAGTCAAGTGCTTCCAAGCGTTCCCAGTAGTTAAGGTGCTTGACAGAACTTATACGTGCAGTAAAGGATCTCTGTACACTCTCTAGATCTGCGATTTCACCTGCTTCGAATGGAGATGTTAATGTACAACAGTATTCCAGCCTAGAGAGAACCCTCTCATATATTTAAAACAGTGTGTTTATCTGTATTTTTTTTTTTTTGTATATGTGTGTGTGTATCTGTGACTGCGTGTCTTCACCTATTTGTGGTTGCAGGGATCGAGTCGTAGCTCCTTCGCTGGTCGTTACTAGCTCCATTCTTTCCCTTCTCCAAGAGCTTTATCGTACCTCGTATCGCGCGCGTGTGTGTGTGTGTGTGTGTGTGTGTGAGGTGTATGTATATTGTAAAGGAATTTGTAGATGTTGTAAGTGATGGTTTACCTCGCAGTCTTTGTTATTATCTCTTGGTCTTACTCTGCAGGAACCGCCGCGGTCTAGCGAATACCAAAGTTGGAAGATAAGTTAGCTTTGATTTACATATCATTAGAATCACAAGACGGTCATGCATAATCATTAACGTTGATGAAGGTGGAGAGGTTTTCCCCTCCTCTCCTCCCGGTCTGGCAGAGTTGGTTTTGTTGGAGAGTTAATCTTGATCCAGCGTCACGAGTTAGGCAAGTCGTGCACCCGCAAGTTGAATGTTCCAGGTGATGGGAGAGGCGGGGATGGGAGATGAAATGGAGGTAGTAAGATGATGGAAATGAGTTGACTATTTTTTTTTCAGTGTGATCTATGGATTTGACGTGAGCGGTGGACCAGGGTAGAGGTTTTGCGGAAGGGTGTAAATTACGATGTGTCGTTGTTCCCTGATTTTCAAGGAGTGTAGTTTGAGAGACTCCTGGAATTCCATTATATGTTTTTGAAATAATGCAGACAGTGAAAGTTCTTTGCACATAACCAAGAACCTAGCCTAGTACTAGGGATAGCTTCACATAAACCAAGAACCTAGCCTAGTACTAGGGATAGCTTCACATAAACCAAGAACCTAGCCTAGTACTAGGGATAGCTTCACATAAACCAAGAACCTAGCCTAGTACTAGGGATAGCTTCACATAAACCAAGAACCTAGCCTAGTACTAGGGATAGCTTCACATAAACCAAGAACCTAGCCTAGTACTAGGGATAGCTTCACATAAACCAAGAACCTAGCCTAGTACTAGGGATAGCTTCACATAAACCAAGAACCTAGCCTAGTACTAGGGATAGCTTCACATAAACCAAGAACCTAGCCTAGTACTAGGGATAGCTTCACATAAACCAAGAACCTAGCCTAGTACTAGGGATAGCTTCACATAAACCAAGAACCTAGCCTAGTACTAGGGATAGCTTCACATAAACCAAGAACCTAGCCTAGTACTAGGGATAGCTTCACATAAACCAAGAACCTAGCCTAGTACTAGGGATAGCTTCACATAAACCAAGAACCTAGCCTAGTACTAGGGATAGCTTCACATAAACCAAGAACCTAGCCTAGTACTAGGGATAGCTTCACATAAACCAAGAACCTAGTAGTAGGGATGGATCTCACTTTGAATTTTACACGATAGAAAAAAGTATTTTGGGTTGCTTTCAATTTAACTGATGACTTTTTGCGCTCTCCTTCTCTACTGGTCATTGATTCTTCAGTTGTATCTCAGTGTTTTCTGTCCCTAAACATTATTTTTTTTTCTGACTTGAGAAAGTTTGACGCTTTACGGAAGTTGATGGACGCCTCGTTCTCGCCTATAGTAAGAAACTTGTTGCCCGTGCAGTCTGTATTTTGTGCCTTCTTTCGTAACGGTGTAAATGTGGGGGATGTTCGTAGTGCCCCACCTCTCATCTTCTCCAGGCACTGCTCTATATTCATGTTACTCTTATCATCTTCTCAGCTTTCAGTAAGGTTATGCTTTATTTGTTTACCACTTAATATTCTTGCAGTTTAAATTTATTAGAAAAAATTCTTTGGAGGAATTATGTTTGGTTCCTTAAATCTAATCCTGACCAGCTGGACTGTGGTTCATATGTTGCACTACGTCCGACAAGAAGTAATAACCTGGTTGATCTGATCTTGAAGGTCTGGTTTGGTATCAGGCCTCGGGAACGCCAACCTCTTAGCATCTATCCGGTATCCTTCAAGGCTGCTACTAGTATCAGTTGTTTTGCTTGGCTTTTGTTGGTACATCAAAATGGCAGACTGACGGTGGGGAAGGAAGAGGAGGATAGTTAGGGGGGGGGGGGAGGAAGGTAGTGGTTATGGGGGAAAGGGAAGGAGTGGTTAAGGGGGGAAGAGTATGGGGTAAGGAGGGGGCTTGTCAGTTGCTTATTGTTTTTCATGATGTTTATATTCTTGGTGAATGTGTAGCAGCCACCGCTAACACTAGCTGTCCTCTTTATCACTCTAGTGTGTTTACACCTTGTTCATCATACATACATACTAATAATTACTTTCTCGAGACGGCTTATTTTAAATGTCATAGTATTTTTTCTTAGTACATACTTATACCTTAAATGGTAGTGTGTATATGACTGTATATTTCTTCATATTAATGAGAGTGCCTAATAACTTCATAGTTACACGTACTTTGTAAATATTACTATTTTGAAATATTACACATTTCAGCTTGACAGTGATGGAAGTTTTGATGCTTATTTGGTTAAAACTGAGCACATCAACAGCGTCCTTCTGTCTAATTCTGTACGATAATTACATGGTGGGAAGACCAGGTAACTGTGTTTCCATCATACAGGATGGTAGTTACATAGTGTGAAGACCAGGTAACTTCGTTACCATCACACGGGATGGTAGTTAGGTGGCGGGAAGACCAGGTAACTTCGTTACCATCACACGGGATGGTAGTTAGGTGGCGGGAAAACCAGGTAACTTCGTTACCATCACACGGGATGGTAGTTAGGTGGCGGGAAGACCAGGTAACTGTGTTTCCATCACACAGGATGGATTTCTTGTATCCAGCTTTGAAATCTTTTAGGCTGAGCTGGGAGACTTCATTAGGACAATGAGAATTTATTCAAACGTTCCATTATGGGTTCAGTAGCTGCTGCAGCTTCAAAATTTTCATTTCATCAAACCCGGACTCGGATTTAAATAACGTAATGCCTACAATAGTTAAGAAAAGTTACACACGCGTTGCAGAGCAAGCTTTTGTTGGGTCAACGTTAGCTCTGTGTAGAGCATGACTTGATAAAGATCTGTACAATGTATCTCTCGAAACTTTTTGTACTTTTTTTTACCGCTCACATCCTTGTATCATCAGTGTATCTTTCAGACCTTGTCTACCATTTTACATAAAAGTTTACTTGTAGGTTTAAGTACAATAGATAGGATGGTAGGAGACGTGTAACAAATATATTTTAGGTAAGTTTACAATAATTTCATAATAAACAAACACAAGGAAATATATTTTCCTCGTTAGGTTCGGAATGATTTTTGCGAAATTATTGCATACACAAATTTTCGCTTGCCTTATTCGGCAAGAAGAGCGTTGCTATTTAAGCTAAAATCACAAGTTTTACCTATTCGGTACGACATGTATATATATATATATATATATATATATATATATATATAGATAGATATAAATATATAAATATATATATATATATATATGGCGAGCCGAATATGTAAAACTGGTCAATTAGCAAGAACTCATTTAAAATTAAGTCCTTTCAAAATTTTTATCTTATACATTTAAAGATATATTATTTTCATTAATGTTAATGTAAAAAATTTTAATTTTGCACCAAAAGAAACTTAGAAAACTTACCTAACCTTATTGTAACAAGCGCAATTTATTTTAGCCTAACCCAACTAAATATATTTTAAATACTTTTACGGTAATTTAATACTAAACAAACACAACAAAATATATTTTTTCGTAAGGTTTAGAATGATTTTTGCGAAATTATTGCATACACAAATTTTAGCTTGTCCTATATGGCAAGATGAGCGTTGCTATTTAAGCCAAGATCGCAAGTTCTGCCTATTCGGCACGACATATATATATATATATATATATATATATATATATATATATATATATATATATATATATATATATATATATATATTCAGACACGAATCCTTATTCCAGTAGAATCTTGCTGAGCAACGCCAGTCTTTACCTCACAAGAGGTGTAGTACTGATCCTCGTCAAGGGTTGATGGGAAAAATTAGATCCTCTTAACGCCACAAGAACCGTATCAAAGCTTCAAGTCGAGGCTCAAGTCAGTTTCCATTACCTGTGTGGCTGACCACTGAAGCCTGTTATTACTCTCGTGTGGTAATTTTTTTAACATGGGGAGGGTAGGGAGGGTTGTGCACGCGCCGCTGAGAGGGGTATCGAGCGGGGACACCCGTATTCTGTGTAATTATTGGATTTATTACATTTTTGCGAATTACTTAGATTACCGTGGGCAGGACACGTCACTCAGGTCTGCCTGAATAAGCTGACGGTGCCTCGCTGGGTAGATGGGCGCGGGAGGAGGGCATGGACAGGTGGACGAGTGGATGGATGGTGGGTAGTTGGGAGATGGTGGCATGGACAGATGGGTGGGTGAGTGGATGAATGGGTAAACGGATGGGTAAAGGTAGGTGGTTGGGTGAGCGGATGGGTGGTTGGGTAATTGATGGGTAGGATGATGGATGATGGTGCCCTTTTCGACGGTTAAAGAGATGATTAGCAGACGGGATATGTAGGATTGATATAGTACTTGTGGTGCACATGAGGCTAGTGTGACGCACATGCACTGAATGGGACGTACATAGCTGTGTGTACATTTTTGACCTGATGTACATGTTTTACACACACGTCAGACGTGACGTACATGGGTACAACACACACACACACAGTTTGGAACCCACACCTTGCCATGCATATAAGGAAACTAGAGGAAGTGCGAAGGTTTGCAACAAGACTAGTTCCGGAGCTAAGGGTATGTCCTACCAGGAAAGGTTAAGGGAAATCGACCTGACGACACTGGAAGACAGGAGAGATAGGGGGGATATGATAGCGACATGCAAAATACTGAGAGGAATCAAGGTGGACAGAGACAGGATGTTCCAGAGAGGGACACAGCAATAAGGGGTCACAGTTGGAAGTTGAAGACTCAGATGAATTACAGGGATGTTAAGAAGTATTTGTTTACTCACAAAGTTGTCAGGAAGTGGAGAAGTCTGGGAAGTGATGTAGTGGAGGCAGGATCTATACATAGCTTTATGAAAGGTATGATGAATGATAAAACTCATGGAGCAGGAAGAGTGACCTAGTAGCGACCAGTGAAGAGACGGGGCCGGGAGCTGTGAATCGACCCTTCCAACCACGACTAGGTGAGTACACGCACGAACACAAGCGCGCGCGCGCACACACACACACACACACACACACACACACACACACACACACACACACCAGGAGCTCGGACTCGACCCCCGCAACCTCAACTAGGTGAGTACAACTAGGTGAGTACACATGGCATGGCATGGAAGACAGCAAATGTAGTCCCAATCTTTAAAAAAGGAGACAGACATGAAGCATTAAACTACAGACCAGTGTCACTGACATGTATAGTATGCAAAGTCATGGAGAAGATTATCAGGAGAAGAGTGGTGGAACACCTAGAAAGGAATGATCTCATCAACAGCAGCCAACATGGTTTCAGGGACGGGAAATCCTGTGTCACAAACCTACTGGAGTTCTATGACATGGTGACAGCAGTAAGACAAGAGAGAGAGGGGTGGGTGGATTGCATATTCTTGGACTGCAAGAAGGCGTTTGACACAGTTCCACACAAGAGATTGGTGCAAAAACTGGAGGACCAAGCAGGGATAACAGGGAAGGCACTACAATGGATCAGGGAATACTTGTCAGGAAGACAGCAGCGAGTCATGGTACGTGGCGAGGTGTCAGAGTGGGCACCTGTGACCAGCGGGGTCCCACATGGGTCAGTCCTAGGACCAGTGCTGTTTCTGGTATTTGTGAACGACATGACGGAAGGAATAGACTCTGAGGTGTCCCTGTTTGCAGATGACGTGAAGTTGATGAGAAGAATTCACTCGATCGAAGACCAGGCAGAACTACAAAGGGATCTGGACAGGCTGCAGACCTGGTCCAGCAATTGGCTCCTGGAGTTCAATCCCACCAAGTGCAAAGTCATGAAGATTGGGGAAGGGCAAAGAAGACCGCAGACGGAGTACAGTCTAGGGGGCCAGAGACTACAAACCTCACTCAAGGAAAAAGATCTTGGGGTGAGTATAACACCAGGCACATCTCCTGAAGCGCACATCAATCAAATAACTGCTGCAGCATATGGGCGCGTAGCAAACCTCAGAACAGCATTCCGACATCTTAATAAGGAATCGTTCAGGACCCTGTACACCGTGTAAGTTAGGCCCATATTGGAGTATGCGGCACCAGTTTGGAACCCACACCTAGCCAAGCACGTAAAGAAACTAGAGAAAGTGCAAAGGTTTGCAACAAGACTAGTCCCAGAGCTAAGAGGTATGTCCTACGAGGAGAGGTTAAGGGAAATCAACCTGCCGACACTGGAGGACAGGAGAGATAGGGGGGACATAATAACGACATACAAAATACTGAGAGGAATTGACAAGGTGGACAAAGACAGGATGTTCCAGAGGTTGGACACAGTAACAAGGGGACACAGTTGGAAGTTGAAGACACAGATGAATCACAGGGATGTTAGGAAGTATTTCTTCAGCCACAGAGTAGTCAGTAAGTGGAATAGTTTGGGAAGCGATGTAGTGGAGGCAGGATCCATACATAGCTTTAAGCAGAGGTATGATAAAGCTCACGGTTCAGAGAGAGTGACCTAGTAGCGATCAGTGAAGAGGCAGGGCCAGGAGCTCGGACTCGACCCCCGCAACCTCAACTAGGTGAGTACACACACACACACACACACACACACACACACACACACACACACACACAGACCACCATGAGAAACAAATAATGATTTGTTAATATAGTGTGAGATGTTGCGTGAGGAGGAGGAAAAAGAGAGGGGGAGGGGGAAGGGAATATCTGGGAAGGAAAAGAGGAGAAAAGGGAGGGAAAAGGAAGGGAGAGAGAGGAGGATTGGAGAGCTGAGGGGAAACATGGAGAAAGAAGTTAGGGAAGAGGAGGAGGAGTTAGGGAGGGAGAACAAAGACTTGGGGAAGGAGATAAAGAGGGAGAGAGAGGGGATAGAGGAAGGAAAATAAAGACAACAGGGAACAACCCACAACTACAGATCAATCTCCTCACCCCTCTTTTCCTTCTCTATCCTCTTAACTCCCCTCTCTCACCCCATTTCCTTAGCCCATATCTCCCCATATCAGGACTGCTTATTTGACGTATAGTCCCCTAGTTGTTTTTTCAGGGGTCGAGGTATTGGTCGTGGTTCCATCTCTACTATTGACCGACGTTGATTAAATTGTGGTATAGAATCTATAAGGAAACAATAAATAGGGATGATAGCAGTGACAGAAAAATGTTCAGCTGGCTGCGAGAGGTAATGATGGTAGGCAATGAATAACCTTTGATGAGTTTTGGGAGTTTTTCTACTCGTCTAGTGCTTGCCTGGTTAACCAGGCTTTTGCCGCTGGCCCACATATCCATCATAGCCTGGTTGATCTGGCACCTGGTAGAGGTACTTGTCCAGTTTCCTCTTGAAAACTACACCTGGCCCAGCAGTGTTTATGATAACTTATTGAATAGTACTGAATAACGGAACTCTTATGGTGATATGTAAAGCGAACAACTGTACACAGCTCGTCCTTGCTCATGTAACTGTGTATGTGGCCTTGTATGTCTTGTAGACTATCCACCGTCTCGTGTATATAACCCCATATATCATGTCGTGTATGTGGCTCCATCCATCATGTCGTGTATGTGGCTCCATCCATCATGTCGTGTATGTGGCCTTGTATGTCTTGTAGACTATCCACCGTCTCGTGTATATAACCCCATATATCATGTCGTGTATGTGGCTCCATCCATCATGTCGTGTATGTGCCTCCATCCATCATGTCGTGTATGTGGCTCCATCCATCATGTCGTGTGTGTGGCTCCATCCATCATGTCGGGTATGTGGCTCCATCCATTATGTCGTGTATGTGGCTTCATCCATTATGTCGTGTATGTGGCTCCATCCATCATGTCGTGTATGTGGCTCCATCCATCATGTCGGGTATGTGGCTCCATCCTAAACGAAACATTCAATTCAATTTCAATTCAAAGTTTATTCTCTATAAGGATTACAATGCTGAGTTTACAGAAATTTGGTTATTGTTTGGTTTACATGTAGTAAAATTGTGATTACAGAGTGTACCACTAGAACGTTGGGAAGATGTCTTAAATGACATGGATCCAAACCAGTGCCTTGAAAGGATCAACTTCCTGGTAGCCGAAGCATGTTCTAGGCATATTCCCCTAAGAAAGAAGAAGAGCAGGAGTAAACTGGAGAGAAAAAGACGCTCCCTCTACAGAAGACGAAGAGTCACTGAGCTCCTCAGGAGTGCTAGAATATCTGATACACGAAAGGAGGCGCTGACCAGGGAAGTGGAAACTATCGAACTTAAGCTAAATGACTCTTACAGGAACCAGGAGAGGCAGGAGGAGCTTAAAGCTATTAGTGAAATTGAAAGAAATTCAAAATATTTCTTTTCATATGCCAAAAACAAGGCAAATACCACATCTAGTATCGGGCCCTTACTCAGACAGGATGGGACTTACAGAGATGACAACAAGGAAATGAGTGAAATATTGAAATCCCAGTACGACTCTGTGTTTAGTGAACCACTAATCGGTCTGAGGATCGACGACCCAAATGATTTCTTCATGAATGAGCCTCAAAACTCATAAATGTATGCCAGATTTCCGACATTACCCTAACTCCGATAGATTTCGAAAAAGCCATTGACAACATGCCTATGCACTCAGCCCCGGGCCCAGACTCGTGGAACTCTGTTTTCATTAAGAACTGCAAGAAACCCCTCTCGCATGCCCTAAGTACACTATGGAGGAGGAGCTTGGACATGAGTGAAATTCCACAGTCACTTAAAACAACGGATATAGCCCCACTCCATAAAGGTGGCAGCAAAGCATTAGCTAAGAACTATAGACCAATAGCTCTGACGTCCCACATCATAAAAATCTTTGAAAGAGTGCTAAGAAGCAGGATTGCAAATCACCTGGATTCCCAAAATCTGCACAATCCAGGGCAACATGGGTTCAGGGAAGGTCGCTCCTGCCTCTCACAACTACTGGATCACTATGACATGGCTTTGGATGCACTGGAAGAAAATCAGAATGCAGATGTAATATACACAGACTTTGCAAAAGCATTTGACAAATGCGATCATGGCTGGCGTAATAGCCCATAAAATACGTGTTAAAGGAATAACTGGGAAAGTGGGGAGATGGATCTTCAACTTCCTAACAAATCGAACACAAAGAGTAGTGGTCAACAGAGTTAAATCGGAGGCTGCCATAGTGAAGAGCTCTGTTCAACAAGGCACAGTACTCGCCCCCATCTTATTCCTTATCCTCATATCAGACATAAACAGAGATATACACCACAGCACCGTATCATCCTTTGCGGATGATACTAGGATCTGCATGAGGCTGTCATCTGCTGAGGACGCGGTTAACCTCCAAGAAGATATAAACAAAGTTTTCCAGTGGGCAACGGTAAACAATATGATGTTCAATGAGGACAAATTCCAACTACTCCGTTATGGAAAACTGGAGGAGATAATAACTAGAACAGAGTATACTACTGACTCCGGCCATACAATAGAGCGGAAAACTAATGTAAGGGACCTGGGAGTAGTAATGTCTGAGGATCTCACTTTCAAGGATCACAACAGTGCCACGATCGCACGTACAAAGAAAATGATAGGATGGATAATGAGAACTTTCAAAACGAGAGATGCCAAGCCCATGATGATCCTTTTCAAATCACTTGTTCTCTCTAGGCTGGAATACTGCTGTACATTAACATCTCCATTCAAAGCAGGTGAAATCGCAGATCTAGAGAGTGTACAGAGATCCTTTACTGCACGTATAAGTTCTGTCAAGCACCTTAACTACTGGGAACGCTTGGAAGCACTTGACTTGTACTCGTTGGAACGCAGGAGGGAGAGATACATCATAATCTACACTTTGAAAATCTTGGAAGGAATGGTTCCAAATCTGCACACAGAAATCACTCCCTACGAAAGTAAAAGACTTTGCAGGCGATGCAAAATGCCCCCAATAAAAAGTAGGGGCGCCATTGGTACACTAAGGGAAAACACCATAAGTGTCCGGGGGCCCAAAACTGTTTAACAGCCTCCCATCAAGCATTAGGGGAATTGCCAATAAACCCCTGGCTGCCTTCAAGAGAGAGCTGGGCAGATACCTAAAGTCAGTGCCGGATCAGCCGGGCTGTGGCTCGTACGTTGGACTGCGTGCGGCCAGCAGTAACAGCCTAGTTGATCAGGCCCTGATCCATCGGGAGGCCTGGTCATGGACCGGGCCGCGGGGGCGTTGATTCCCGGAATAACCTCCAGGTATCCATTATGTCGTGTATGTGGCTCCATCCATGTGTATGTGCCTCCATCCATCATGTCGGGTATGTGGCTCTATCCATTATGTCGTGTATGTGGCTCCATCCATCATGTCGTGTATGTGGCTCCATCCATTATGTCGTGTATGTGGCTCCATCCATCATGTCGGGTATGTGCCTCCATCCATCATGTCGTGTATGTGGCTCCATCCATTATGTCGTGTATGTGGCTCCATCCATCATGTCGTGTATGTGCCTCCATCCATCATGTCGTGTATGTGGCTCCATCCATCATGTCGTGTATGTGGCTTCATCCATCATGTCGTGTATGTGCCTCCATCCATCATGTCGTGTATGTGCCTCCATCCATCATGTCGGGTATGTGGCTCCATCCATCATGTCGGGTATGTTCCTCCATCCATCATGTCGTGTATGTGGCTCCATCCATTATGTCGTGTATGTGCCTCCATCCATCATGTCGTGTATGTGGCTCCATCCATTATGTCGTGTATGTGGCTCCATCCATTATGTCGTGTATGTGGCTCCATCCATCATGTCGTGTATGTGGCTCCATCCATCATGTCGTGTATGTGGCTCCATCCATCATGTCGTGTATGTGGCTCCATCCATCATGTCGTGTATGTGGCTCCATCCATCATGTCGTGTATGTGGCTCCATCCATTATGTCGTGTATGTGGCTCCATCCATCATGTCGTGTATGTGGCTCCATCCATCATGTTGTGTATGTGGCTCCATCCATCATGTAGTGTATGTGGCTCCATCCATCATGTCGTGTATGTGGCTCCATCCATCATGTAGTGTATGTGGCTCCATCCATCATGTCGTGTATGTGGCTCCATCCATCCTGTCGTGTATGTGGCTCCATCCATCATGTAGTGTATGTGGCTCCATCCATCATGTAGTGTATGTGGCTGTATCCATCATGTCGTGTATGTGGCTCCATCCATCATGTTGTGTATGTGGCTCCATCCATCATGTTGTGTATGTGGCTCCATCCATTATGTTGTGTATGTGGCTCCATCCATCATGTTGTGTATGTGGCTCCATCCATCATGTTGTGTATGTGGCTCCATCCATCATGTCGTGTATGTGACTCCATCCATCATGTTGTGTATGTGGCTCCATCCATCATGTCGTGTATGTGGCTCCATCCATCATGTTGTGTATGTGGCTCCATCCATCATGTCGTGTATGTGACTCCATCCATCATGTTGTGTATGTGGCTCCATCCATCATGTGTATGTGGCTCCATCCATCATGTGTATGTGGCTCCATCCATCATGTCGTGTATGTGGCTCCATCCATCATGTTGTGTATGTGGCTCCATCCATCATGTAGTGTATGTGGCTCCATCCATCATGTCGTATGTGGCTCCATCCATCATGTAGTGTATGTGGCTCCATCCATCATGTCGTGTATGTGGCTCCATCCATCATGTAGTGCATGTGGCTCCATCCATCATGTAGTGTATGTGGCTCCATCCATCATGTAGTGTATGTGGCTCCATCCATCATGTAGTGTATGTGGCTGTATCCATCATGTGTATGTGGCTCCATCCATCATGTTGTGTATGTGGCTCCATCCATCATGTTGTGTATGTGGCTCCATCCATTATGTTGTGTATGTGGCTCCATCCATCATGTTGTGTATGTGGCTCCATCCATCATGTCGTGTATGTGACTCCATCCATCATGTTTTGTATGTGGCTCCATCCATCATGTTGTGTATGTGACTCCATCCATCATATTGTGTATGTGGCTCCATCCATCATGTTGTGTATGTGGCTCCATCCATCATGTCGTGTATGTGGCTCCATCCATCATGTCGTGTATGTGGCTCCATCCATCATGTTGTGTATGTGGCTCCATCCATCATGTCGTGTATGTGGCTCCATCCATCATGTCGTGTATGTGGCTCCGTCCATCATGTTGTGTATGTGGCTCCATCCATCATGTTGTGTATGTGGCTCCATCCATCATGTCGTGTATGTGGCTCCATCCATCATGTTGTGTATGTGGCTCCATCCATCATGTTGTGTATGTGGCTCCATCCATTATGTCGTGTATGTGGCTCCATCCATCATGTTGTGTGTGGCTCCATCCATCATGTTGTGTATGTGGCTCCATCCATCATGTTGTGTATGTGGCTCCATCCATCATGTTGTGTATGTGGCTCCATCCATCATGTTGTGTATGTGGCTCCATCCATCATGTTGTGTATGTGGCTCCATCCATCATGTCGTGTATGTGGCTCCATCCATCATGTCGTGTATGTGGCTCCATCCATCATGTTGTGTATGTGGCTCCATCCATCATGTTGTGTATGTGGCTCCATCCATCATGTTGTGTATGTGGCTCCATCCATCATGTTGTGTATGTGGCTCCATCCATCATGTTGTGTATGTGGCTCCATCCATCATGTTGTGTATGTGGCTCCATCCATCATGTTGTGTATGTGGCTCCATCCATCATGTTGTGTATGTGGCTCCATCCATCATGTTGTGTATGTGGCTCCATCCATCATGTTGTGTATGTGGCTCCATGCATCATGTTGTGTATGTGGCTCCATCCATCATGTTGTGTATGTGGCTCCATCCATCATGTCGTGTATGTGGCTCCATCCATCATGTCGTGTATGTGGCTCCATCCATCATGTTGTGTATGTGGCTCCATCCATCATGTTGTGTATGTGGCTCCATCCATCATGTTGTGTATGTGGCTCCATCCATCATGTTGTGTATGTGGCTCCATCCATCATGTTGTGTATGTGGCTCCATCCATCATGTTGTGTATGTGGCTCCATCCATCATGTTGTGTATGTGGCTCCATCCATCATGTTGTGTATGTGGCTCCATCCATCATGTTGTGTATGTGGCTCCATCCATCATGTTGTGTATGTGGCTCCATCCATCATGTCGTGTATGTGGCTCCATCCATCATGTCGTGTATGTGGCTCCATCCATCATGTTGTGTATGTGGCTCCATCCATCATGTTGTGTATGTGGCTCCATCCATCATGTTGTGTATGTGGCTCCATCCATCATGTTGTGTATGTGGCTCCATCCATCATGTTGTGTATGTGGCTCCATCCATCATGTGTATGTGGCTCCATCCATCATGTTGTGTATGTGGCTCCATCCATCATGTTGTGTATGTGGCTCCATCCATCATGTTGTGTATGTGGCTCCATCCATCATGTTGTGTATGTGGCTCCATCCATCATGTTGTGTATGTGGCTTCATACTCATACATTACATCGTGTACTCTCTTAGCTTCCCACTTCTCTCCCTCATTGTTTTTTTTCTGATTAGGAACACACTCTTCCATACACAGTTACCTCTCCTGTTAGTTGTTTTTCTCTTGTCTCTCAGTTCTTCCTTCTCTTTTTCCTCAGGTGGTAAGTGCATAGTATGTGATTATTCTTGAACCAGGCGAGCCTGGCCCATGGCCGGGCTTCGGGAGTAGAAAGACTCTTAACTCATCGAAGGTAAATCAAAGGTTGCTGATTTGACTTATCTTCGTATCCTTGTGGTGGTGTCTTAAAGTGTTGACTTGCAGAGTTACTCATTACTGCATCTACTTTCTTCCCCTCCACGTTTCTCATCAGTCATTGGATTCTCAGTTCTCCCATTTGTTTTCCCATGATCAGGAGTTTTACCTTTGTGGTGATTTCTCTCTGCTTCTTCCCCGAGGCCTTTCATATATTCTGTTTTTCGTGTTGTACGTCTGTCTCAGTTTTCTTGGGGTTGAGTATTGAAAATTATTTTCATTGTGTAGCTCTTCCTGTCTCACTTGCCATGTTCAGCTGTCTTACAAGTCTCCACTGCAGAGGTTGGCCTTCACTTCGAATCTCCACTCAACTCATGAATAGTACTACTAATTTCCCCTTTCCTCTCCCTCGTACCCCCCCCCCTCTCTCTCTCTCTCTCTCTCTCTCTCTCTCTCTCTCTCTCTCTCTCTCTCTCTCTCTCTCTCTCTCTCTCTCTCTCTCTCTCTCTCTCTCTCTCTCTCTTTCTTTCTCTCTCCCCCTATATAGCATTCTTGGTTGAATATCCCATTTATCATTCCTTTGAGATTCATCTTCTCTATGGGTAATTATATCTGGATTTGGTTACGATATTCTTTCCTTTATCTCCTAGCTCTTGTTTTTCAACACCATCTGCGTCTCTATATCATACATTCATTTTTTACTTTGTCTTGTCTTTGCTGAATCACCTAATACCTGCTTGTCATAGTGTCAGAATCTCTCTAGGGTTGGGGTGTGTGGAAGTGTTCTAGGCGTGATTGCTGATTTTTTCTGTCTCGTGAACACGTAATATGGCTCATAAATCTTACAAATTTCTACTTACATTCACTATACAAATACCTGTACTTTCCTATGTGCTGCTAAGTAGTTCTTACTCTTATAATATTTTCTTTTCTATCCAGGAGTCCCCTGATCTGTGACTCGACCGCGGGGAAGATAATCCCCAGAGCCACTAACAGATAACAGATAGGCACTTTCTCTCTGGTACGAATGGGGTTACTTGTTAGGGCAGGAGAATCTCTGGTGATGAATTGTGTGAGGGTGTGGCAGGGTCTTTGATTTTTTGGGTGTGTGTGAGTAAGGTTGTGGGGGGGGGGATGAAGGGGATTAAAGTAGTGTGTAGCGTACTGTGACAGTATTGATTGCAGACTGACTTTAACAAGTGTTGTCTTAGTACTCAAATCTCCTGGGAAACGGTGTGGCCTGTATACTTGTCTTTTGTTTCTATGTACCTTGCTTCCAAGCACCTGCCCTTGCGTCCTCGCACCTGTCTTTGCTTCCAAACATCTGTCCTTGCTTCCAAGCACTTGCCCTTGTGTCCTAGCACCTGTCTTTTTTTTCCGTGCAAAGAGGGAATTATCAACAGACCCATGGCTGTCTTCACCAAGGAACTTGACAAGTTCCTCTAGTCAGTTCCTGATCAGCCGAACACTGTCATCTTCGCAGACAGTACTAAAATTATTAGAGGCATATTTTTTTACATCATTGAATGTACTGATAGAGGACAACAAATCTCCAAGCCGACATAAACAAAGTCTCTCCAGTGTGTACATAGCCTTGACGTATACATTTACACATAGCTGTGACGTATTTTGTGCAAGGTTTTACGTATAGTGTACATAGCTCACGAATACTGTGTGTATATAGCTCACGAATACTGTGTGTATATAGCTCACGAATACTGTGTGTATATAGCTCACGAATACTGTGTGTATATAGCTCACGAATACTGTGTGTATATGGCTCTGACGTATAGTGAAAGTTAAGACACATGTGCAACATCTGGTTATCTTTATTGTAGACGTTTCGCCATCCAGTGGCTTTATCAATACAAATTCTAGGACATAATTAGAAATCAGAAGAACTATATACAAAAGATGAGGTAATCAGTCTCTCAGCCTTGGAGGTGGTGTTTAGGCTGAGGGACTGATTACCTCATCTTTTGTATATAGTTCTGCTGTCTTCTAATTATGTCCTAGAATCTGTATTGATAAAGCCACTGGATGGCGAAACGTCTACGATAAAGATAACCAGATGTTGCACAAGTGTCTTAACTTTCATCTTGTCGGTATTGTATACTTGTCTTGCACAATCTGACGTATAGTGTGTGCATATTTCTGACGTAATGTGTGTACATATTTCTGACGTAGGGAGTGTACATTGCTGTGAGGTAAACACTGACGCACATACACACACACACTGTGTACCTGAATTAATAAAAGCTGAAGGTGCTGGTTCACTCTTTTATTTTCCAGGGCCTGTTATTAGGCACTGCGCGAGAAATAATTGAATATTCAGTAGTGTAAGCAGCTGGAAGGGAGAGCGAGGGGATGGAAGGAGAGGGAGAACCAGGGGATGAAAGGAGAGGAAAAGCCAGTGGATGGAAGGGCAGGGAGAACCAGGGGATGGAAAATGAAAGGAGAGAAAATCCCAGGAGGTCGTTCAGATGAACAGTTACATGCCAGCAAAATGTGACTGACCAATTTGCTTGAAGCCTTCACTTTACTTTCCCACAATAATAATAATAATAATAATAATAATAATAATAATAATAATAATAATAATAATAATAATGGTGAGCTGGTAGTGAAAATATCTGTCAAACACAACTAATGTAGGGATGGAAAAAAAGAGAAGTGCAGTGTAGTGCATTCCTTCGTTGACAGAGTTTCGCCCGCACAGTGGCCTTTATCAATTCACAAACGTTATCAATAAAGGATCGCATTATACTGCATTTCGCTTTTTTTTCCATCCGTATATTAGCTGTGTTCGACACAGTTATTTTTCCATCGTGTCGGTATTTTATGGTATTTCTCAGCACAGCTTATACAAGCTGGAACCTGCTGTAGACACCAGACTTCAGCAGTTCAACACCACGTGAGTAGAAACTCAAATACTTATTGTCGCAATCTGTGCCTTCCCGAGAATGATGTCACAGTCTGTGCCTTCCCGAGAATGATATTACAATCTGTGCCTTCCCGAGAATGTCGCAGTCTGTGCCTTCCCGAGAATGATGTCACAGTCTGTGCCTTCCCGAGAATGATGTCACAATCTGTGCCTTCCCGAGAATGATGTCACAGTCTGTGCCTTTCCGAGAATGATGTCACAATCTGTGCCTTCCCGAGAATGTCGCAGTCTGTGCCTTCCCGAGAATGATGTCACAGTCTGTGCCTTCCCCAGAATGATGTCACAGTCTGTGCCTTCCCCAGAATGATGTCACAGTCTGTGCCTTCCCGAGAATGATGTTGCTGATGTTAGCACAAACATGAGATACTTGAGAAGACGTTGAACCTACTTATTCACTCACCGTCCAGGCACGATTCTTGCAGTCTTATATTTCTAGACAAATGCAAGAGTGCTCTTTGTTCTTGGAAAATAATTAATTCAAATGAGATCCCAGAGGCTTTAAAAACTATAGACGCATTTCCACATCTTAAAGAAGGCAACAAATGAGAAAAATTGTAGGCCGTGAATATTGACAGGACACGCTTTAAGTCTGACAGCTGTTTATTACAACTGTTAGACCGCAATAACTAAATCAGAGGCATTGGATGAAAAACGAAATTAAAATAATATTTGCTCAAATTTTTTTTTAAGCTGTTGACATCTGTGACCTTGGAGAGATAACTCATTCATTGAGGTCATATGATCAAGTAGGAGGTGGGTATTATTTTTTCTAACATATAGATGTAGTGGCAGTAAATACAATCCACTGAGAGTATAGCGAAAAATAGCGTTCCACATGACACTATCTTGGGGCCTTTATTGTTTCCCACAGCAGAACTATAAAAGTTCAAACCACAGGTTCGTGTCATCTTTTTTCACATACAAAAATACGTTTGAAAGTTACTCAAGGTAGATTAATTGTCAAGACATATTAAAAGACCAGCAAAATCCTACATTTAATTAAGCATAACATGATAATGTTTTACCTTTATAAATTTCAGCTGCTGAAATGCAAAAAAAAAAAAAAATATCGAAATACTCTGTACCTGATCCTTAAATAGAACGGAGGGAAGAGGTACAACAAGATTTAGCAGCAGTAATTTCAGACAGCGTAACCTTCAGCGAGTACCAAGAAGCTACAGCAACAAACGATAGGAAAATGCCAGGGTAGATAATAAAAAAAACTTCGAAAACAAGAGAAACCACGATAGTGACATCTTTTCCAAAACCTCATTCCAAGTATCTACCTCCACATCCACCACCATCAACGTGTCGGTTCTCTGAACCATTCCTACAATCCTGTCAGACACTGCAACTTTTTGGGATCTTAATACTTGGGAATTCTTCGCTTGCCTAACCCTTGGGCAAGACCTACTAACACATTGAACAATTGTGACACCACCTATGACTGCTGTACCTCTCCTGCCTACGGTTTATAAGCTGCTCCTCCGCTCCTATGTCGTATTCTATTCAAGATTGATGGACTGACCACATCGACTTAAGGTTCAAGATCCTCCTTTGTATGGACTGATGAAGCCACTGTGTGGCGAAACGTTTCCTCAATAAAGATACCCAAGAGTTGCACATGTGTCTAATTTATCAGATCTGTTTGTGACTTGATAAAGCCCACTGCGTGGGCGAAACGTTGTCAATAAAGGATCACATTATACTGCATATGTGCTTATATTTCCAAAAATACATGTGTCTAATTCATCAACTTGTAGGTTTTCTGAACCATTTATGTACATAAACACTCAGGAATGGACCAGCTATATATGTCAGTCTTTATTAAGAATATACAGAAGTTGGAGTGAGAGATACGCTCGAGGAAGTGTGCAAGAGGACACTCGTGCACAGTTTAATCATTTACTACAAGAAACATTTCACCACGAGCGGCTTCAACTGTCTTCAAGAAGGAGCTGGATAGGTTCCTAAAGACAGTTCCATGTCAGCCGGGCTTTGACTTGTACGTTGGATTGGGTGCGGCCAGCAGTAACAGCTTGGTTGACCAGGCTGTTATTTGGTAGACTCCAGGTAGGTAGGTAGGTGGGGGTAAAGGATGAAGGTGGGAAGGGATGAGGGGGTGGTTGTGGGAGAGAATGGTGGTGGTGGGGAGAGGATGGTGTGGAGGAGATTGCAACAAAGGGTTGGGGCAACGTTTCAACAATGATTGGTGATCAGTGGAGCGGTTAGCTGCTACTCCCCACCCCACCTCGCCCAGTTCCACTCCATCTCGTCTCACCTCACTCTACCTCACCCCACCTCACTCTACCTCACCCCACCCCACCCCAACTCCTTGTCCAATTCTACCCCAACTCACCCCACTCTGTCCCACCACCACCACACACTGCTTTTCCCATTGCTATATTAGTAGTGCTTTCCTCTGTTTTTTCTCTTCCTCTGCTGCTTTCCTTCCCTCCCTTCTTCCTCCCTCCACTGTTTTAACTCTCAGCGTGTTCCTTCCCTCCCTTGATTGTTTTCCCTCCCAGTGTTTTCCATATCCTGCAGTGTTTTTCCTCCCTTCCCTCCTTCAGATACAATGTTTTTCTCCCTCTAATGTGTTCCTCTCTCCAGGGTGTTCCTTCATCCAGTGTGTTCTCTCCCTCTCAGTGTTTTCGTTGCTGTGTTTCCTTCCTTCCTGTGATTATTTTTACTCGTTCTTAATCTCCCCAATCATCTCTTGTTTCTCTCTTCATCAAACCTTTTTTCTTTTTTTAAATACCATCTTCCCTTCTTCCGTGTGTCTTGAGGCAGGGTAGTGCTGGGATGCTTCTCTGGACCCTGGAGTGACACACAATCCGTGGAACTAGACCAAACTCATTACCAAACATTGCCAGTGCAGGTCTCCATGGTCTCACTTTAAAACTTTGTGGACCAGAAAGTTTCTTTTTGGGGGGGCAAGAGAAAATTTTCTGAAATTTTTGGAATTCTTAGAATGTAAATATTTTTAACGCTTTCAGCAATAGTATCCGTCATAATTTCTTCACACCATACGTGCCTCTTATTTGTATCATTGTCTTACACTGTACAGTTTTGTAACATTCTCAGCGTTTTATACTCTGATATAAGTTTGTTAGTCTTCACCCTCTGTCTCATCCGTGGCACCAGATTATTCACCATCTTAACAGAAGATATCAGAAACACTGCTGGAGCAAGTGTAGAAGTTTTCAAGAGAAAACTGGACAAGTATCTTTACCAGGTGCCAAATCAACCAGGCTGTGTTGAATATGTTGGCCAGCGGGCCTTCAGCAGTAACAGCCTGGTTGACCAGGCAAGCACCAGATGGGCCTGGCCCATGGCCGGGCTCAGAGAGTAGGGTGACTCTCGAAACGCATCAAAGGTATATCAAAGGTATGTATGATGGCAGGAATACCTTACAAACCTTTTTCACATTCAGGATACACTCTTGCTCTTTTGAACTTCTAATGTTTTTTTCAGTGTTTCAAAATAGAGAGATTTGGACTTGAGTTAATAGGGTTGTCAAAGCTTATTCCTTGGGTAACATGGATAATGGGTTGGGCTAATATTTTGTAGTGGGTTTGGGTTTGACAAGAACCTGTTAAGTATGGGCTGGTAGGCCTGCTGCAGTGTTCCTCCTTTCTTATGTTCTTAATTGAAGAGTCCTGGTCTGCGAGGGTTACGTTACTTTGATGTTTCTGTCACGCACTCAGCTGTTAATTATAACAGACCAGATAATCATAAATAGGTTGAGTGAGCTTCAGTCATAATAGGTCTTTAGACTTCTCGTATATGAAAGGAGGTTGTTGAAGAACTTAGCAGGCCTTATCTTTATTGAGTCAGACCTTAGTGCACTTAATGCATCGTACTTATAATTGAGCTAATTTCTACAGTTTACTGTTCTCGGGGATGACTTTGGTGTTCCAGTTTGGAATGAGTCCTTAAAGTATTTTCCATGGGATTCTTTAAGTATGATGGGACGAGGGTAAAGAGGTTTCCATAATGTTTTATTTATTGAAAAGCTAGGATGCCGTAGGTACAACACGCAAACACTATGTCATCATTCTTGCCGAAGAATCTTCATCATTCTACCAGCAGATAACATAATTGTTAGAACAAACAAACAAGTTTTCAAGAGGAAACCTTTACTGAGTGCTAGATCAACCAAGCTGGGATGGCTGTGTGAACATGCCACGTTGTGGTTCATACGTTGAACTCTTTGCTGCTACCACCAATAGCCTGGGTGATCAGTCCATCAAAGAGGAGGCCTGCTCTGGGACAGGGCCGTAGGGAAGGACTGCAACTCTGGAAATCGTTTTCAAGCAACTAGGTATACCAGGTATATCACCTTTATTGTGGTAAGAGAAAATGAGAGGCGGGAGGACAACTCTCTGAGACTTATCTTACAATTGTGTCTTGAAATATACTGGGTTAAGGTCTGATATACCAGAAGCCTTATTGCATGTCAGTTGATTTGATCTTGAAGAAGGGACCTGAGAAATTGTTCCAAGCCATTCCTGATCGGCCAGGCTGTAGCACCTTCGTCATACTGCATCACGTAAGTAGCAACAACCTGACTGAAAGATCATTAGGTAGGAGAACCGGTCTCTGGAGCGATCATCTCCCTCTTGTTTCCTTCCTGAGTTTCTGCTTTATCTTGTGTTTTCACTTCAGTGCTTCTTTTTAATTCCCGCCATGTTCCCTTCCTAGGTTTCTCGTTTCCTCCTCTTGTTTCTTTTGTTAGTTTCTCATAGTGCTGTTGTTCTGCTCCTCTTGTTATCTTTACTTCCATTTCTCCATCATCTCTTCCATCTCGTCTCTTATTATTTTCCTCTTACTATTGATGCTCCTTTTGCAGCTTCTGCTGTTGTTGTCGTTGCTGCTGCTGCTACTGCTGTTGCTCTTGGGCTGCTTCTGCTATTGCTACTGTTGCTTATGCAGCTGCAGGTGCTATTACACCTGTCATGTGTGAAACCAGTTCTTGCCAGGTACCACCCTACCCAGGTAATGTTCTACGATCTTGTTTTTATTACCATCACTGGTCACTACCTAGGAAGACTGCTTTCCTCTCATCCTCATTACCACACCCCGCCTGTTGACTTGTTCTTCACTCTCCATCATCACTTTCCTTCTACCCACACGACCAGGGCTCATACAAAGCCTCCTGGTTGAGGGCCTGATCAGTCAAGCTGTTGGGCTAGTTGCACGCAGCTACCTTCATCTATCGACTGTTTTCCACATCTTAAGTGAGACCCACTTTAGAATACGCAGCACCAGCGTAGAGGCAACACTGCATCAAGTACCTTCAGAAGATTAAAATATATATATATATAGGTTTACAACTCATCTAATCCCAGATGTGCTTTGTTAGAAGGAACTTAACCTGACGAAACTGGAAAAGAGGAAGAAACAGAGATACATTGCAGCATATTATGTGGTACTCTGAGACCTGGTCTGTGACCGGGCCACGGAGGGTGGGGGGTTCATCCCCGGAAACGTCCGTCAGGTACCAACAGCCTGAGTGATTTAACTGTAAATCAGGAGGACTAGTGTGGGACCGAGCCGAGGGGGCGATGATCACCGCAACCATCTGGGAAGGAAGTAGAGAGAAGAGATGGACCGTATAGCAGTGAGGTGTTACGGCATACTACTACTCTCTTAAGTGAGCAGTTTCAGCCAGAACACCAATGGGGGTGGTGGAGGTGTGGCTGGGATTGAAGAATTTGTTGGAGGATTTTGTTGGTACTGGGTGCCGGATCAAGCAGGCTGTGATGGATATGGAGACCAGCGAGCTGCCAGCAGCAACAGTCTTGTCACTAACTGATAAATGATTAAGCCAGAAACAGGACCATGGGAACTACCTCGCTGTCCACTTCTGGTAGTATTAGTAGTAGTAGTGGTAGGCACAGCAACTCCCCTCTACTGTGCTGTCCCCTCAGGGGACCCCGCCCCCTCTCCCTCTCACTGCCTATTCGAACGAGACTTTAAAAGGATTTACATTCATAACTCCCGTGGGAGGTCAGCACAGGACAGATACCACAAGCAAGCGTGAGGGTTGAGGCCTCTTGTCTACTCTCTCTCTCTCTCTCTCTCTCTCTCTCTGATTGCCATTCTGGCTTGTTCTGCTTGTATTTTCTCTAACCTTACCTACCCGATGGTTCTCATCCTGTGTTAGTCTTGTCTTCATCATTCTAATGGTTCTCATTCTGTGTTAGTCTTGTCTTCATCATTCTAATGGTTCTCATTCTGTGTTAGTCTTGTCTTCATCATTCTAATGGTTCTCATTCTGTGTCAGTCTTCATCATTCTTGTGAGGAGACTTCGTGCCTGTGTCTGTCTCTTTGCCTGACTACCTTTTTCTTCCCCTCTTGCTGGAAATATCTAACTGACTTTTTCTCGCAGTTCAGATATCTAGCATGGCAGGCTCTCTTTATTGGCTGCATACCTGCCTCTCTCTTCCATGCCTGCCTGTTGCATGCCATTCCTCTTGCCTGATATGCCTGCCTCAGCTGCATGCTTTCCTGCTGCCTACCTGCCTACCTCTTGCCTTCGTGCTTGCCTACCTGCTTGCCTTCCTGCCTGCCGACCTAGTTGCCATCCTACCCCCTTTCGCCTCCCTCTTCTGCTTGCATTTCCTCTACCTTGCATCCCTCCTTGTCTGTTCTCTATTCACCCTGCCTATCTTTCCTTCCTGTCCCTTTTTGCTGCATCTTCTTGCTTTCATTTCCTCTGCCTTCCCTCCATCCATGTCTATTCCCCATCCATCCTGTCTATCTCTTTCCTTCCTGTCCCTTTCTGGTGCCTCTTCCTGCTTGCATTCACTCTGCCTTGCCTCCCTCTGTTCTCTACCCTGCCTGCCTACCTATTCTCTACGCTGGCTCTCTTTTTAAATGTTATTTCGCATACATTGCAAAAAAAAGAATTCCTCTGTATTCGCTATTGCATGGGGGATGTCTCTTGCTGGGTGTGCAACACCCATTTTAAGTTGAATTTCGACAAAGCCTGAACTTTTGTCGAATTCCTTTTACCATATTGATAGGGGGAGGGGTAAGAAGGGAAGGGGATTGAGGAGAAAGGGGAAAAATGTGGGGGGGGGGGTTGGAAGAGACGGGAATGGAAGGAAAGAGGAGGGGAGAAGAGAATAGTTCTTGCCAGGTATACATGCATACATGTTATAACCATTCTTAGTGAAGTTGTGGTGCTTTATTAGCACTGGATGTAGCGAGCATCAAGAACCTGATTGATCAAACTGCCAACAGAGAGGCCATGTCTGGGACCAGGTCGCGAAGACGATGATCCTTGGAGCCATCTACAGTTAGTCGTATACATACACATACATTGTGTGTACTCACCTAGTTGTACTCACCTAGTTGAGGCTGCAGGGGTTGAGTCCGAGCTCCTGGCCCCGCCTCTTCACTGGTCGCTACTAGGTCACTCCCTGAACCGTGAGCTTTATCATATCTCTGCTTAAAGCTATGTGTGGATCCTGCCTCCACTACATCGCTTCCCAAACTATTCCACTTACTGACTACTCTGTGGCTTAAGAAATACTTCCTAACATCCCTGTGATTCATCTGTGTCTTCAACTTCCAACTGTGTCCCCCTGTTACTGTGTCCAATCTCTGGAACATCCTGTCTTTGTCCACCTTGTCAATTCCCCTCAGTATTTTGTATGGCGTTATCATGTCCCCCCTATCTCTCCTGTCCTCCAGTGTCGTCAGATTGATTTCCCTTAACCTCTCCTCGTAGGACATACCTCTTAGCTCTGGGACTAGTCTTGTTGCAAACCTTTGCACTTTCTCTAGTTTCTTTACGTGCTTGGCTAGGTGTGGGTTCCAAACTGGTGCCGCATACTCCAATATGGGCCTAACGTACGTGTGTGTGTGTGTGTGTGTGTGTGTGTGTGTGTGTGTGTGTGTGTGTCTACTGCAGGAACGAAAGTATAAACTTTTGAGGAGAACTAGGTGCCAGATCAACCAACCAGGCTGTGCTGGATATGTGAGTCGGCGGACCACCAGCAGGACCAGCCTGGTTGACCAGGCTAGCACCAGACGAGCCTGGCCTATGGCCCGGCTCCTGGAGTAGAAGAATCTTGGAACTGTCAGGCTTTGATGGCTGTGTAGGTCTTTAGACCGCTGACAACAACAGTCTGGTTGATCAGGCATGCAGCGAGGGCAGAAAAAACCTCAAAAGTGGTCACAGGTATTGTGATACCCGTGTTAAATAAACAACTGTAAAAAAAAGTAGATTCTTATGGAACTTACAAAAATTATCTTCAGTGTAGGTTACATGTAGTTGTGGCTGGGAGTTACCAACCACGTGAGTCGGTCCCAGACTAGGCATGCTGGGTGCTGGTCTGATCGATCAGGCTGTTAATACCTGCCTTTGACGTATGTACCACAACCCGACTTACTAGGAATTAATTTCTGGAATTTGCGTAGTTCCCTATTGAAGATAACCAGAGATATGTTGGTAATCTTCCTTTTTCATGAAGGAAGTTGAAGAGTCGTGGTTCCTTAACACTTATTGAGTTCTCTCTCAGTTCGTTCTCTTGCTTTTCATTGGAGGTATCGTGCACCGGCTGCCAAGCCTCTTGTGTTTATAAGTAGTAATTTCAGTGTGCAAGTTTGGGACCAATCCTGCCAGTATCTTCCGGGCGTAGATTATAACGAATCTTTCTCGCCTACGTTCTAAGGATAAGTTCCTGAAGGCAGTTCCTGATCAGCCAGGCTGTGGTACATACATTGAACTGCGGGGGGTGGGGGGGCTAGCACCAACTGGAGTCTTAGTCTCAGACAGGACCTCGATCCTCGGAATTGTATACAGGTAAAGTACAGCTAGATTATTTGTGTGTTTACAAGCGCTCATCTGCGTGTCCACCCCTGACACTGACAGACAAGCGAGAAAATGAAGTCAATTGCGTTCAGTACATTGATCACATTTTCCTCAACTAGTGCCAACCTTGACACTTGTTCTCCCCGTTGATGCTCACCTTTATTCACAACACACTCGCACTCACTCGCCTGATGGTGACGCCAGCTGTGACGTGTGACATGTGACGCCGGGAGTGACGGTATGGTGGTGTACTGGAAGCCAGAGAGCTCATATCTACTCTTGAAACTGTGTATTGTTTTTTTGCCTCCACTCGTCAGTCCTCAGCCAGCAGATTTAAGAACATTGCCGCAACGAAGGTGGATGTTTTCAAGAGGAAACCCCTGCGCTACATGCAGTCCGTACCTCATCAACCAGGTTGTGATGGCCGCTACCAGCAACAACCTGGTTGACCAGTTGAGCAGTAATAAAATCTGGTCTCAGTCTCTTAGCGATAGGGAGGTAAATCCTCAAACGCTGTCACAGGTATGTCACAGGTACCTCAGAAGTAGAAAACAAAGATCTCGGTAGTGATTGTGAAGAGGAGGGGGAAGGAAGAGGAAGAGATGGAATGGAAGAAGAGGAAGAAGGAAGGGAAACGAAGAGGAGATGAAGGAATGGAAGTGGGGAGAGAAACGAGGAGAAAATAGAATAGGAGCAGGATGAGATGATAGAAAAGGGAAAGAAAATGAGAAAGGAAAGGGTAGAAATATGAAGAGGTAAAGGGTTAAGGATGGGTAATTGAGTAAAGCAAAAAAAACGGGAGAGGGGAGAATTAATGAAGATATGAGTGAGGAGGGTGTGGAGTGGGGAGAGGAGAGGGAGAGGGAGTTTTGACAGAGGGAGAACAGTGTGGAAGGGAGAGCTATAAAACACTGTTAATGAAAGAACAAGGAATAGAGATAAGTGGACATATAGCGATTGAGAAATGCAAAGAAGTGTGGAGAAACTGGGACACGAAAGATGGAAGTAATGGGTTAAGGAAGAGAGGTGACGGGATAAAAAGAAAAGGGCAGAAATGGAGAGTGAGGGAAGCTGGACGGAAAAATAAACACAAATGCAGTATAATGCGATCCTTTATTGACAACGTTTCGCCCACACTTTGGACTTTATCACGTCACAAACATATCTGATTTGTGACTTGATAAAGCCCACTGTGTGAGCGAAACATTGTCAGCAAAGGAAACCATTACACTGTGAGGGAAGCTGGAGATAAAAAAAAAAGGAAGATAAAGGAGAGTGAAGAGATGGAGGATGAGTGGAGAGACGCCACAACAAGAGACACCATCCCTCTCTTAAACAAATCAAAGAGTGTGATAATATCTGGCCTGCCGCTTCAGCTTGGCTACCTCTGATGAATGTTACCCAGGCAGCCACACGACTCCAGCTGGTGGTGGAGCAAGGAGGCTGTGTTGCTAGGTGTTGTGGTGGCCAAGAAGGTGTAGGTGTGGTGGGGAAATATTGGAGGGTAGGGAGTGCTGAAGGGCGTTTTAGGGGGAAGGATGGTGTTCTGTAAGGGAAGGAGCCGTAGCTACTTCATTATACGTTTCATTCTCGCAGGTCTGGAGTAACTATTACGTGAGCATCTTTTCTAATTTTCTATCACACATCACATTGTTCTCTGGGTTTGTTAATAATGAACATCAATAAGACTTGTGTTACGATACCATGTAGACAATAATCGTTAGTAGTAGTACCAGTTCCTAGTAACCAGTTACCAGTAACCAGTGTACCAGTAGGTGACTCTACCAACCGTCTGCGTGAATCATTGACTGTTATTCATATTGCTGCTGACCATAGCAGGATTTCAAACACCCTCACCCGTAGGCACTTGTGGGTCAGTCGAAGATAGGGAGCAGAGAGAGGCAGGTCGGCTGTTGGTGCTTTCCCATACTTTCCGTTATATTATACGTACTACCAGCCTACGTGAGTATTCTTACCCCATCCACGTTATCGAAACCCACATGACAGTGTTACGATACCATGTAGACAGTAATCGTTCTCAGTCCTACAGCCGGAAACTGTACGACGGTTGTTGGGTTGTAGTGCACGGAAGGAACACTATCGATAGTACATCTCAATAGGTAACCTTTCTGTGTACGTAAATATTGGCTGGAGGCTGACAGGAGAGTCTTGGTACATGGGCGTGCATGGGAAAGACGGGAAGGAGAGAGACTGAAAGCTCACGCCCAGTCTAACTGATGGAAACTGTCTACATCTGCCTAGGCTGAACGATTGTCTGTTTACTGAGAACTGTCAACTTCTACTTAAGCTAGACGATTGTCTACAAGAGTACACATACCTGGAGAGAGTTTCGGGTCTCAGACCGCCCCCGCGACCCGGCTTGAGACCAGGCCTCGTGATGGCTCAGAGCCTGATCAACCAAGCTGTCACTGCTGGCCTCACGCAAACCGACGTACGATCATGATTATTAGGCTATTTCAATATATCTTATGAGAAAAATCTTCCTCTTTTATCATTCTCTGGAAGTACAAAATATTATCCTGTAATCTATTTTAATATACTTTTTCTGTCATCAAAAATAACTGCAGTGGATATATAAAATTATTCTTTCTCGTTTCAGGTGAGTGTTACAGCGGTGAAGGTGAGTGTTACGGCGGTGAAGGTCAATGTTACAGCGGTGAAGGTGTGTTACGGCGGTGAAAGTCAATGTTACGGCGGTGAAGGTGAGTATTACGGCGGTGAAGGTCAATGTTACGGCAGTGAAGGTGAGTGTTACGGCAGTGAAGGTGAGTGTTACGGCGATGAAGGTGAGTGTTACGGCGGTGAAGGTCAATGTTACAGCGGTGAAGGTGTGTTACGGCGGTGAAAGTCAATGTTACGGCGGTGAAGGTGAGTGTTACGGCAGTGAAGGTCAATGTTACAGTGGTGAAGGTGAGTGTTACGGCGGTGAAAGTGAATGTTGCGGCGGTGAAGGTCAGTGTTACGGCGGTGAAGGTCAGTGTTGCGGCGGTGAAGGTCAGTGTTATGGCGGTGAAGGTCAGTGTTACGGCGGTGAAGGTGAGTGTTGCGGCGGTGAAGGTCAGTGTTACGGTGGTGAAGGTGAGTGTTACTGCGGTGAAAGTGAGTGTTACTGCGGTGAAAGTGAGTGTTTACTGCGGTGAAGGTGAGTGTTACGGCGGTGAAGGTGAATGTTACGGCGGTGAAATTCAATGTTACGGCGGTGTAGGTGAGTGTTACGGCGGTGAAGTTGGGTGTTAAGAGTTAGCTGCAGATGGTAGCTGGGATCATCGCTCCCGCGGCCCAGACTCCGACCAGACCTCTTGCTTGAAGATGATAGAGCGGAATATGTGTGGAAGAGAGGGATGTGGAGGGAAGGAGAATATGGAGAGTAGCGTGAGGGAGGGATCTGTAGGAAAGGAGAATAAGGGAGTGCGTGGAGGGAGGGTGATCCGTACGTGCTTGGGAGGGAGTGTGTATGAGGCGGTGAGTGAGTGTTAGGGAGAGGTGGGAAAGAGTGTAGGAAGGTGAGAGAGGGAGTGGGAAGGCTAGAAAAGTAGGGAAATTAGAGAGGTAGTGAGGAGGTTAGAGGGGGAGTAGTGAGGTTAGAGAGGGAGTGGGTGGGGAGGTAAGAGAGAGGGAATGAAAGAGAGAAGAGAGGTGTATCAGCATGTGCTCCTCCAAGAGTTTCTTCAATGGAATAAATCATGCGTATCTAAGGGGCTGCAGAACTAATGGTTCCACTAGCCCTTTCACCTTCCCCTTCATTCTCTCTATTCTATTTTCTTCTTCCTCACTGAAAGAATTTGAGTCTGGCGATTAGTGGGCAGAGGATCGAGCCTCCATAACTCCCCGCGTTCTGCTATATTCTTGACCTGTCATTATTTTACCAGGTGCCAGATCAACCAGGATGTGATGGATATATAGGTCAGCGGACCATCAGCATCAACAGCCTGGTTGACCAGGCAAGCACCAGACGAGCCTGGCCCATGGCTGGGCTGCGAGAGTAGAAAAACTCTCGGAACTCATCAAAGGCATATCAGTGGGGTATTTCGTATGGTGTACTGTGGCCCGCTCTCGTAAGTGGTTATTTCAGTGTCCAGATATGGAAACAGCCCTCCCTTATCTTTTTCGCCAGTGCTCAAGTAGGTGTGCCCTAACACAGTGTTGCTTGGGGGTTCACCAGCTGCTCCACCACTAACTTTGTGCTCTGCTGTAGACACCATTATCGTCTGTGGCTTCTCAGTAGCAAATGTAACCTGCCATCACTTCAACCAGACTGATACGGCCACAAGTTGGAGAGTGATTTCCCTAATGGCAGTGGGCAACTCCAACTTTCTCCACTCCCCACTCCCATTTTCTCTCTCTCTCTCTCTCTCTCGGTCTGTCTCTCTCTCTCTCTCTCTCTCTCTCTCTCTCTCTCTCTCTCTCTCTCTCTCTCTCTCTCTCTCTCTCTCTCTCTCTCTCTCTCTCTCTCTCTCTCTCTCTCTCTCTCTGTTTTCTCTCTTTTTTTTTCTCTCACCTCCTTCCCTCCTCTCCATTACACACTTCGTATCCTGTTGGCTGAGGCAGAATTTCAGATAATGCCTTGACCAAGATTTTTTTTTTTTTGAGGCCCTTCTGTAGCTGGGACTCTTGCAGTTGCTATTGTTGTTATTGATGCTGACGTTGTTACTGCTTGTGTTGCTGCTGCTGCTGCTGTTGCTCAATATCCTCACTAATTGCTCGTCCTAAATCCGTCCTTCTTGCTCGAGGATTTCACCAATTGCTCCGTCCCAGATCCTTCCTTCCCCAAGATACCACTTTGTATCTTTCTTACCATCTCTTTTTTTTCTTCCTTTGGTTCAGGGTACCTAATTGTCTGTCCCCTGCTCTTTATCTTTCTCGCCTTTATTCCTTTTCTCCTTCGGATTTCAATGGTCCCACGTTACGTCTTTTATGTATGTTTTTTTTTTGTTTTGCTTGGTTACTCCTTGGCACATGTACTGCGCATCCTCACAATTGTCTTCCCCCTCTGCATGTAGGTCACTGTTCTTGTGAGGTCTGAGGGAGACCTAATTAACCAGTAAATGGTCACACCTTGTCTTGGCAAATAGCTGTCAGACACCCTTTCGGCTTAAGTCTCAGGTCTTTTGTTCTTGACGGCGTCAGATCTCGGCGTCAGGTCAAAACACGTGGTGCACACCCCATTGTGGGGGGTGCTTGAAGGACCATACAAGCTCAAGCAAACAGCTAGAGAGAGATTCGAGCAGAGCTGCTGTCGGTGTGCAGAGCTCTGAGCAGCAGAGTTTGACAGAGCTCTGGGCTAGAGATTCTGGTAGAGCTGCTGCCTGTGTGCAGAGCATTTGGGAGAAGGTTGCTGGAGTCTCTCTGGAGGAGAGACTGTTGGAGACACTGGGCAGAGTACTGGCTGGAGCAGTGCTCATCTGTGTAGGACTTGGGACCTGTGGCTGGTGTGTGACAGAGTTCCTATGGTGAACTGTCCTCTGAGCTATATTGTAAGTTATATTCTGTTTCGTCAGTTGATTGTATTCCTTGTCTCACTGCTTATGTGTACCATCCCCATTTATCTAAACCCAATAGTGTTCTCCTGTTCCGAAATGTATTATTGTACAAGGACTTAATAATAAACTGTGTTTGAGTGTAATAGTAATATTCACTGTCCCCGTTATTTATTTATTTTTTTATTCATTATTTTATTTGAAGTACTGAAAGTGTGAGTAACGTAGTGGTAGAAATATTGAGTGTCGTGGTGGTCACCACTGACCTGTCATACCTACATACCTTCCTCCTTCCTTCTCACTTGTCTCCCTCCTACTCCCTCCCTTTACCACCTTATTCACCAATTATAGCAGTCGTTCATTCATCAACCCCCCTCTCCCCCAACATGACAGGGAACGGGTGGGGCTTCAACCCGTGACAAGCGAATCCTAAAACTCACAGGCCATTGTATTAACCACTTGCCATGGGTTTAAACTCCACCCATTTCGTGATTTATTTGTAATAATTTTATTACAGTTTCGTGATTCATTCGTGCATTCATCAAACCTTATCTCAGCTCCTTCCATTTTTCAAACATTTTCTGTCTCACGAACACATAAGATGACAGGTAAATTATACACATTGTGACTTACATTCAGTATACCTGTACTTCCCATGTGTTTCTTAATAGTTCTTAATCTTGTAGTATTTCCTTTCCCTCCTAGGAAGGCTGGTCTGAGACTCTGCCGCGGGGAACATAATCCCCGGACCCACGAACACGTGACACTTTTTTCTTCCGCTCTTTTTTTTCTTTTCATCCCTCTGTCCATTCCTTTCTTACCTCCCTCTCGTTGTCCTTTCTATCCTAAATAATCATGTTAGGGATGGAGGTTAGGTCAGGTAAGGTTTGTCAAGAAACAGGACAAGTGTTTCCTGACTGTGGGTCATATGATGACCCGCATCTGGAACTTTTGGTCATGTGACCAAGGCCTTCCGATGGTTTACCCCTCCGCCCCTTTAAAAAAATATTATGGTTACGATTATAAGCATTTTTTTTGTCCTACATGGATGCTCTCATGATATTCCAGCAAGCACTTATGGACCAACCAGTTTTTCATGTCCCCCTCCAGTCCCCAGTCATCCACTTCCCTCCTTTTTTTCCCCACCCACCTCCCCTCCCCTCCCCTCCCCTTCCTTCACAGTAATGAACCCCTCACGACATGCAGGATATACCAGTAATAAGATTGAAAAGAGAAAGAGTTATTAGAATATGGAACAATGAAAGATGAAGATAAAGGAGGAAGTCGCATAAATTATATTATGTGAAAAATTATAAATTATGTGAACAGAAATGAAGAAAACTATTGTAGCTTAAGTACTTAGTCCTGAGAAGAGATGTCTCAAGAACAAGAAGGAAAACGTAGAAATAACACACACAGGAAGACAAGGGAAGATGATAGCTGACAAACAGAAGAAAACAGATTTGGTCCAGCATTATCTTCATATAGAGGAAGATAACAGCTTTGGTCTTAGGTTATCTTCAAATAAAAAAAATAAATAAAAAATACCATGTTTGCTCTAGTAATAGATTGAGGGATAATAGTTGTCAGTAGTTGAGATGATTGATTGCGTACGACCAGTGAATATATGTTGGACACTCACCACTTCTGTAGTTTTGTCAATCTTACTGTTGTTAGTGTACACAATATTCCACTCCTACTGTTGCTATTAGTGTACACAATATTCCACTCTTACTGTTACTGTTAGTGTACACAATATTCCAATCTTACTGTTGTTGTTAGTGTACACAACATTCCAATCTTACTGTTGTTGTTAGTGTACACAATATTCCAATCTTACTGTTGCTGTTAGTGTACACAATATTCCACTCTTACTGTTACTGTTAGTGTACACAATATTCCACTCTTACTGTTGCTGTTAGTGTACACAATATTCCACTCTTACTGTTACTGTTAGTGTTCACAATATTCCACTCTTACTGTGATTTTTAGTGAAGATCAGTATTCAGCCTTGCTGTGATTGTCAACACTGAGAACAGGAAGAAAGATAAAGACCGAGGATAGGGTGAGAGCCTTACTCTCCTTCATTTTGATCTCAGCCTGTTTGGATATACAAGATGCGGAATAAATAGCTTTACCTGTAATATTAATTATTGTATCCGACAGCCATTTTTTTATTACGTTTGGTTCAGTAGGAATTGTCAAGCCTGTGGTTTATTGTCATGCTAGTGGTTTATTGACAAGCTTGTGGTTTATTGTCATGCTAGTGGTTTATTGACAAGCTTGTGGTTTATTGTCATGCTAGTGGTTTATTGACAAGCTTGTGGTTTATTGTCATGCTAGTGGTTTATTGACAAGCTTGTGGTTTATTGTCATGCTAGTGGTTTATTGACAAGCTTGTGGTTTATTGTCATGCTAGTGGTTTATTGACAAGCTTGTGGTTTATTATTGTCATGCTTGTGGTTTATTGTCATTCTAGTGGTTTATTGACAAGCTTGTGGTTTATTGTCATGCTAGTGGTTTATTGACAAGCTTGTGGTTTATTGTCATGCTAGTGGTTTATTGACAAGCTTGTGGTTTATTGACAAGCTTGTGGTTTATTATTGACAAGCTTGTGGTTTATTATTGTCATGCTTGTGGTTTGTCATGCTGGTGGTTTATTGACAAGCTTGTGGTTTATTATTGTCATGCTAGTGGTTTATTGACAAGCTTGTGGTTTATTGTCATGCTAGTGGTTTATTGACAAGCTTGTGGTTTATTGACAAGCTTGTGGTTTATTATTGACAAGCTTGTGGTTTATTATTGTCATGCTTGTGGTTTGTCATGCTAGTGGTTTATTGACAAGCTTGTGGTTTATTGTCATGCTAGTGGTTTATTGACAAGCTTGTGGTTTATTGTCATGCTAGTGATTTATTGACAAGCTTGTGGTTTATTGTCATGCTAGTGGTTTATTGACAAGCTTGTGGTTTATTATTGACAAGCTTGTGGTTTATTGTCATGCTTGTGGTTTGTCATGCTAGTGGTTTATTGACAAGCTTGTGGTTTATTGACAAGCTTGTGGTTTATTATTGTCATGCTAGTGGTTTATTGACAATCTTGTGGTTTATTGTCATGCTAGTGGTTTATTGACAATCTTGTGGTTTATTATTGACAAGCTTGTGGTTTATTGTCATGTTAGTGGTTTATTGACAGGCTTGTGGTTTATTGTCATGCTTGTGGTTTATTGACAAGCTTGTGTTTTTTTCTGTCATAGTAGTGGTTTATTGACAAGCCTGTGGTTTATTATTGTCATGCTAGTTGTTTATTGACAAGCTTGTGGTTTATTATTGTCATGCTAGTAGTTTATTGACAAGCCTGTGGTTTATTATTGTCATGCTAGAGGTTTATTGACAAGCCTGTGGTTTGTCATGCTAGTGGTTTATTGACAAGCTAGTGGTTTATTGACAAGCTTGTGGTTTATTGTCACGCTTTTGGTTTATTAATGTCAAGCTTGTGGTTTATTAATGTCAAGCTTGTGGTTTATTACTGTCAAGCTTGTGGTTTATTACTGTCAAGCTTGTGGTTTATTACTGTCAAGCTTGTGGTTTAGTTTTAGGTTTGTGGTTTAATGTGCCAGGCTTGTTGTTATATATTTTTTTACATTAACATAAATGGAAAAAAAATATCTTTAAACGTATAAGAGAAAAGTTTAGAAAGGACTAAATTTTAAATGAGTTCTTGCTAATTGACCAATTTTACCTATTCGGCACGAATATATATATATATATATATATATATATATATATATATATATATATATATATATATATATATATATATATATATATGCACACACGCATACACGCACACATATATAACAGGCCTAGTGTCTAATCGACATGTGCCTAGGACAAAATGGTAACTAACTAACGTGTGTGTGTGTGTGTGTGTGTGTGTGCTACAGACTGCCGTATATTTTTTAACTGTTATATCTGTTATATTTTTTCCATATGCTCCCTCCCTCTCTCATATCTTTCCCTCTCTCTCATGTATCTCTCTCATCTCTCTCTCTCTCTCTCTCTCTCTCTCTCTCTCTCTCTCTCTCTCTCTCTCTCTCTCTCTCTCTCTCTCTCTCTCTCTCTCTCTCTCTCTCTCTCTCTCATCTCTCTCTCTCTCTCTCTCTCTCTCTCTCTCTCTCTCTCTCTCTCGTCGTTTCATTAGTCTTGTTCTCCAGGCAATTAGCTTCAACTGCTGCTGTCCCATGTTGTTATTGACGAGAGACATTTATTTTCTGGCCTCTGGGAGTTGTGGTGAGAGGGGGGGTAAGGGAGGATAGGAGAGGGTAAGGGGAAGGTGGGAGGGGTTCAGGAGAAACTGGGAGGGGGGTCAGGGGAAGCTGGCTGTTAAGGGGACTGTGGGAGATCATGGGAATGGTCGGGGTGAGGGGAAAATATGTGAAAGATTGGGATTAGTAGGACGCTAGAAGTCAGGGGAATAGGGGGGGGGGAGTGTGAGTGGGACGGTTTGGGATCAGGGGAATTGTAGGTTTGTAGGGCATGAGAGGAAACGGGGATTTGCGGAAGGGATTGTTACAATAATCAGGGATCATACAACGCATGGGGAATGGGAGCCAGTCATGTTGAGTCCAAGAAAGCGAGGATAGATGCACTTCCTTTGATCAAGATCTTATCACGGGTGTGGAGAGGATCAGGTGTGGGTTAGAGGGTTTACAACTGTAAGGCTGGAGTGAAGATATAGGTAAACCTGAAGTAACAGTAACAGCCTAGTTGATCAGGCCTTGATCCATCGGGAGGCCTGGTCATGGACCGGGCCGCGGGGGCGTTGATCCCTGGAATAACCTCCAGGTAACCTCCAGGTATCCAGGTATCCAGGTAACCTGGAGGTCGTTCCGGGGGTTAACGGCCCAGGGGCCAGCTCTTGGACCGGCCTGATCATCCAGAATGTTACTGCTGGCCGCACGCAGTCCAGCGTGCGAACCACAGCTCGGTTGATCGGGTAATGACTTCAGCTAGCTTTCCTGTTCTAGTGGAGAGATCATTATTATTTTATTCACGGGGAAATAATAAACACGTAATCTAACAGTGGGCAACAGAAAATATGATTTTCAAGGAGTACAAATTTTAGTTACTCCGTTATGGAAAATTGAGGAAATAAAAGTCTAGAAAGGAGTACAAAAGTCGAACCACTCAGAGCCTTGAAGGATTTATGAGTGATAATGTCAGAGGATCTCACTTTCTAGAATCACAACATTGCCATTATCTCCAACACTAGGAAAATGAAAGGATGGATAAATAGAACTTCAAAGCAAGAGATGCTAAACCAGTGATGATCTTCTTTAAATTACTTAATCTCTCTAGGTTATAGTATTACTGTACACTAACTACCCCTTTTAAAGCAGGCGAAATTACAAACCTAGAGAATGTACAGAGAAACTTTACTGCTTGTATACATTTAGTCAAACACCTAAATTACTGGAAATGTTTGTAGTCGCTCGACCTATTCTCCTTGAAACACAAGCGAGAAAGATACGTTACAATTTACACTTCAGAATCCTAGAGGGACTGGTCCTAAATCTGCACACAGAAATCACACGCTACGAAAGCAAGACTCGGGAGACGTTGTAGGATACCCCGATGCAGAGCAGTGGTGCCGTGGGTACACTGAGTAAAGCCGAAAACTTTTCAGTAGCCTCCTATCATATATCATACGTGTTGGTAGGGACCTGAAGTGTTTAGCAAGGTGTGAAGGAGCTCACTGGAACCCCGCCAGGTAGCGGATCAAGCAGCATTTGGCCAGGTGGCGAGTCAAGCAACATTTGGCCAGGTGGTGAGGTGAACAGCACTTGGCCTGATGCTGCTAAGTCGTTTTTAGAATTTAGTCGATTTTCTCGCCACTGTGACACCGTTGAAAGGAAAATGTTGTTAATTGTGTGGAGAATGCGTTGTGTGGTGGGAAAGGGTGTGCCCGCTAATGTCCTGGTTTAGGAGCTCCTCTGTTTAAATTTGAGAGTAAGAAAGTTTCACGAGGCAGAGAGGGCACTTGGGCGGATGGAGGGTCATGGGAAGTAGACAAGGGATAGAGGAGAACTTGTTGGTAGGGGGCAGAGGAAGGTAGCGGGAGGAGACGTTTGGCGAAGGCTAGTAGTGGTAGAAGGTAGTAGTAGTAGTAGTAATAATAAAAAATAATAATAATGATGTAATAATTCATATTTCATATACACAATTGTACAAAAAACAAGAATTTGGAAGCCTCTACTAGGGTGTAGGTGGCTATGATAGGAAGGACGGAAGGAGAACGTGAATTTTGTTCGTTTGATTTTCTTGCACCATCTTCCTCAGTTCCACTACCAACCTTGTGACCAAGCTCCGACTTTTAAGATTTGTTTCTCTTATTAGGAGTGGGATCCACACCGATACCTTGTATTTCAGAGTTGCTCAAACGTTTGTGTTGTGTTTTGAAACCTTCCCTTTTTTATTAAGTGTTATTCCTTTATTTTTTGTGGGGGGGATCAATGTCTTATCGATTCTCTTTGACCCATGTTAAGCCTGTAAAGCATTTAAATTACTGGGTACGCCTCAGAGGCTTCAATATGTACCCGTTCTAACTAAGAAAAGAAATATACGTGATAATATATAAGTCAAAATTACTTTAGAGCCTTGTCCTAAATCTTGACACTGGCATTACAACATACTGGAATGAGAGATATGGGAGAAAATGTACAGTAAACCCAGTGAAAGACAGAAATGCCGTGGGCACAATAAGAGAATATTAAATCATCATCCGTGGTCCCAGACTAACATCTTACCAGAAGATATCAGAAACATTACTGGAACAAATATAGAAGTCTTCAGAAGGAAACTTGAAAAGTACATCGGGACCAACAGCCTGATCTTTCAGGCCAGCAACCAGGAAGACTGGTTTGGGACCGGGTCGTGGGGGCGGTGATCTCTGGAATTGACTACTGATAAGCTACAAGGAAACTCCATCAAGTGCCAGCTCAACTAGGCTGTGATGGATATGTGGGCCAGTGGGCCGCCAGTAGCAGCAGTCTTGTTGATTAGGTAAATACCAATAAGCCTCGCCTAGGGCCGGGCTGCAGGGGTAGGAAAAACTCTCGAAACCTTTCAACGGTATATAAAGTTATAGCTCTATTGATGGTCTGGGCAGTCCGGCTGTAAGTACATGTATCAAGATCAGGAATGATTTGAAACAACCTTTGATGTACATTTGATGAGTTTCGAGAGGTTTTCTGCTCTCAGAGCCCGGCCTTAGGCCAGACTCGTCTGGCGTTTGCCTTCTTAAATTACGGGTGTGCTGATGTCAGTTTTATTTAAAAGGAGAATGGGAAAATTGCACTGTCATTTCTCCCCCTCTCTTAGGGAGATATTTCAGTAAGCAGATTTGGAACCAGTCCCCAAGTACATTTATACATTTTCCACTGTACTCCAGTGAATATTATCTAAACATTCATTAGATCTGCCATTTCGCCTGTCTTAAAACAGATAAAGTGCAGCATTATTTACTAACAGAAATAAGCAGTGCATGTTCTTGTTATATAAAAAAATTTTCTCTTACAGTTGTGATTGTAGCTCTGTCGCGTTAATCTAAAATATAATCATCCGACGTGGCTACCCCGAAGTTCTTTTCCTCTTCAGGTTTCCATAGCCGAGTAGTTGAAAGTTTTCCGTGTTGAAACATATTTTCTGTAACCCTCTGGAAGACTTGGTTGACATCAGCTTGAAGGATACCCAGAATCTTTACGTGTCCCCGTCGAGCACTCTGATCTATTGAAGCATCAGCCTGCAGCTGTGGTCGCTTGGTGGATGTAAGAGGGAGAGAGAAGGGCGGATGACTTAGTATCATCTTTTGGTGATAATACCGAAATAAGTGTACCTATGAGTTACCTGAAGACGATTTTGAGAAATCACCGCCCCCTCGGCCCTTATACCTCAGATATCAACAGTCTTCATTTTGGCAGTTTTGTTATTGGTGACATATTCTGTCTATGTTGAAAAGGGTATAAAATACCGACAAATTGATGATTATGGCATACATATGTGCAACAGTTGGGTGTCTATTGTTGAAGGGTTTCGCCTACACATTAGGTTGACGGACTGATTGCATCATCTTCATTTCACTACTACACCTGCTGCCTCTATTTGACTGAAGAAGTCTACTATGTAGGCGAAACGTTTCACATTTAGGCGAAACTGTTGCATATGTGTCTTAATCATATTCCAACTGTACAGGATGACACCAACAGCCAGAGAGTTTCATATGACAGAAGCAACAGGTAAAAGATGTCGGAGTATTAGGTTAGACGAACCAAATTACAAGATGGCTTACAATTGTTGTTGTTTATATTTGTCAGGAAATAAGTAGCAAGAGACAGGTCTTAACCCTTTGAAGAATCTCTCTCTCTCTCTCTCTCTCTCTCTCTCTCTCTCTCTCTCTCTCTCTCTCTCTGGTAGGATATGAAGCCACGCCAGTGATGGCACTCACTAGGGCACATTTTTGTCTCTTCTACAACGAACAAGAATAAACAATTAAAAAATAGAGATTGCTGCCTGCATAGAATCAGGAAAACATATTAGGTCTGATAATCTATACAGGGAAAGTATTGAGGAACAGGTCATCAAGCTATACGGTAGCCATAATCTTTTACGTGTACTGGAGACCCCTCAAGGAAAGTTCCTTGATGCTGGTGAGGGGCTCTTGATCTAGGGAATTGAATATGTGCTCCAGTTCCCTGAATTGAGCCTGAATACCTTCCATCCACCCTACAGGGGCTATATAATCCTACGAGTTTAGAGCTCCCCCATGATTATAATAATTTTACTGGAGAGAGATACGGTATCAAGTGTTGAGACCCAAGTTACAATCCTAGTGGACAGTACTGATAGCAGTGTCAGATGAAAACATTCTTGAGGAAATACAGTTCCTGCAGGAGGCGCTTGTTCATCCATGCTATGTTGGCTTCAACCTACCTTACCTTTGCCTTTGACGAGTTTCGAGGGTTTTTCTACCGGCGGAGCCCGGCCCTGTGCCAGACCTGTCTGGTGTTTGCCTGGACAACCAGGCTGTGGTTGCTGGAGACCCGCTGCTCCACATATCCATCACAGCCTGGTTGATCTGGCACTTGCTGGAGATACTTCGCCAGTTTCATCTCGAAGACTTCCAAACTTGCCCCAGCAGTGTTTCTGATATCTTCTGGTAAGATGTTGAATAGTCTGGGACCCGGATATAAATATAATGCTCTCTTAGTGTGCCCACGGCGCCCTTGTTTTTCAGTGGGTTTATTTTACACTTCCTCCCATATCCCTACTCCAGTAATAATATCATATCTTTATTTCTACAAGTACATGTGCAAGGTATACAGGCCTAGTTGACATCAATGACATACTACTATATAGAAAGCCGCTTGTTATGCACAGCATTTCGGGCAAATTAGATCAGTTTTGTCCCAGGATGCGACCTACACCAGTTGACTAACACTCAGGTACCCATTTTATACTGATGGGTGAACAGGGACAGCAGGTGTCTTATGGAAACACGTCCTAATGTTTCCGAACCGTACCGGAGATTCGATCTCTGGACCTCAGTGTGATGAGAGCTGAGTGCGCTAGCGATCGATCTATGTTATGGTTTGGAACAAGGCCCTCAAGTAATTCCCACGTATATGAAATCATGTATCTCATTCTCCTCCGCTCCAGCGAGTACTTATTCATGATTTTAAGGCGTTCCTAATAATTTAAATGCTTTATTGGCTCTGTGTTGGCTGAAAATGACCTCTGTATCTGTTCCAGCCCTGAACGGGGCCGTCAACACTGAGCAATACTCTAAACGAGAGAGCATAAGTTTGGGCAGCAATAGCCTTACAGATCGGGTGGTTACCAGGAAAACTTGGCCTAAGGTTGGACGGTGAAAGTACAAAAGCTTTTGAAAGCGTTCACAAAGAGAGGCAGGCGAGGTGGATGAGTGAGGTTGGAGGGAGGAGGGAAGGTAAATGAACGAGGTCGGTATATAGAAGGATTAACATTGTCGGCTTTGGAGGTGGTCTGGGGAAAAGGTGCTCTTAGACCAGCTTCTGGACTGGCTGGAGGGAGGGAGGATGACTGAGAATGCAATGGAGGTCTACCTGCTAGGTGACTTACAAGGACAGAACTCCAACAGTCACTCCTACAGTCCAAGTCTACACGGAGGCCATCTATCCTCCCTGACTTCTGTTAAAAAAATATCATATAATTGTTTAAAAATTTTCCAATGGCTTTGTCACAGCATTTTTCTGATTTTATTCGAGTCATCTGCCTCACTGGGAAGAAACATTTTCCAATATCACTGCTTCCGGGCGTGAAGCAGTGACAGCCGAGGCTTTAGAGTTTAGATAGAGAATCTACAGCTTAAATGTTGTGGTGGTGGGTGGCGCTGGAGGGTGGGTGGTGGTGTAGGGGGAGAGAGGGAAGGCGGGGATGACAAAGAGATGGAAGTGGTGGGTCAACCAGGCTGTTGGAGTCCACCATTCACCCGGAGATCACTAGGCTACAAGAATCTACTCGAGTAGGTCACAGGTCTAGGAAAGCCAATAAAAAAAGTAGATTAAAGGTGGTGGTGTTGGAGAAATTGTAGGATGAAGAACATGTGGACTAGGAGGGAGGAGGAAGTAGTATAGGTGGAGGAGGAGGAGGTAGTATAAGTGGAGGAGGAGGAGGTAGTATAAGTGGAGGAGGAGGAGGTAGTATAAGTGGAGGAGGAGGAGGTAGTATAAGTGGAGGAGGAGGAGGTAGTATAAGTGGAGGAGGAGGAGGTAGTATAAGTGGAGGAGGAGGAGGTAGTATAAGTGGAGGAGGAGGAGGTAGTATAAGTGGAGGAGGAGGAGGTAGTATAAGTGGAGGAGGAGGAGGTAGTATAAGTGGAGGAGGAGGAGGTAGTATAAGTGGAGGAGGAGGAGGTAGTATAAGTGGAGGAGGAGGTAGTATAAGTGGAGGAGGAGGAGGTAGTATAAGTGGAGGAGGAGGAAGTAGTATAAGTGGAGGAGGAGGAGGTAGTATAAGTGGAGGAGGAGGAGGTAGTATAAGTGGAGGAGGAGGAGGTAGTATAAGTGGAGGAGGAGGAGGTAGTATAAGTGGAGGAGGAGGAGGTAGTATAAGTGGAGGAGGAGGAGGTAGTATAAGTGGAGGAGGAGGAGGTAGTATAAGTGGAGGAGGAGGAGGTAGTATAAGTGGAGGAGGAGGAGGTAGTATAAGTGGAGGAGGAGGAGGTAGTATAAGTGAAGGAGGAGGAGGTAGTATAAGTGGAGGAGGAGGAAGTAGTATAAGTGGAGGAGGAGGAGGTAGTATAAGTGGAGGAGGAGGAAGTAGTATAAGTGGAGGAGGAGGAGGTAGTATAAGTGGAGGAGGAGGAGGTAGTATAAGTGGAGGAGGAGGAGGTAGTATAAGTGGAGGAGGAGGAGGTAGTATAAGTGGAGGAGGAGGAGGTAGTATAAGTGGAGGAGGAGGAGGTAGTATAAGTGAAGGAGGAGGAGGTAGTATAAGTGGAGGAGGAGGAGGTAGTATAAGTGGAGGAGGAGGAGGTAGTATAAGTGGAGGAGGAGGAGGTAGTATAAGTGGAGGAGGAGGAGGTAGTATAAGTGGAGGAGGAGGGGGAAGTAGTATAAGAGGAGGAGGAGGAAGTAGTATAAGTGGAGGAGGAGGAGGAAGTAGTATAAGTGGAGGAGGAGGAGGAAGTAGTATAAGTGGAGGAGGAGGAGGTAGTATAAGTGGAGGAGGAGGAGGAAGTAGTATAAGAGGAGGAGGAAGTAGTATAAGTGGAGGAGGAGGAGGTAGTATAAGTGGAGGAGGAAGTAGTATAAGTGGAGGAGGAGGAGGGAGTAGTATAAGTGGAGGAGGAGGAGGGAGTAGTATAAGTGGAGGAGGAGGAGGAGGGAGTAGTATAAGTGGAGGAGGAGGAGGGAGTAGTATAAGTGGAGGAGGAGGGAGTAGTATAAGTGGAGGAGGAGGAGGGAGTAGTATAAGTGGAGGAGGAGGAGGGAGTAGTATAAGTGGAGGAGGAGGAGGGAGTAGTTTAAGTGGAGGAGGAGGAGGGAGTAGTATAAGAGGAGGAGGAGGGAGTAGTATAAGTGGAGGAGGAAGTAGTATAAGTGGAGGAGGAGGAGGTAGTATAAGTGGATGAGGAGGAGGGAGTAGTATAAGTGGAGGAGGAGGAGGAAGTAGTATAAGTGGAGGATGAGGGAGTAGTATAAGTGGAGGAGGAGGAGGGAGTAGTATAAGTGGAGGAGGAGGAGGAAGTAGTATAAGTGGAGGAGGAGGTAGTATAAGTGGAGGAGGGAGTAGTATAAGTGGAGGAGGAGGAGGTAGTAGTATAAGTGGAGGAGGAGGAGGGAGTAGTATAAGTGGAGGAGGAGGAGGTAGTAGTATAAGTGGAGGAGGAGAAGTAGTATAAGTGAGGAGGAGGAAGTAGTGTAAGTGGAGGAGGAGGATATAGTATAAATGGAGGAGGAGGAGGAAGTAGTATAAGTGGAGGAGGAGGAGGAGGAAGTAGTATAAGTGGAGGAGGAGGAGGAAGTAGTATAAGTGGAGGAGGAGGAGGAAGTAGTATAAGTGGAGGAGGAGGAGGGAGTAGTATAAGTGGAGGAGGAGGAGGAAGTAGTATAAGTGGAGGAGGAGGAGGTAGTAGTATAAGTGGAGGAGGAGAAGTAGTATAAGTGAGGAGGAGGAAGTAGTGTAAGTGGAGGAGGAGGATATAGTATAAGTGGAGGAGGAGGAGGAAGTAGTATAAGTGGAGGAGGAGGAGGAAGTAGTATAAGTGGAGGAGGAGGAAGTAGTATAAGTGGAGGAGGAGGATATAGTATAAGTGGAGGAGGAGGAGGAGGAGGAGGAAGTAGTATAAGTGGAGGAGGAGGAGGAAGTAGTATAGGTGGAGGAGGAGGAGGAAGTAGTACAGGTGGAGGAGGAGGAGGAAGTAGTATAGGTGGAGGAGGAGGAGGAAGTAGTATAGGTGGAGGAGGAGGAGGAAGTAGTATAAGTGGAGGAGGAGGAGGAAGTAGTATAAGTGGAGGAGGAGGAGGAAGTAGTATAAGTGGAGGAGGAGGAAGTATAAGTGGAGGAGGAGGAGATGAAGGTGTGAGGTAATTACCGCCTACGTACCTGTGTGTGAGGCGGAGATTGCTTCCGCCTCACGCTCTGACAACCCTCACACGCCGAATTTACAACCGTGTTAGCGCCCTTGTCGAGCCGCCCCGCCCGCCAGGAGCTGATGCAGATGAAGATGCTGCTGCTGCTGCTGCCGCCCAGAGAAGATGAAGATAGCAGTGCGTCTGAGGGAATGAGGGTGACGCAGTGCTGGGGAGAGGGAGAAGGCGGGCGTCCAGGCGCAAATGACGTACTCTTAAATTATGAGTATGTAAACATACACAAATAACCCGCATATAGGAGAAAGAAACTTATGACGACGTTTCGGTTCCTTTTACATTTTTTTATGTAAATAAACATGTATATAGACACAGCCAAGAGCAGGGACTGACCCCCTGTAACCACATATATGTGAGTATACGTACTAATATCCATTTATACGCGTACACTTACACATTAACGTACACATACATACGCACGCAAATGCAACTGGGGCGCCACTGGGCTACTAACTACGACTGACTAATTCAGGTTGAACAATGAAGCTAGGATGAAGGGGGATGTGCCAGGATGTATCCGGGATAGAGGGGAAAGTAGTGTGTGCGCTTCAGGAACATGCAGTGCTGGGGAGGGTAGACAGGGGTAGAGATGAGAATGACATGTTTAGAAGATGAATATTGATGAGAGAGCAAGGAGAGAGGGAGGGAGAAAGAAAATAAAGGGAAGAGGAAGAGAGAATGCGTGGGATGAATGGAGGAAGGAAGAAAGGAATAACAACAGTTCTTACCCTGTAAATAAATGTAGGAACTCTGTGCCTAACCTTCGTAGAACTCTGTAGTGTTAAATGAAGATAGAGACAAAGATAAAAATAGATAGGGAATAAAGAGAAGAGAGGGAAGATAAATTTTAGTATCAAGTGTAAGGTCTATGGCTATGTTAGAGCCCCTTTGATATAATATAGCGCGTTATTTAACAGCAGCAGCGCACTTGGCTTGCCTTTGATGAACTTTCAAGAGTGTTCATCTCGTGTGAAGTTTTAAATCTTGGAGACGTCGCCTTCCTCACCTAGCTCCAAGGAAACTCGAAACTGCTTTCATATTATTTACTGTTTGGTTAATAATATATTGGAGAACAATCTTGGCTTCCTTCAGGTACTTCGTAGGCATCTGGAATTCAGCTCGGCTGCTTTGTTGTACATTAGTATACTAGAATTATTATTGAATATGTTGTAGGTTGACAGCAAGCATCCAGGGTGGTGGTACTAAGACATACCTCTGATTAGTTTCCGAGGCTCTTCTACCTTCCCATTAAGGCCAGAGGCAGAGCTTTCTTGTTATACTTCCTGATTAACCAGGTTGTTAGTGATACCTTCTCATATTATTATAAAGCTTAATCCTGTTAAATGCAAGACCTGTGAATGTCTTCTTACAATAAGTATATACGTTACTTTAACATGTATATCTTAATGACTTATAAAAGGTGTATATATATATATATATATATATATATATATATATATATATATATATATATATATATATATATATATATATAATGTAGTCCCGAGTAAGTAAAACTTGCGATTTTGGCTTAAATAGCAACGCACTTCTTGCTGAATAGAACAAGCTAAAATTTGTGTACGAAATAATTTCGCAAAAATCATTCTGAACCTAACGAAAAAAATATATTTCATTATGTTTGTTTTTTATTAAATTATTGTAAAATTATCTAAAATATATTTAGTTGGATTAGGCTAAATTAAATTGCGCTTGTTATAATAAGGTTAGGTAAGTTTTCTAAGGTTCTTTTGGTACAAAATTATTAGTTTTTACACTAACATAAATTAAAAATATATATCATTAAATGTATAAGAGAAAATTTTAGAAAGGACTTGATTTTAAATGAGTTCTTGCTAATTGACCAATTTTACCTAATCGGCACGAAATATATACGTGTGTGTGTGTGTATAGTGCAATTAAAGATTGTTTTAGGCCTTTCGACATAATTTTTTTCAGAAATTAGAAATTTCAATTAATTTTGCTAGGGTATGGCTAAAAAATTCAGAGAATTTATAAAAAAAAGAAAAGCTTGGGTTCCACATGTTTTTCCGAAGCATGTCAGCCATGCTTCAAAATCAGATGTGGACGATTTCGAGAACGAGGCATTGCTTACTGATAAGTTTCTCTAGAAAACCCACAGATCTAAATTAGGCATCTGTATGTGAAACACATTCCAGTAGCATGAGTGACCAAATGCTACCGAAGATTGGGCTGCTGATGGAGCATTGAGAAGGAGACTCAAGGTAGATTATGTACGGAGATGATGATGATGGAGGATGGGCTCTCCAAGACTCCCTTCCTGCTTTCACGGGAGGACTGCAAAGTTAATCTCGTGGTAGATCTTAAACTAGAGGAGTAGGAGGAAGAAGAAAAGGAGAAAGGAGATGAGGGAAGAATAACACAGGCGGAAATGCAAAACTATTAAAGCCCACTACTGTCTTGCTCGTTAAGACCTCGTCCAGATAGTCTTCAACACCAATCCCGACTTGTCTAACAGTTAACTTTTTTCAGTAAAGGTGTTGGTGGGTTTGTCATCCCGTCTTCCTTCTCCTCCTCTTCCTTCTCCTTCTCTTCTCTTCCATGGAAGGTTTGCTTAATTCTCTTAAGTTTATTTCCCCACTCTGGGGCAGAAGTATCGTAAATCTTCTCAATAGAGAACTTAGGAGTTCCTTCCAAGCATTACCAATCATTCTTGAACGTGGTGAGGGATGCGATCACCAACAGTCTGACTGACCGAGCCGTATAAGGTAGACACAGGGTAGATAAGAGGTTTTGTTCTCTCAGTAAGATGAGTCACGTTGTCTGTTTACAATCATTAATGTGTCATTGTTCATGCTGTGAACCTGCTGGAAGTTATTATTATTTAGCTGTGATCAGGAAATTATATTTTTTATAAAATAATGTTTTTATTATCATTATTATTATTGAAGATAATAGTCTATTTCACCTTTCCTTTTTCTCATTATCCCCTAGTCACCGCTCACACCTTTTCGCCCTCAGCAAACATTTTTACTTTCCCTCCTCCCTCTGCTACCTCCCTCTTCTATTCCTCTTCCTCCTTCCATCCTAGAGTCTTCACACGGAGATATACAACAGATGTCTGTCCTTACTCTAGCTTCTTGCGTTTGTAACTCGCTACAAATGGTTTTGTGAACTAAGGATGTCCCCCTGCCATGGAGGGTAGTTTTGAGTAGTTTGTGACTAGCTCCTCTTAGTGATTGATCCCTGGATCGTTGATTCAGGTTGTTTTTTGATCCCAGTCTTTTGGCATTTCTCTTAATTGTTTGTGAACGTTCTCTGTTTATGTGAGAAACTCAAACCTTGCAGTACGAGAAGGTTCGTTCTTTTTATATTTAGTGATTCAAAAGCTGTAAAAGCAGAGAGAGAGAGAGAGAGGGGGGGAGGATGACTCTCATACTGCACCTGCCAAGGAAATTGACAAGTCTTGCAGTTGGCTCCTAATGAAGGTGATTGCAGGGACTGACAAACGTACTGGTTACAGAAATCAACAGCCTGGCTGACCGGGCTGACCGCGTCCCAGACAGTGGCAGGATGGGAAGATGGAAGGTCCATTATAGGAAAAAGGGGAGGCGGAAGTGCTTCCCCTCTCCCTTCCCCATTTCTTTTCCTCTAAATTTAATCTTTATCCCCTTCCCCCTCCACTCCAGCTTAACTCCTTTCCTTCCTCCTCTGCTTCTCGTCTTCCCCTCCTTCCTTTCCCCCTCTTCGTCCGTCCCTTTTCTTCCGTCTCATTCCTCTCTCTCCACGAGGCTATAGATTAAAACCTTTTCCGCAACAATAAGGAACTAAATATTCGTTTGTTTACCTCTGAAGACAGTCAGGTTCACCAGACCACTCGAGAAGAGATGAAACTTAGGTGAGACATAATTATAACATACTAAATACTCATAGGGCAGATAGGGACAGACTGAACAACATCACATAGGGACATTAGCAAGTATTTTTTCAGTCTCAGGGTAGTTGATAAGGGAAATTAAAAATACGTGGCAGAGGTGGAGGCAAATTTCATTTGCAGGTTTAAGAGCAGGTACGACAGGGGCCCAAGAGAACAGAATCTCGTATTATTAGTCGACAGAACTTCAAGATAATGTGCGGCCTAGGTCCGGGCTACGGGAGTAGGAAAACGCTGGAATCTCATGAACAGTATAGGTAGCGGTTTACTGTTGAGCAGCTGATAATGTAGTGTAGTTTGGTGTGGGAGCATTCTGCAGGTTGTATGTATATATCCCTGTCTCCCGCATACCTCTGTTGTAATAACCAGCGAGGTAACCAAGTATGTCTGTGTCCTCTCTTGTCCTTCCCTCAGGTGGTGTTGCAGCAGGTATTCAGGTGCTGGGCTACTCAGCTGGCACTGCAGCAGTCAGGTGCTGGGCTGTTCAGCTGGCACTGCACCAGGTAGTCAGGTGCTGGGCTACTCAGCTGGCACTGCACCAGGTAGTCAGGTGCTGGGCTACTCAGCTGGCACTGCACCAGGTAGTCAGGTGCTGGGCTATTCAGCTGGCACTGCAGCAAGTAGTCAGGTGCTGGGCTAGTCAGCTGGCACTGCACCAGGTAGTCAGGTGCTGGGCTATTCAGCTGGCACTGCAGCAAGTAGTCAGGTGCTGGGCTACTCAGCTGGCACTGCACCAGGTAGTCAGGTGCTGGGCTACTCAGCTGGCACTGCACCAGGTAGTCAGGTGCTGGGCAATTCAGCTGGCACTGCACCAGGTAGTCAGGTGCTGGGCTACTCAGCTGGCACTGCACCAGGTAGTCAGGTGCTGGGCTACTCAGCTGGCACTGCACCAGGTAGTCAGGTGCTGGGCTACTCAGCACTCCAACAGGTAGTCTGGGCTCTGTGTTTCTGATGTCTTCCACAACACCGGTGTGTAGGCGATGTTAATAGTTTCACTTGAAACAACGTATCTAGAATATGAGTATTGAGTGTTACTGACGAGAAACTGTGTTTTGTCGAGGTACAATGAAATAAAAAAAATGAAATTACTTTTTGAGAAAATAACAAAAAAAAAAAACTCACGACAGGAATATACCGAATAAATAAAGCACGTTAGAAGCTGAGGCTGACACTGGCTGCGACCCGACCGTAATCTTGGTGGAACAACCGTAGCTGATAGCTGGATGATGTCTGATGTGGGGGGGGGGTGACTGTACAAGAAGGAGGTGGCGACTGTCCTTGATGAAGGACGGGGTAGCACAGTCTGTTAAGCCTTAAACTCGACCACACAATTGTCACTAATTACGTAAGCAGTCCGCCTGGGCACTAGCTTTAAGAATACATTATTCTTTTGAAAAGAGGTGGAAGTAAGCTTTGTGTTTATAAAGTACAGCTTGATACCGACAAGCTGAAGATAGAGCTGTGTGCAGGAATGAACCCTCGAACCTTCACAGAAGATCCATGTCTCATCTCTGTGAAAACGACAGTTGAAGAAGGAATTATAACAAGTATAAGCAAACGTGAATAAACAGAAGGGTGGACGAGGGACTCGAACCTCGTTTCGTAAATTGACAGTCTGTCAGTTTACAGTCGAGCCCCTTGTCCACGCTTCTGTTTATTCATTGACAGTTTTTTAACACAACTTAGTCTGAGCTCAAAAGCAAACGTGTGGACGAAAATTCTATAATATATATTAAAGAATAATCATATAAATGTGAAATATAATCCTGACTAAAGCAAAAGAAGAAAAAGTAAGCGAATCACATTATATTGAATGGAAACAACTGCTTCCCAGGTGAGTAGTGACACATACAGCAGTGCTGAAGAAATGTTGAGGTTCATTAAGTCATACGAGTGACGTAGGTGGTACAACAACTTGTGATGCTGCTGGGATAGGAAGGGGAGAGTGGCAGTAACATCACTGGTGAGAACAACACTACGTACAAACACACATACAAGAGGTGGGACGGACGGTAGCTTCCCCTACCCCCTTCAACCATCAGGAAGGAATATTAACAATTGAGAGACAGATAGACGGAGACAAACATATAGAGAAAGATAATTAACCGAAGAAGATTAGCAAACAAATGACAGAAGGCAAGATCAGGTGCCAGATCAACCAGGCTGTGATGGATATGTGGGGCTGTGGGTCACCAAGAGCAACAGCCTTGTTTACCAGGCAAGCACCAGACGAGCCTGGCCCGTGACCGGGCTCCAGGAGTAGAAAAACTCGCCGAACTCATCGAAGGTATATCAAAGGTAAGGGTTGTGAATATAGAAGGGTGACATAAATATAAGACACCTACCAGAACGTGACACCTGAAGATGTTTTCGCCGGTTAATTAACGCCCTCGCAGCCCTGTTCCGGACAAGGCTTCCTGGTGGATCAAGGCCTGATAAACCAGCCTGTTACTACAGGCCGCACGCAGTCCTACGTACGAACCATAACCCAACTGGTCATGAACTGATTTGGGAAACATCTCAGCAAGACCAGGTGACTAATCGATCATTTTGCAATAAAATCGTTGCTTACCTGTGATTTACCTATGACCGGTTTTGGGAGTTTTCACTGCAGCTTAATAGGGATAATCTGACCCATGATCAGGTGGAAGTGATGTACTGAGAACGATAAGTTGTCTGTTTGCTTATTTTATGCATGTCTACTTGTTTGCTTATTTTATGCATGTCTACTTGTTTGCTTATTTTATGCATGTCTACTTGTTTGCTTATTTTATGCATGTCTACTTGTTTGCTTATTTTATGCATGTCTACTTGTTTGCTTATTTTATGCATGTCTACTTGTTTGCTTATTTTATGCATGTCTACTTTTGTGCATACCTACCTGTTTGCTCTTATTCATGTCTGCTTCCCTGCTTGCTTTTATACTTTACGTGTGTTTATGCACACGTTCCTGCTTGCTTTTATGTATGTCTGCTTGTCTGCTTCCTTTTATGCATGTCTGCTTGCTTTTATGCATGTCTGCTTGCTTTTATGCATGTCTGCTTGTCTGCTTGCTTTTATGTATGTCTGCTTGTCTGCTTGCTTTTATGTCTTCTGCTTGCTTTTATGTATGTCTGCTTGCTTTTATGCATGTCTGCTTGCTTTTATGTATGTCTGCTTGTCTGCTTGCTTTTTTGTATGTCTGCTTGTCTGCTTGCTTTTATGTATGTCTGCTTTCTTTTATATATGTCTGCTTGTCTGCTTGCTTTTATGCATGTCTGCTTTCTTTTATATATGTCTGCTTGTCTGCTTGCTTTTTTGTATGTCTGCTTGTCTGCTTGCTTTTATGCATGTCTGCTTTCTTTTATATATGTCTGCTTGTCTGCTTGCTTTTATGTATGTTTGCTTGTTTGCTTGCTTTTATGTATGTCTGCTTGCTTTTATGCATGTCTGCTTGCTTTTTTGTATGTCTCCTTGTCTGCTTGCTTTTATGTATGCTTGTCTGCTTGCTTTTATGTATGTCTGCTTGTCTGCTTGCTTTTATGTATGTCTGCTTGTCTGCTTGCTTTTATGCATGTCTGCTTGCTTTTATGCTTGTCTGCTTGATTTTATGCTTGTCTGCTTGCTTTTATGTATGTCTGCTTGTCTGCTTGCTTTTATGCATGTCTGCTTGTCTGCTTGCTTTTATGTATGTCTGCTTGTCTGCTTGCTTTTATGTCTTCTGCTTGCTTTTATGTATGTCTGCTTGTCTGCTTGCTTTTATGCATGTCTGCTTGCTTTTATGCTTGTCTGCTTGATTTTATGCTTGTCTGCTTGCTTTTATGTATGTCTGCTTGTCTGCTTGCTTTTATGCATGTCTGCTTGTCTGCTTGCTTTTATGCTTGTCTGCTTGCTTTTATGTATGTCTGCTTGCTTTTATGTCTTCTGCTTGCTTTTATGTATGTCTGCTTGTCTGCTTGCTTTTATGTCTTCTGCTTGCTTTTATGTATGTCTGCTTGCCTACTTTTATACATGCTTGTTTTCCTGCCTCAACCACTCCCCTGTTTGTATGCTTTTTAACTATTCATAAAACTGGAGGTGTAGGAGCAGGAGGAGGGAGGGAAGGTGTATAAAATAAAGGGAAGGCGTAGAAGAAAAAGGGAGAGGGGAAGGAAGGGCAACGGAGAGGGAGAGAAAGGAGGACAAAATCGTTTGGGGAGAGGTGGGCGGGGAATGAGGCGAGGAAGAGCATGGTAGAGGTTGAAGAAGGGAGAGCTGGAGTTTGGTAGTGAATTATAACACAAAATGGCACTGTGACCAGTGCAGGGTTTGGTGCTTCTGGCAGTGGCACTGTTGGGGTTGGTGCTTCTGGCAGTGGCACTGCTCGGGTTGGTGCTTCTGGCAGTAGCACTGCTGGGGTTGACATTATTTGATCATCGTTTCCTATCTTGGTAATATCAGTGTTTAAATTTTGAAGGAATCCCTCCATTAATTTAAGGGTAAATTGTGATGTGCTTACCTTCATTCCAGAGAGTAAAGTGACAGTTAAAATCAGTTGGCCCCTCTCGTTTAGAGTACTGGTCAGTGTTTACAGCCCCGTTCAGGGCAGGGAAGTATCTCACTGGAACAGCTACAGAGATGGTTTATAGCCTGCACAGAACCAATATAGCATTTAAATTACTGGGAACGCCTCAGAGTCATAAATATGTACTCTCTGGAGCGGAAGAGAGAGACATGATAATATATACCAGGAAATTACTCGAGGGCCTTGTCCCAAATTTGCGCACTGCCATAACAACATACTGCAGTAAGAGATATGTGAGGAAGTGCAAAATATACTCAGTGAAAAGCAGGGGCGTCGTGGGCACAATAGTACCAACATTCACGTTCCCATATTGTTCAGCATCTTACCAGACGATATCAGAAACACTGCTGGAACAGGTGTAGAAGTCTTAAAGACGAAACTGGAGAGGTATCTTCACCAAGTTCCAGATCAACCAGGCTTTGATGGATATGTGGGCAGTGAGCTGCCATCAGCAACAGCCTGGTTGACCAGGCAAGGACCAGACAAGCCTGGCCCAGAGTTGGGCTGTTATAATAGAAAAACTCTCGAAACTCATCAAAGGTAACCATTCTCAATAGTTACGTGTATAATTGAATTTATAAGGTAAGTAAAAGTTCCGTGTTCAGTCTCTAGGTGTGCAATTTTGCCATTGTTAATGATGTCCTTCCTTTTGTCCGGTGCTCAGCGCTCAGGCAGACATAGCAAAAGGGAGACCGTTGTAACAGACGGTGTCCGTTTTGTGCAGTGCCCAGCTCCAGTTGGGGCATGGACATAATGGAGACCGTTGAGAGTTACTGTCTCATTTGTCCGGTGGCCACCTGCCAGGCAGCAAGCGGACAAAAGGGAGGACATTATAATAGACGATCTCCCTTTTAGAATAATTTCTTTAGGGAGGTAGCAAAGCTGTCCTGCCAGTTTCTAACTGGTTACTCTAGAGATCTGTTGCTGGGGTAGGACCTCCGGGATTCCAAGATCCTAAGTTGGAGTCAAAGCGGCCACTGTAGCAGTGAAATTCACCTTCAAGTAGACTCATAGTGATGATGGCTTCAGATACATTGTCATAATGAAGATGCGCTTGTCTTGTCTTGCTTTCAGGTAGACTGACACTGTGAAGATGCTGCGATTGCTCCGGGAATATCAGTATCTTGATATATCCATTGAGTACGGCGAATGTAGCTGTGGTGCATACGTTGATCGATCAGGCCAGAAACCACAAGGCCAGGTCTGGGACAGGGGGCAGTGACCCAAAAAACTGATATATATATATATATATATATATATATATATATATATATATATATATACACACACACACACATATATATATATATATATATATATATATATATATATATATATATATATATATATATATATATATATATATATATATATATATATATATTTAATCTCCTGAAAAGAGATGTGGGATTAGCAGCGGTAAAAGAACATTTCCCTGGTCTCTTCCCCTTTGTTTCAGCTGGATATAGCAAGGAATCAATGCTCCTGTTTGGAGAGCATGAAATCACATCATCATGAAATCACATCTTCTGTATAGCAGTTAGGGAAATCACAGTCAGACTGACCAGTGAGCTAAACAACTGGTTCCTGGATGATGGCACAATAGCAGGTACGAAGGAGTCCCGCTTAGATGATCTACACAAGTGATGACTGACACAGGGACAGGAAATGGGTCTCATCCTGAATCCATCCAAATGTGAAATCTCAGTCAGTCAGCAAGTGATAACTGCAGTGAGATCCAAACAACGAGGAGCACCAGTCATTGCCCCCACAAATAGCGCCTTGCTTGGAGCACCTCTGGGAAGCGATGCCGTTGACACAATCCTCAGGAAGAAATTGGAAGAATTGAGGAGAATGGAACAACGAATAGGCAGTCTTGACACCCACGATGCCTTGTACCTTCTCACATAGTGCTTGAGTCTGCTCAGGTTGACATATTTCCTAAGATGTGCACCTTCATATGATAATCCTATACTGCACGAATATGACGGTATCCTGAGGCAGATTTTTACGAAAGTACTTAACCTTACTCTAGAAGACGGGCAGTGGAACCAAGCTACACTTCCAGTCAGACTAGGAGGCATTGGTGTCCGCAAGTCATCACAGATTGCACTACCTGCTTTTCTGTCCTCTTGCATTGCATCCAGAGGGCTTATAGCAGCAATTCTCCTTTGAACCGCTTAGGGGCAAGATTGGAGTCCAGGACCAAAAGTTCATTGACAGAGCAATGATCTGGGATAATCTAATGGGCTCTGAAACCAGACCTGCTCCCCCCAACAACTACAAACAGTCGCACTGGGATGGCCCGATAGTGGAGAAAATAGCCTCAACAATGCTTCAGAGTGTGTCAGGGAAGGATAGAGCCCGCCTCCTGGCAGTGAGAGCTCCTCATGCAGGGGACTTTCTGTTGGCTGTTCCCAACTCCAGCCTTGGCACACGGCTTGACCCACAGACCATCTGCATTGGTGTTGCCCTTCGACTTGCCGCCCTTATTCACGCCGAACACAGGTGTATTTGTGGGAGTGAAGCAGCAGACCGATTCGGGTACCATGGTCTTGTGTGCCGTAAATCCGAGGAAAAGATTGCAAGACATGAGGAGGTTAATAACATTATCAAGAGGAGCCTCACAATAGCCGGATGTCCAGCAGTAAGGGAGCCACCCCAACTATACAGATCTGATGGCAGCCAGACGCATCCAGATGGTATCACCCTTCAAGCCTGGACAGACGGTAAGCAGGTGGTATGGGACTACACATGTGCATCTACCTTGGCTGATACCTATCTCCAATACACTAGGGAAGAAGGAGGGGCAGCCGCCAGCTTCAGGGAGTCCCAAAAGTCTAGAAAATATGGAGAACTTGTCCATCATTATATGTTTGTTCCCATAGGCTCAGAGACCCTTGGTTCATGGGGAAAGAGTGCATCTAAGTTTCTTTAGGAGCTAGGCAAAAGACTCATCAGGGTTACTAGGGATCCCAGGGCAGCTAGTTTTCTGTTCCAGCGACTCAGCGCTGCTGTTCAGAGGGGTAATGCTTGCTGTATTTTGGGCACGCACCCCAGTTCTGAAGAGCTGGACGAGATTTTCGTATTATAATCAGTGACAAACATGTAACAAGATGTACTAGACATGTATCTCTCACACCTCATGTACTGTATATACTATCTTAATATCAACAATGTATCTCTTAAACCTTTTGTACCATATTATGTAATAAAATATACCTATTGGTAAAAAAGAATGAAAAGATGGGGTGGTAGGGGAAGTGGAATATTCATACGGCTTCAGGAAGAAATCCAAATATTCTTCCTTGAAGCCTTTTTATCCACTTCTCCGAGGCTGTGGGTCCCACAATTTATAGCAGAGGTGGACCCCATTATATATATATATATATTATATGGTTTAGAAAGACACGTAAGAAAACAGTCATAATGTTTGCTTACGTGTCTTTCTAAACCAACTTGTCGGTATTTATTACCAAGGTTTATACCATATATTATATATATATACATATATTATATATATACATATATTGTGTGTATGTGAGTGTAACCGTGGGTATGTAATTAATTCCAGAGAGAGAGAGAGAAAGGGAGATTGAAATATAATATGAGAAAGTGTGGGGTTAGTAATGCCTGTGTGCTGAAATATATGTGGGAGACACCACACTCTTATACCTTTGATGAGTTTCCAGAGTTTTCCTACTCCCCGAGCACTGCCCTAGGCCAGGCTTGTCTGGTGTTTTCTTGGTCAACCAGGCTGTTTGCTGCTGGCGGCCCGCTGACCTACATATCTGTTAACCTCTTATGTTCCCTGACCTTACCTGCTACCACTGTCTACTGACAACTAGCCTATCTACTGTCTTGTCCGCCTTCTCTTCCTCTTCCTAGCTTGCCTGCTTTCCTGTTTGCCTTCTCTTCTTGTTTCCTAGCCTGTCTGCTGTTTTGTTTCCTTTCTCTTCCTGCTTCCTAACCAGCTGATGTTCTGCTTAACAGAAAAGCGTCATAGGCCATGCTGCAAGGGAGCATTACGTCAACATTCATGGTCCCAGACTTTTCAATATCTTACCAGAAGATATCAGAACCATGGCTGGTACAAGTGTAGAAGCCTTCAAGAGGAGACTGGACAAGTATCTTCACCAAGTGCCGGATCAGTCAGGCTGTGATGGATATGTGGGGCAGCGGACCTCTGACAGCAACAGCCTGGTTGATCAGGCAAGCACCAGACGAGCCTGACCCATGGCTGGGCTCCGAGAGTAGAGAGAGACGCGAAACTCACCAAATGCAAGAATAGAATTTTTCGTTAATCAGTCATACAGTAGATGTCACTGAAGAAGCGAAGAGTCTAGGAGATATCACGACCGAAACCCTCGAAACCCTCCAGAGGTATATCGGTAGTGATAACTACATACACTGCTATAGTGCAGTATGCCCAGTGTTACTGATATCACCCAGGAAGCTGTTGGGCATCTTCACTGATGTCTCTGCCTGGCCGAGTGTCAGTATGCAAAGCTGATATGCTATACCTATAACATACTCATGTATACACACAGACCAGCCACACACACAGGATTGTGAACAGGTGGAATAAAGTAAATAGTAGAGTCAGGACATGTGCCAGTTGATTGAAACGTAGGTATGACCAGGAGCCGGAGTTCAACCCTGCAGGCGTAGTCCAGTTTTTACAAATTCCATTACTTTTGTAACCAACGTGTAGACTTCCCTTTCCCCCCACACGACATATAGGAACTCTACCACCCAAACTCCTTATACCCCATACTCCTTACACCCACTACAGACACCACCCAAACTCCTTACACCCACTAAAGACACCACCCAAGCAATTTACACCCACTAAATATACTACCCAAACCATTTACACCCACTGCATACAACGTCCAACCCACTTAAACCAATTCAGGCACACATCAAACATTGAAACAAAACACAAAAGCACGTTCAAAGCAGTGCAGATCAACACGCTCCAGATTATCTTCCACTTTTGCATAATATATGTTGTTGATACAGTATAGTAGTGTGCAGAGAACACACGCATCCTGTCTGGGTGATGGATGACCAGCCCAGGCGGCGGCAGTAGCAGTAACAGCAACAGCAAGATACCAACTAAATGAAACCTTCATTCAATTAATTCATCTATCGCTCCCGGTTGCAGTGTTGTTGGACAGGTTACATTTGCTGAGAGAGACAGAGAGAGAGATGGGGGGGACGAGGGGGGAGGGGGTGCTATAACATAAAACAAATGCTATAGTTAACCTAGTACTAAATTAACCATACCACGAGCGGGATTAGAACCCACGATCAGTCATAATACTCCAGACCGACGCGTTAACCGTCATCACGATTTCGTGATTTTAAAAATTGAAGTTGGAGAGTTGAAGGAGGAGGTCTTGCTTCTCCAGGAGGAGATTAGGAGGCTGAAGGTCCACCTCAATGGGTCTGGGAGAGAGTGTGAGGTGGCTGGAGTTGTGGGGAATGAGGCTTCTAGCAGTGAGGTGCAGTCTGTCTCTCGCTGTGAGGAGGCTGTAGGTGGGGAGGTAGCAACGGCTACCAGCAGTGAGGTGCAGCCCAGCACCTGCTACAAGTGACGAGTGGTTCACAGTAATGGGAGGCGCATCAGAGTAAGGAAAGTTAAGAGTGAAGATCTGAAGATAGGAAATCGCTTCTCTGTTCTTCAGGATGAATGTACTTCAGTGGCCAGTGAAGGTAAGGGTACTACTGCCCCTGCTAATGGAGGTAAGCGCATTCTTGTGGTTGGTGACTCTCAGGTAAGATATATTGACCGTGCTTTTTGTAATAGGAATAAGAAGATGAGAGATAGAGTGTGCTTCCCTGGAGCTGGTGTTGGGGACATAGTCAACAGGCTGGATAATATCATGTCAGGTAATGGGAACAAGCCCATTATCTGTCTCAGTGCTGGTGGAAATGATATTGGGAAGGGTAGGAGAGAAGAGCTGCTAGATAAGTACAGGTCAGCTATAGATTTCATTAAGTCTAAGGGAGGGATCCCAATCATATGTAGCATCTTGCCTAGAAGGGGAGTAGGAAATGAATGGTTGTCTAGGGCAATTGGTGTAAATTGCTGGCTAGACAGATACTGCAAGGAACTTGCAATCCCATTCATTGACAACTGGAACAACTTTTATGGCAAACATGATATGTATGCAAGGGATGGGGTACATCTCTCTGGGGCAGGGGTGGTAGCACTTGCAGACTCGATTGAGAAGGCCATTGGTGAAATGCCTATGATTTTAAACTGATGGAAGATAGAGGTATGGGTGTGTGTGGGAAACAAGCAGGTTGCAACACTAGGGTTGGAAACAGTAAATGTATAAAAGGCATTCAGCATGAAGTTATAAATAAAGACAATAGATCAGGTAAGCAAACAAAGGGGGACAGCAGAGGGCAGCAAGGGACTAGCTCCCTTAAGGTTTACTATACTAACAGCAGGAGTGTAAGAAATAAGATAGATGAGCTAAGATTAATTGCAAGTGCAGGAAACATAGATATTATTGCTATAACAGAGACCTGGCTCAATCTGAAAGATAGAGAGATGCCCTCTGAATGTCACATACAAGGCTATAAATTATTCCACACTGACAGGGTCAACAGGAAAGGTGGTGGAGTAGCGATGTATGTCAGAGACAATTTAAATTGTTGTGTTAGACAAGATATTAAACTAGAAGCGTCAGCCACTGAATCTGTTTGGTTACAGCTTCTCGAGGGCCGAGAAAAACTAATTTTGGGTGTGATTTACAGGGCCCCAAATCTTGATAGGGAGTGCAGTAAACTTCTATGGGACGAAATTCGTAAGGCATCTACATACGAAAATGTTGTGCTAATGGGAGATTTCAACTATAGACAGATTGACTGGAGCAATTTGACAGGAAATTTAGAGTCAGGTGACTTTCTTGATACGATCCAGGATTGTTTTTTAAAACAGTTTGTGACAGAGCCTACTAGGGGAAATAACTTCCTTGACTTGGTTCTTGCCAGTAGGGAAACACTAATTAATAATCTTGAGGTTAATGATGAGCTTGGGGAAAGTGATCACAAATCACTCAATTTTAATATATCATGGAATTCTCCTAATAATGGCAATCAAGTCTCCGTCCCTGACTTTCGCTTGGCTGATTTCATAGGACTGAAAAATTACTTAGGTGGGCTGAACTGGAATGACCTGACTAAGGGTCAGGTAGGTGGTGATGGTTGCCGATATGATGCTTTCCAGGGCATAGTTCTAGCTGCTCAGTCAAATTATGTTCCAAATAGGGAAATCAGATCAAACAAAAATGATCCTAAATGGATGAACAATAGATTAAAATATCTGATTGGTCAAAAGAGAGGCATATATAGGCAAATCAAAAGAGGAGAGGGGTAATTAAGAAATCGATATATTCAGTTAAAGAGAGAAATAAAAAAGGGAATTAGAAAAGCAAAAAGAGATTATGAGGTTAAAGTTGCAAGAGAATCGAAGACTAACCCAAAAGGATTCTTTCAGGTATACAGAAGTAAGATCAGGGACAAGATAGGCCCACTCAAAAGTTCCTCGGGTCAGCTCACTGACAGTGATAAGGAAATGTGTAGAATTTTGAACACATACTTCCTCTCAGTTTTTACACAGGAGGATACCAGCGATATTCCAGTAATGATAAATTATGTAGAACAGGACGATAATAAACTGTGCACGATTAGGGTCACAAGTGACATGGTCCTTAGGCAAATAGATAAATTAAAACCTAACAAATCCCTAGGCCCTGATGAACTGTATGCAAGGGTTCTAAAGGAATGTAAAGAGGAGCTTAGCACACCTTTGGCTAATCTTTTCAACATATCACTACAAACTGGCATGGTGCCAGATAAGTGGAAAATGGCAAATGTGATACCTATTTTCAAAATAGGTGACAGGTCCTTAGCTTCGAACTATAGACCAATAAGCCTAACCTCCATAGTGGGAAAATTTATGGAATCAATAATTGCCGAGGCAGTTCGTAGCCACCTTGAAAAGCATAAACTAATCAACGAATCTCAGCATGGTTTTACAAAGGGGCGTTCCTGCCTTACGAATTTATTAACTTTTTTCACTAAGGTATTTGAGGAGGTAGATCATGGTAATGAATATGATATTGTGTATATGGACTTCAGTAAGGCTTTTGACAGGGTCCCACATCAGAGACTATTGAGGAAAATTAAAGCACATGGAATAGGAGGAGAAATTTTTTCCTGGATAGAGGCATGGTTGACAAATAGGCAGCAGAGAGTTTGCATAAATGGGGAGAAATCAGAGTGGGGAAGCGTTACGAGCGGTGTTCCACAGGGGTCAGTGTTGGGCCCCCTGCTGTTCACAATCTACATAAACGACATAGATGAGGGCATAAAGAGCGACATCGGCAAGTTTGCCGATGACACCAAAATAGGCCGTCGAATTCATTCTGACGAGGACATTCGAGCACTCCAGGATGATTTGAATAGACTGATGCAGTGGTCGGAGAAGTGGCAGATGCAGTTTAATATAGACAAATGCAAAGTTCTAAATGTTGGACAGGAAAATAACCATGCCACATATAAACTAAATAATGTAGATCTTAATATTACGGATTGTGAAAAAGATTTAGGAGTTCTGGTTAGCAGTAATCTGAAACCAAGACAACAGTGCATAAGTGTTCGCAATAAAGCTAATAGAATCCTTGGCTTCATATCAAGAAGCATAAATAATAGGAGTCCTCAGGTTGTTCTTCAACTCTATACATCCTTGGTTAGGCCTCATTTAGATTATGCTGCACAGTTTTGGTCACCGTATTACAGGATGGATATAAATTCTCTGGAAAATGTACAAAGGAGGATGACAAAGTTGATCCCATGTATCAGAAACCTTCCCTATGAGGATAGACTAAGGGCCCTGAATCTGCACTCTCTAGAAAGACGTAGAATTAGGGGGGATATGATTGAGGTGTATAAATGGAAGACAGGAATAAATAAAGGGGATGTAAATAGTGTGCTGAAAATATCTAGCCTAGACAGGACTCGCAGCAATGGTTTTAAGTTGGAAAAATTCAGATTCAGGAAGGATATAGGAAAGTACTGGTTTGGTAATAGAGTTGTGGATGAGTGGAACAAACTCCCGAGTACAGTTATAGAGGCCAGAACGTTGTGTAGCTTTAAAAATAGGTTGGATAAATGCATGAGTGGATGTGGGTGGGTGTGAGTTGGACCTGATAGCTTGTGCTACCAGGTCGGTTGCCGTGTGCCTCCCTTAAGTCAATGTGACCTGACCTGACTAGGTTGGGTGCATTGAACCTGCCTCGCATGGGCCAGTAGGCCTTCTGCAGTGTTCCTTCGTTTCTTATGTTCTTATGTTCTAACCTAACCTGTGATATACCTGTGAGTCAGTTCAACATCCGTCAAGGTGTAATTCACAGAATACGTAAACACAGACTAACAAGGAAATATTTTTATTCAGATCTACCTAGAACGTTTAACCCTATTAAAAAGAGGCCTAAAAATAGCTGACAGGTAATGCTTAAATCTCCATATTGTGTTTATATTTTGCTTCCAGCTGGATGAATAAACTAATACGTGATGAGAACGTAAGCTATAAAATTATTGTAATATTTATAGTTAAAAGTATTTACGCAGTAATCTGATAAAAAACATTGATTTGCGCGCAGTGTTAATGGGTTCAGAGATCATCGCCCTCGCGGCATGAATTAACAGCTCAGGGACTGATTTTGATTAATGTAGTTCAGTGCGGCTTGTTCAACTATTTCTAGAACGAATTTTGATTGATGCGAATGAGGATATTAGGCGGTTGCCTACACAGGCGTTAATTTGCTCCTGAAGGATACCCGAAGAGAACTTGATTAGTTCCTCAGATCAGTTCCTCATCAGCCTGGTTATAGTGCATGCGTTGGGCTACGAGCGGCGGGCACTAACAGCTTGATCGATAAGGCCAGCAGCCAGTAAGCTTGATCTGGGACCAGGCTGCGGGGACAGTGACCTCCGGAAGACTCCAGGTAACCCTCTCATTACCTGCTCTACCCTTTCGTTCCCTGCTTTACCTGTCCTGTTCATTCTGACCTGTTGTCTTCGCTCTTGCCCGCCATGCCCAACCTTGGCCTACCTTGGCAAGGAAAGGCTGGAATACTGCTGTGCATTAACATCTCCATTCAAGGCAGTTGAAACTGCAGATATAGAGAATGTACAGAGAACCTTTACTGCACGTATAAATGTCATCAAACACCTTAATAACTACTGGGAACGCTTGGAAGCACTTGACTCACTGGAGCGCAGGCGAGAGAGATGCATCATAATCCACTAAGGGAAACATAGTAAGTGTCTGGGGCCCAAGACTGTTCAACAACCTCCCACCAGCCATAAGGGGAATTACCAGCAGACCCCAGGTTGTCTTCAAGAGGGAGCTGAACAGACACCTATAGTCAGTGCCGGATCAGCCGGGCTGTGGTTCGTATGTTGGACTACGTGCGACCAGCAGTAGCAGCCCCGGAATACCCTTCAGGTAGGGGGGTATGTCGGGTCAGCCTTCCCCTGCCTTGTCTTGCCCTTTCTTCCTCTACCGTCTTCCCCACCATCTCTGCTGCACCGTCTTCAACTGATCTTTTGTATTTTCTCCCGTCTTAACCTTTTGTTGGCTTTCTCCATGTATATATATATATATATATATATTGTTGAGCTTCTTAAGCCTTTTCCTCTTCTTAGTCTCATCCTCTTTGTTCTCCACCTCGTTTTCTTAATATTATTATTATTCTTTAGTAGTAGTAGTACTAGTAATGGTAATATTATTATTATTAACAGTAATAGTAATAGTGGTAGTAACAAATGTGATAGTACTAGTGGTAATAATAATAATAATAATATTACTGAAATTATCTTTCCCAGCTCACTTTTTTTCTTTCGTTTTCCCTTTCGTCGGAGTCGATGTTGTGTCATCTTTGTCGGCGGTGGCATTGGTCGGACGTCCTTGTCAGCGGTGGTATTGGTCGGGCGTCGTTGTCAGCAGTGGTGTTGGTCGCACGTCGTATGAGTAGTGGTGAAGTCCCCCTTTTCTCCCCTGTCTCACCCCTTAGGGGGTTAAGCCATACCACCCTCGTGGATTAAGGGGTGGCAGAAACCCGGGAGGAGGTCACTCATGTGAGAAGATTTTCTCCCTTTACTTGCTTCCTTTTTCTGTCTAATTTCCTGCTTTACTCCTCTCTCTAATTTCCTGCTTTCTTTCTCCCTCCCTGTGATTCTCTGCCTCTTTTCTTCCCTCTAATTTTCTGTCCCTTTTTTCTCTTATAATTTTTTCCCCCTTCTGAGTCCCCGTTTTTTTTCCAGGTCCCTTTACTTTCCTACTTCCTTTTTTGCCTTCCCATTCTAACGATCCTTCATCTTTTCTCCCTCTCCTTCCTTTTTCTGTCTTACTAAAATTAAACCGAATTGAGTGTCCTGCCTCTACCTCCCTCCATTCCCTCCCTTCCTTCCATCCCTTCCCTCTTCCTCTCTCCCTCCTTCCTTAGTTCCCTCTCTACAAGCTGAGCTGATGGAAATTTTCCAAACGTTGAATTCAATTAAACTAGCGACAAAAAAACAGGGAAAATAGTTACGTGTTGAAGAGGATTTCTCGTTCTTCCGGAGGGCGTCTTCAGTGTCCCGCAGGCAGCTTGCACCGTGTTCTTCAAGAAGTCGCCGTCCTCTTTGTCGTCTTAATTGTGTTATCTTCGTTGTGTTATCGTCGTTGTGTTGTCTTTTTCCTGCTACCCAGTTCCATACAGGCTTCCTGATTGATGGCCTGATCATTTGACAAGTGCGATCATGGCGTAATAGCGCACAACGTGCTAAAGGAATAACTGGCAAAGTGAGGAGATGGATCTTCAGTTTTCTAACCAATCGAACACAAAGAGTAGTGATCAACAGAGCTAAATCGGAAGGTGCCATAGTGAAAAGCTTTGTTCCACAAGGCACAGTACTCGCCCCCATCCTGTTTCTCATCCTCATATCAGACATAGCAGAGGTGTAATCCACAGCACCGTGTCATCCTTTGCAGACGATACTAGGATCTGCATGAGACTGTCATCTATTTAGGACACGGTTAACCTCCAACAACATACAAACCAAGTTTTCCAATGGGCAACGGAAAACAATATGATGTTCAATGAGGACAAATTCCAACTACTCCGTTATGGAAAAACTGGAGGAGATAATAACTAGAACCGAGTATACTACAAACTCTGATCATACAATAGAGCGAAAAAATATAACGTGAGGGACCTGGGAGTGGTAATGTCAGAGGATCTTACTTTCAAGGATCACAACAGTGCCACGATCACAGCTGCAAAGCAAATGATATTCAACTTAGTGCCAGATCGGCCGGGTTGTGGTGCCTACATTGGACTGGATGAAGCCAGTACCAACAACCTGGTTAATATGACTGTTAACCAGGAGACTTGGTCTAGGGTTGGGTCACAAGGGCGATGACCTGAAATCTTCCACATTTAAACCATTTAAAATGGACATAAATGTGCTGGGGATTACCTGGAGGTTATTCCGGGGATCAACGCCCCCGCGGCCCGGTCCATGACCAGGCCTCCCGATGGATCAGGGCCTGATCAACTAGGCTGTTACTGCTGGCCGCACGCAGTCCAACGTACGAGCCACAGCCCGGCTGATCCGGCACTGACTTTAGGTATCTGTCCAGCTCTCTCTTGAAGGCAGCCAGGGGTTTATTGGCAATTCCCCTAATGCTTGATGGGAGGCTGTTGAACAGTTTTGGGCCCCGGACACTTATGGTGTTTTCTCTTAGTGTACCAATGGCGCCCCTACTTTTTATTGGGGGCATTTTGCATCGCCTGCCCAGTCTTTTACTTTCGTAGGGAGTGATTTCTGTGTGCAGATTTGGGACCATTCCTTCCAAGATTTTCCAAGTGTAGATTATGATATATCTCTCCCTCCTGCGTTCCAACGAGAGCTTATGCTCTCTACGAATCCTAACACAAGACTGCCCTCCAGGGATTCAAAGCTAGCCTTCCAGCTGGCTCTCCCCTGCCTACCTGGAGCCTACCTGGAGGGCATTCCGGGGATCAACGCCCCCGCGGCCCGGTCCACGACCAGACCTCCCGGTGGATCAGGGTCTGACCAACCAGGTTATTGCTGCTGGCCGCACGTAGTCCAGATCTTCTAGGTTCGAAATATCTTACATGATTAAAAACTAGTCACAAGCAAATAAGAAAGCAAACATATATCAGTACTGAGTATAAGTTACAGTATGTAAGATTTACCTGTCATCTTACAGTGATCTAATCAGCAACAAAAGGCTTGGTGTGGGATCGGGCCGCGGGAGCGATGACTTCCGAAATATCCTAAAGGTAATCTATAGCCTGGAGGATTGTGTTGTTTACCAGTCGGCTAAGTCAAAGAGTTCATTAGTAAACGTGGAGGAGACTCCCAGTAGCAGCGGCACCATGAAAGACTCGTAACTCCTTTACGGGCTACGCCTGATAACATTTTAACAGTGTGTTCGTGACCAAAATATGTCTTCTCAACCTTGCAGAAATAGTCTTGAGTTGGCAGCGTTGAATGAGGCGAAGATGACGGTAATAACACTCGTAGAAGTTCTTTAAAAGAGTTAATTACGAAGATGCAGACGAGTCAGTGATGATGAGTCAGGTTTGTTGGTGGTTGAGAGGCGAGGAGGGTGGGTAGAGTAAGTGTGGCATAGTCAATGTCTCCACACAGCAGCAGGCACCACTCAGCACCTGCTCTGCCTCTACTAAACACACTAAAGCACACGCCAAATATTCATGTAATAAAAAGACCTCGCAGAAGACTTTGATAAGTGTGATTATGGTGTCATATAAAAGCCGCAAGCACTAAAATAACCCATTACATTGCGGAACTTTCTTACACTTTAAGAATAAGTCAATAAGCATAACGTATTAAAGTTTTCTTCACCGTTCCTTCATAAACAAGGGAGAATAACCAAGACCCATTACTTTCTGCAAAGATTAACTTCATAGTTCTTGCAAACTACCCCTGATCAGCCGGGCTGTGGTGCTTACATAGGATTGTACCGCGAGCAGCGAACATCTGTTTGACCATGTCGTCATCCAGCAATTTTGGTCTGAGACCTGGCCTCGACGACGAGGATCTCACAGCAGGTAGAGAGAAGGGACCATTGCGACCCATCTAGAGGTGCAGCTGTAATAAAAAGTTGGAAAATATGGAGGAAGTTGGTGTTGAACGCAAAGGAAAGGAAAGAGGAGGGAAGAGAAGAGAAGAGAAGAGAGAGAGAGAGAGAGAGAGAGAGAGAGAGAGAGAGAGAGAGAGAGAGAGAGAGAGAGAGAGAGAGAGAGAGAGAGAGAGAGAGAGAGAGAGGGGGGGGGGGGGGTGGGGGGGGGAGGGAGGGAGGGGGTGGTGTACAGGGGAAGTATAGCATAGCCCTTTAGTAGAGACTAGGTAAAATAAGATTTCGTTCAGATTTTTAACCGGAAATTAGCCACCCAGGATAACGCAATAATGTTCGTGCGTCATCGGGGACTGTGTGTCTGATTTCCATTGGGGCCCTTTAATCTTTTTTCCCATGATACCACCCACGACAGTCAACCAACAACCAGGTACCTACTTACTGCTAGGTGAACAGAGGCAGTAGGTGTAAGGATTATTATTATTATTATTATTATTATTATTATTATTATGGGGGAGCGCTACACTCGTAGGGATTATACAGCGCCTGTAGGGGGGGAGGTATTTAGGCTTAATTCAGGGAATGCAGCATAGATCCATTTCCCTAGATCAAGAGCCCCTCACCAGCGTCAAGGAACCTCTCTTGAGGGAAGTAGGTATAAGGAAATAAGCTCAACATTTCACCCGTCCCGTCAAGGTAGGAGTGTTGGTGCAGGATGAGGAAGTAGGGACTCCGAGGCAGGATGTGTGGTGGTGAAATGTAGTCTTACTGAGCCTGGTATGGAAGGTGCTAATAAGCTTCCTGTTGTGTTAGCTGGACATTTTCCGCCATGGTCCACCGCCTGGTGGCTGCGGTAGTGTGTGGGAATGGTGGCATTATGAGGCTGACCTAGGTAGAGGTTACAACAGTGGGTTAGTTATAGTGTCACTGTTGTAATCCTGGGGATGGTAAAGGTGGTTTGTGTGGTATAGTGGTTGAAGTGGTGTGGTGTAGTGGTTGAGATGGTGTGGTGTGGTGGTTGAGGTGGTGTGGTGTAGTGGTTGAGATGGTGTGGTGTGGTGGTTGAGGTGCTGCGGTGCTGTTGTGTAGTGGTTGAGGTGCTGTGGTGTAATGGTTAAGATGGGGTGATGTACTGGTTGAGGTGGTGTGGTGTAGTGGTTGAGGTGCTGTGGTGTAATGGTTGAGATGGTGTGATGTAATTTTTTGAGGTGTTGTGGTGTAGTGGTTGAGGTGGTGTGGTGTAGTGGTTGAGATGGTGTTGTGTAGTGGTTGAGATGGTGTTGTGTAGTGGTTGAGATGGTGTGGTGTAGTGGTTAAGGTGGTGTGGTGTAGTGGTTGAGATGGTGTTGTGTAGTGGTTGAGATGGTGTTGTGTAGTGGTTGAGATGGTGTTGTGTAGTGGTTAAGGTGGTGTGGTGTAGTGGTTGAGATGGTGTTGTGTAGTGGTTGAGGTGGTGTGGTGTAGTGGTTGAGATGGTGTGGTGTAGTGGTTGAGATGGTGTTGTGTAGTGGTTGAGGTGGTGTGGTGTAGTGGTTGAGATGGTGTTGTGTAGTGGTTGAGGTGGTGTGGTGTAGTGGTTGAGATGGTGTGGTGTAGTGGTTGAGATGGTGTGGTGTAGTGGTTGAGATGGTGTGGTGTAGTGGTCGAGATGGTGTGGTGTAGTGGTTGAGATGGTGTGGTGTAGTGGTTGAGATGGTGTGGTGTAGTGGTCGAGATGGTGTGGTGTAGTGGTTGAGATGGTGTGGTGTAGTGGTTGAGGTGGTGTGGTGTAGTGGTTGAGATGGTGTGGTGTAGTGGTTGAGATGGTGTGGTGTAGTGGTTGAGATGGTGTGGTGTAGTGGTTGAGATGGTGTGGTGTAGTGGTTGAGGTGGTGTGGTGTAGTGGTTGAGGTGGTGTGGTGTAGTGGTTGAGATGGTGTGGTGTAGTGGTTGAGATGGTGTGGTGTAGTGGTTGAGGTGGTGTGGTGTAGTGGTTGAGGTGGTGTGGTGTAGTGGTTGAGATGGTGTGGTGTAGTGGTTGAGATGGTGTGGTGTAGTGGTTGAGGTGGTGTGGTGTAGTGGTTGAGATGGTGTGGTGTAGTGGTTGAGATGGTGTGGTGTAGTGGTTGAGATGGTGTGGTGTAGTGGTTGAGGTGGTGTGGTGTAGTGGTTGAGATGGTGTGGTGTAGTGGTTGAGATGGTGTGGTGTAGTGGTTGAGATGGTGTGGTGTAGTGGTTGAGATGGTGTGGTGTAGTGGTTGAGGTGGTGTGGTGTAGTGGTTGAGATGGTGTGGTGTAGTGGTTGAGATGGTGTGGTGTAGTGGTTGAGGTGATATGGTGTAGTGGTTGAGGTGGTGTGGTGTAGTGGTTGAGGTGGTGTGGTGTAGTGGTTGAGATGGTGTGGTGTAGTGGTTGAGATGGTGTGGTGTAGTGGTTGAGATGGTGTGGTGTAGTGGTTGAGATGGTGTGGTGTAGTGGTTGAGGTGATATGGTGTAGTGGTTGAGATGGTGTGGTGTAGTGGTTGAGGTGATATGGTGTAGTGGTTGAGATGGTGTGGTGTAGTGGTTGAGGTGATATGGTGTAGTGGTTGAGATGGTGTGGTGTAGTGGTTGAGGTGGTGTGGTGTAGTGGTTGAGATGGTGTGGTGTAGTGGTTGAGGTGGTGTGGTGTAGTGGTTGAGGTGGTGTGGTGTAGTGGTTGAGGTGGTGTGGTGTAATGATGAAGTTGAGGGGAACTGGAGAGATTAAAGGTGGTGATACTACTGTTAGCACCTTATGAATCAGTGTATTCAAATGAATAGAGTAGTTGAGAAAGGGATAAGAAAACCCAGACGAGGATAAACTATGGTCCAGGTATTAAGTAATAAGACTTTGGGAAGGGACAGCGTGTCTGCGGGCGTAGGAAAACTCTGAAATCCCATCTATGACTCACTTAAATTTAACTCAAGATAGATTTCTCGTCGGTTAGAAATATTTTTAATCTGATTCCACAAATGAAGTTAGAGATTAAATAAAAAAATACAAAGATTTGACTGAAATAAGTTACGCGTATTCGATTATAGCGACAATACACAAAATAAAACCTTAAAGACCATTGGGCCATCACTGTTATCAAAGACTTTGTAAATGGTGTCCAATTCGAACCGAAACGTTGTCGCAAGCTTCTCTATGGTGTCCCATAGCTCGATTGCTAGCACACTCAGTTCAAACACTGAATTCTGTGGTTCGATCCCCTGTAAGGGTGGACACATTAGAACGTGTTTCCTTAAGGCACCTGTTGTCCCTGTTTACCTACCAGTTAAATAGGTACCTGGGTGTTAGTCGACGGGTGTGGGTCGTATCCTAAGGACAAAATTGACTTAATTTGCCCGAAATGCTCTGCATAACAAGGGGCTTTCTATATAGCAGTATGTCATTGATGTCAGCTAGGTCTGTATACCTTGTATATGTACTTGTAGAAATAAAGATTATTATTATTATTATTATTATTATTATTATTATGTGCGGGTTTTGTGTGTATTGTTCCAGTCACGTTATTGTGTCTTTTTTCCCTTTACTTTCGAAGAATGCCTGACTTAATTAGGTATAACTAAGACTTAACAGATGTGTTAGTCGACGGGTTTGGGTTAACTAGAATAATAGATCTGCAAATTAGGTATCGTGTCAGAGACGTGGAAGATGACCAATTTGATACCAATTTGAAATACAGTAAATTTGCTCCTAGATTCGAAATACTGTCCTAGCAGCTTGGCCTCAATAGAAATTAAATTATTGGAATCAGATCACATGCAATTCTCAGTCGATTTGATGAATATAATTTGATCAGAGAGTCTCAACAAGGCTTCACAAGGGGTCGTTCTTGCTTCACAAATGTGAAGTCTTTTTATTGGATAAAAGTCGTCAAGTGGTAGATAGTGGTAAACACCAGTTCGTATTTAATGTGGACTTCAGTAAGGTACGTTACTTATATGTTATTGGCCCATGGCCGGGCTCAGAGAGTAGAGAAACTCTCGAAACTCTTCAAAGGTATACAATATCGAAAAGTTGATGAATAAGACACATGTGTAACACTTGGGCTTGGGTGCTGTGGGCACAATAAGGGAACACTGTATCAATATCTGTTACCTGGTTACCTGGAGGTTATTCCGGGGATCAACGCCCCCGCGGCCCGGTCCATGACCAGGCCTCCCGATGGATCAGGGCCTGATCAACTAGGCTGTTACTGCTGGCCGCACGCAGTCCAACGTACGAGCCACAGCCCGGCTGATCCGGCACTTACTTTAGGTATCTGTCCAACTCTCTCTTGAAGGCAGCCAGGAGTTTATTGGTAATTCCCCTAATGCTTGATGGGAGGCTGTTGAACAGTTTTGGGCCCCGGACACTTATGGTGTTTTCTCTTAGTGTACCAATGGCGCCCCTACTTTTTATTGGGGGCATTTTGCATCGCCTGCCCAGTCTTTTACTTTCGTAGGGAGTGATTTCTGTGTGCAGATTTGGGACCGTTCCTTCCAAGATTTTCTAAGTGTGGTCCCAGATTATTCACTGTCTTACCAGAAGATATCAGAAACACGGCTGGGACAAGTGTAAAAGTCTTCAAGAGGAAGCTGGACAAGTATCTTCACCAGGTGCCAGATCAACCAGGCTGTGATGGATATGTGGAGCAGCGGGCCTCCAGTAGCAATAGCCTGGTTAACCAGGCAAGCACCAGACGAGCCTCGTCTAGGCCGGGCTCCGGGAGTAGAACTCTCGGAACTCATCAGAAACATGAAGAGTGGTTTTAGTCATGTCTTAATTTTGACATAATAATATATTATGTAAACAGTTTAAAAACAATAAATAAATAATTTTCACATTTTTATTACGTAATAAACCATCATAATAATAAACATCATAGGTAACTATTATTTTGTAAAAAAAAAAAATAATAATTTTGCCTGGGTCATGCCAGTAATGACGTCATGAATGCTGATTTACAGGTCGTTTTAAATGACTTAATGGTATAATGAATTTGTTTCATGGTATGATAGATTTATATAATGGTATGATGGATTAACTTAATGGTATGATGGATTAACTTAATGGTATGATGAATTAATGGTATGATGAATTTATTTAATGGTTTAATGAATTTAACCTCTGAAATGTTACACAATTCTTTAAGGAAGCTGAAGCTTATATACTAACGTCAGGTGTAACGGGACGGGTAGCAGACGAGGGCATAGTCACTGGTGGGCGGGATTCCCCAGTGGAAGTAGGTCCTACTCAAAGGGAAGGGTGAGTTGTATTAGTAGTTGTAGCCGTGAAGGTCATGTAGATGTCCTCTGATCCATCGGGAGGCCTGGTCATGGACCGGGCCGCGGGGGCGTTGATCCCCGGAATAACCTCCAGGTAAGATTCCATGACTTAGACCTGCTTAGCATGGGCCAGTAGGCCTCCTGCAGTGCTCATTCTTTATGTTATTTCCACTTCTTGGGTCTCTTAAGCTTTTGATGGATGTCACAGTCTGTTGTGCACAGTATCTGTGATAGACACTGTTGATGGTGGCTTCCATGATGGTGGTTATGGTGCTTCCATGGTTGTAATGATGGTGATTATGGTGGTGGTTATGGTGCTTCCATGATGGTGGTTATGTTGCTTCCATGGTTGTAGTTATGATGGTGGTCATTATGGTGGTGGTTATGGTGCTTCCATGGTTGTGGTTATCATAGTAGTAGTGGTTATGGTGCTTCCATGGTTGTGGTGCTTCCATGGTTATGGTGTTTCCATGGTTATGGTGTTTCCATGGTTATGGTGTTTCCATGGTTATGGTGCTTCCATGGTTGTGGTGCTTCCATGGTTATGGTGTTTCCATGGTTATGGTGTTTCCATGGTTATGGTGTTTCCATGGTTATGGTACTATGTTGACATTGTTGTATGACGGAGTTAAGTAAAAGGACACAAGTACAACTAAAGTGACATTTTATTGTGGCAACATTTCGCTCTCCAGGAGCTTTGTTAAGCCGTTGACAAAGCTCCTGGAGAGCGAAACGTTGCCACAATAAAATGTCACATTAGTTGCACCTGTGTCCTTTTACTTAACATATTGTGGGTAATTCTACCAATATTAATACAATGTGACGGAGTTGTCTCCAGTAATTTTTGTTGTAACTCTCCATCACTGTCTTAACTTTCTTCCTCTTTCTCCTCTTGCTGTCCCCCACAACCACCAATCTTCTTCAACTGGTCCTCTCTTGTTTACCTTCCACTTCAATTTCCTTGATTGCGTATTTGTTTTCCATTGTTGCTTGTCCGTAATAAGTATCTCTCTATTTTTCTTGCTTTGCTTTTTATCGTGCCGTGTGTCCTTCTTCCCATTCCAGTCACTGTTCATTTTTTTTTATCTTGCCTTCTGTTATTGTTGTTTGTCGTTTCCCATCCCATGCTTGTCTGCTCGCCCCCCCCCCCCCCTCCTCTCTCTCTCTCTCTCTCTCTCTCTCTCTCTCTCTCTCTCTCTCTCTCTCTCTCTCTCTCTCTCTCTACCCTCTTTCGCAATCATTTCAGGCCCTCCCCTCTCCCCTCTTTCCTGTCTGTCTTTTTTTCCTAGACTTCCAGCACAGAGACAGGACCCGCACTATTAACTAACATCCCATTAATTTGTCATCGATTTTAGGTACAGTAATTTAAACTAATATTATGGATAAGATCGTCAGATTTCTGGGATATAACTTAACAAGTCAAAATAAATATGAATATCACTGTACAAAATACAATTTGAATATATATATATATATATATATATATATATATATATATATATATATATATATATATATATATATATATATATGTCGTGCCGAATATGTAAAACTGGTCAATTAGCAAGAACTCATTTAAAATTAAGTCCTTTCCAAAATTTTCCCTTATACGTTTAAATATATATTTTTTCATTAATGTTTATGTAATTTTTTTTAATTTTGCACCAAAAGAAACTTAGAAAACTTACCTAACCTTGTTATAACAAGAGCAATTTATTTTAGCCTAACCCAACTAAATATATTTTAGATTTGTTTACAATAATTTAATACTAAACAAACACAATGAAATATATTTTTTTCGTTTGGTTCAGAATGATTTTGGCGAAATTATTGCATACACAAATTTTAGCTTGTCCTATATGGCAAGATGAGCGTTGCTATTTAAGCCAAGATCGCAAGTTCTGCCTATTCGGCACGACATATATATATATATATATATATATATATATATATATATATATATATATATATATATATATATATATATATATATATATATATATGTATATATATATATATATATATATATATATATATATAATGTATATATATATATATATATATATATATATATATATATATATATATATATATATATATATATATATATATGCTGTAATCACGAACAAACGATACAAGATGCAAAAAAACCACAGGGAGAGTTAAATGATAGCTCTGGGCCTTTCATGTTGCAATCAGCAAGCCATCAGGAACAATGTTGCAGAAATGAGTAGGAAGACCATGCAGATCCGTTCAGGGGAACGGTGAGAAAGATGCATCATAGTTTACTCCTGGAAAATTATGGAGGGATTGGTCCCACATTTGCACACCGGAAATACTTCCTGCAAACGCTTGGTAGATGATCCAAAATATCCCTAATGTAAAGGGACTGACGTTTTTCAACACTTCCTTCATGCATAAGGGGAATTACTATCGAACTTAAGTTAAATGACTCTTACAAGAACCAGGAGAGACAGGAGGAGCTTAAAGGTATTAGTGAAATTGAAAGAAATTCGAAATATTTATTTTTATATGCCAAAAAAGGCAAATACCACATCTAGTATCGGGCCCTTACTCAGACAGGATGGGACTTACACAGATGACAAGGAAATGAGTGAAATACTAAAATCCCAGTACGACTCTGTGTTTAGTGAGCCACTAATCAGTCTGAGGATAGACGACCTAAATGATTTCTTCATGAATGAGCCTCAAAACTCCATAAATGTATGCCAGATTTCCGACATTACTGTAACTCCGATAGACTTCGAAAAAGCCATTGACAACATGTCCATGCACTCAGCCCCTGGCCCAGACTTGTGGAACTCTGTTTTCATTAAGAACTGCAAGAAACCCCTCTCGCGTGCCCTAAGTACACTATGGAGGAGGAGCTTGGACATGGGTGAAATTCCAGTCACTTAAAACAACGGATATAGCCCCACTCCATAAAGGTGGCAGCAAAGCATTAGCTAAGAACTATAGACCAATAGCTCTGACGTCCCACATCATAAAAATCTTTGAAAGAGTGCTAAGAAGCAGGATTGCAAGTCACCTGGAGTCCCAAAATCTGCACAATCCAGGGCAACATGGGTTCAGGGCAGGTCGCTCCTGCCTCTCACAACTACTGGAACACTATGATATGGCCTTGGATGCACTGGAAGAAAATCAGAATGCAGATGTAATATACACAGACTTTGCAAAAGCATTTGACAAATGCGATCATGGTGTAATAGCCCATAAAATACGTGTTAAAGGAATAACTGGGAAAGTGGGAAGATGGATCTTCAACTTCCTAACAAATCGAACACAAAGAGTAGTGGTCAACAGAGTTAAATCGGAGGCTGCCATAGTGAAGAGCTCTGTTCCACAAGGCACAGTACTCGCCCCCATCTTATTCCTCATCCTCATATCAGACATAGACAGAGATATACACCACAGCACCGTATCATCCTTTGCGGATGATACTAGGATCTGCGTAAGGCTGTCATCTGCTGAGGACGCGGTTAACCTCCAAGAAGATATAAACAAAGTTTTCCAGTGGGCAACAGAAAATATGATGTTCAATGAAGAGAAATTCCAACTACTCCGTTATGGAAAAATGGAGGAGATAATAACTAGAACAGAGTATACTACAGACTCTGGCCATACAATAGAGCGGAAAAATAATGTAAGGGACCTGGGAGAAGTAATGTCTGAGGTTCTCACTTTCAAGGATCACAACAGTGCCACGATCACAAGTGCAAAGAAAATAATAGGATGGATAATGAGAACGTTCAAAACGAGAGATGCCAAGCCAATGATGATCCCTTTCAAATCACTTGTTCTCTAGGCTGAAATACTGCTGTACATTAACATCTCCATTCAAAGCAGGTGAAATTGCAGATCTAGAGAGTGTACAGAGATCCTTTACTGCACGTATAAGTTCTGTCAAGCACCTTAACTACTGGGAACGCTTGGAAGCACTTGACTTGTACTCGTTGGAACGCAGGAGAGAGAGATATATCATAATCTACACTTGGAAAATCCTGGAAGGAATGGCCCCGAATCTGCACAAAGAAATCACTCCCTACGAAAGTAAAAGACTTTGCAGGCGATGCAAAATACCCCCAATTAAAAGTAGGGGCGTCATTGGTACACTAAGAGAAAACACTATAAGCGTCCGGGGCCCAAGACTTTTCAACAGCCTCCCATCAAGCATTAGGGGAATTGCCAATAAACCCCTGGCTGCCTTCAAGAGAGAACTGGACAGATACCTAAAGTCAGTGCCGGATCAGCCAGGCTGTGGCTCGTACGTTGGACTGCGTGCGGCCAGCAGTAACAGCCTAGTTGATCAGGCCCTGATCCACCGGGAGGCCTGGTTATGGACCGGGCCGCGTTGGCGTTGATCCCCGGAATAACCTCCAGGTATCCAGGTAACCAACACATCTCAAGTTGTCCTCGAGAGGGAACCTTCTAGGTTCCTCAATTTCCAGAACAGTCAGGCTATAATGCCTACGTTGCTACGTTGGACTGCGTGCTGCTGGTGCCAATAGACCCTGAAATCATCTTCCAGCAATCTCCAAGTAACCTCTTCCTGTTCCATTACCCCCTCCCCCTCTTCCTACTACTCCATTCAGTACCCTGTTTTTCTCTTCTACTTCCCCATACAGATCACCTGAAGAATGGCGATGTTCACAGTGTTCAAACTATCCTCTTCACCGGGTAATTCTCCATACTTCCTAATGTGACCTAGGTTAGAGTAGGGTTGTGGTGAAGAATCTTATTCCTTGGATCTTTCTGTGCCGACCTCAGCTGAAGAATCATCCTTCCAGCGTTACCCAAGGCAGAGGAGCTGGGGATATTTTTTAGGTGGTCCAGCTCTTCTCCACCACACTCTCTTGTCCTACGTTTTTTTTCCTGTTGTTGCTGGTGAGGATTATGATTTTCTTCATGCTCCTCCTCTACCTACTCCCATTCCTCCTCCTCCTCCTCTCTCTCTCTCTCTCTCTCTCTCTCTCTCTCTCTCTCTCTCTCTCTCTCTCTCTCTCTCTCTCTCTCTCTCACTCTCACTCTCACTCTCACTCTCTCTCTATCTCATCCCCTTCCTTCCCCCCTTTAATTCCCTCCACCTTTTTCCCTCTACATAATTCGCGTGAAGGCTTGGTGGGAGGAGGTAGAACTTCAATGAACGTCATCCGCAGCTCATTACCACCTCGTCCCTCCCATCCTTGTAGCCCCAAGCCATCTATACTCTATCCTCCATCTGTGGCCGCGAACACAATCTTGTCAAGCAAGTAGAGTGAGAGGCTTGCAGTCCTTTTTGCCCGCGTCTGAGAATGATGATAGCAAGGCTGTGGACGTGGGACAGGAGACTGCCTAGTAGAAAGAGATTTTATATATATATATATATATATATATATATATATATATATATATATATATATATATATATATATATATATATATATATATATGTATGTATGTTTGATAGGAGTGAATGGAGACAAATGGTTTTTAATACTTGACGTGCTGTTGGAGTGTGAGCAAAGTAACATTTATGAAGGGGTTCAGGGAAACCGGCAGGCCGGACTTGAGTCCTGGAGATGGGAAGTACAGTGCCTGCACTCTGAAGGAGGGGTGTTAATGTTGCAGTTTAAAAACTGTAGTGTAAAGCACCCTTCTGGCAAGACAGTGATGGAGTGAATGATGGTGAAAGTTTTTCTTTTTCGGGCCACCCTGCCTTGGTGGGAATCGGCCAGTGTGATAATAATAATAATATATATATATATATATATATATATATATATATATATATATATATATATATATATATATATACACACACACACACACACACATATATACGCCCCAGCTCTGAGGAGCTGGATGAGATTTTCGCCTTATAATCGGTGATACACATATATTAGGGCAATAAATGCATTCCCAAGGGATGACAACCTCGTCCGTCTCCCCCCTAGGGCGACAAACACCCGCCGGGCAAATGCCAACAACAGGACACCCGACGCCTCGAAAATCAGAGCCCAAATAAGTAAAAAAATAGAAGAGGGTAATACTATTGGAGCTCTGAGACTTATAACCAGTGAGGATACCATCGCTCTCAAGGACGTCAGCACGGCGCAAGCTCTGAAGGACAGACATCCACCCAGGGCTCCCAGTACCAACATTGACCTCCCTGACATTGCAGCAGGAGAAGAACATCTAACCTTACAGGATGCTGATGTGTATAAAGCTGCTATGTCATTTCCACAGGGCTCAGCAGGAGGTTTCACCGGTTTAAGGCCTCAACACTTAAAACAAATACTCAATCCAGCACTTGGTGAGGTTTCAGAGAGGCTGCTGTCTGAACTCACCAAATTTTCCAACCTGTGCCTGGCTGGCAATGTCCCTGAGGCCATCAGACCCCTTTTCTTTGGTGCCTCATTGTGTGCCCTCCGGAAAAAGGATGGCGGAATCAGGCCCATTGCAGTGGGTAACACCCTTCGGCGCCTAGTCGCCAAGGCTGCAGTAAGAAGGGTGAGTCAAGAGGCTGCTGCAATGCTGAAACCAACTCAGCTCGGTTTCGGCGTTCAACAGGGCTGTGAAGCAGCTGCCCACGCAGCACGAGTATATATCAAAAACATGTCTGATGAAAAAGCCTTGGTCAAATTGGACTTTGCCAATGCTTTCAACTCAGTCAGAAGGGATGCTGCTCTCCAAGCAGTTTATAGAAACTTAACTTCCCTTTATCCCTTCATAGAATCGTGTTATAGTGTGACTTCCAAACTATTGTTTGGGGACCATGAAATTGACTCATGTGAGGGCGTGCAACAGGGAGACCCTCTCGCCCCCTTTCTATTTTGTTTGGTCATCAATGAAGTCACAGAAGCACTCTCCAGCGAGCTCAATATCTGGTTCCTGGACGACGGTACCCTAGCTGGCACAACAGAATCTCTCCTAGAAGACATCAGTAAAATTAAAGACATGGGAGAAAGCCTGGGCCTTTCTTTAAACCCCGCCGAATGTGAAATAGTTTCTACCAATCAACAGATGATCCAGAATATTAGTGCCGTTTTACCAGGAGCACGAGCCATTGATCCAGCCAATAGCACTCTCCTTGGTGCTCCTCTTGGGTCCAATGCCATCGATCTGATCCTAGAAAAAAAAGTCTCAGACCTCCGGACGATGGAAAGCAGGATGAAAGACATTGACACACACGATGCCTTCTACCTACTCACCAGGTGCCTGTCAGTCCCAAAACTTACCTACTTTCTGAGATGCTCCCCAGCCTTCAGCAGTCCAAAACTCAAGGAATGTGACTCCTGAAGACCATGCTAGAGAGTGTATTGAATCTTTCCCTTGACGATGGACAGTGGTTGCAAGCCTCACTTCCGATCAGGCTTGGAGGGCTAGGAGTACACAGATCCTCCCAGATTGCTCTACCAGCTTTCCTATCCTCTTCCATAGCATCAAACGAGTTGATAAGACAAATTCTTCCCGATACCCTCAGTGACTCAGCAGGAATAGAAGACCCTAGCTATACCAGTGCCATCACCGAATGGGAGACTCTTGCGGCTCCAGCACCAAACCCTAGTGCAGCACTGGCTCACAAACAGTCAAGCTGGGATGGCCCGATTGCTGAAAAGGTGCTTGCCAACATGCTCAGGGCTGCAACATCAGATAGGGAGATTGCCCGTCTCCAGGCTGTGAGCGCACCTCAGTCCGGGGACTTCCTCCAAACAGTTCCCATATCGGCAATGGGAACGCGACTCGACCCTAAGACCCTCCGTATTGTAGTGGCTCTGCGCCTTGCTGCCCCAATTCACACAGAATATACGTGTATTTGCGGCGAAGTGCAAGCAGACCAATACGGTCTACATGGTCTTAACTGTTCCAAAACCAAGGGATGGCATGCAAGACACAATGAGGTCAACGACATCATTAAGAGAACCCTTGCTACAGCTGGATGCCCAGCCGAGAGGGAGCCCCGATCATTAGCAGCCAGCAAACCGCCCCGACGGGATCACCATCTATCCTTGGAAGAACGGCAAGCTCTTAGCATGGGACTATACCTGTGTGTCCACACTGGCTGACACCTATATCCATCACAGTGTGGGGCGACAGAGAGGAGCTGCTGACCATAGGGAGGAGTACAAGTTCAGCAAGTACAGGGACATTAGCCAACAGTATCAATTTGTCCCAGTGGGATCAGAGACCTTGGGATCATGGGGAAAAAATGCCACACGTTTCCTTAAAGAATTGGGTTCCAGATTCATCGACACCACCAGGGACCCAAGGGCAGCCACTTTCATGTTCCAGCGCCTCAGCGTAGCCATCCAGAGGGGAAATGCTTGCTGCATACTTGGCTCGCGTCCAGCCTCGGAGCAACTGGAGGAAATTCATGATCTTTGATACATTGTGCCATTGTATTCATGTTTATGTTTTTTCTGTAAATGTATTCTGTTTATTAATAAATGTTCACATAGAATATAAAATATACAGGGGGGGTAGGAGAATATTCAAACGGCTTCAGGAAGAAATCCAAATATTTTTCCTTAAAGCCTTTTTATCCACTTCTCCGAGGCTATGGGTCCCACAATTATATATATATATATATATATTTTTCTTTCAACACACCGGTCGTATCCCACCGAGGCAGGGTGGTCCAAAAGGAAAAACGAAAGCTTCTCCTTTCAAATTTAATAATATATACAGGAGAAGGGGTTACTAGCCCCTTGCTCCCGGCATTTTAGTCGCCTCTTACAACACGCATGGCTTACGGAGGAAGAATTCTGTTCCACTTCCCCATGGAGATAATAGGAAATAAACAAAAACAAGAACTAGAAAGAAAATAGAAGAAAGCCCAGAGGAGTGTGTATATATATGCTTGTACATGTATGTGTAGTGTGACCTAAGTGTAAGTAGAAGTAGCAAGACATACCTGAAATCTTGCATGTTTATGAGACAGAAAAAAAGGACACCAGCAATCCTACCATCATGTAAAACAATTACAGGCTTTCGTTTTACACTCACTTGGCAGGATGGTAGTACCTCCCTGGGTGGTTGCTGTCTACCAACCTACTACCTAGGATATATATATATATATATATATATATATATATATATATATATATATATATATATATATATATATATATATATATACGTATATATGTCTTGCCGAATATGTAAAACTGGTCAATTAGCAAGAACTCATTTAAAATTAAGTCCTTTCTAAAATTTTCTCTTATACGTTTAAAGATATATTTTTTTCATTAATGTTAATGTAAAAATTCTTAATTTTGCTCCAAAAGAATCTTAGAAAACTTACCTCACCTTATTATAACAAGAACAATTTATTTTAGCCTAACCCAACTAAATATATTTTAAATTTGTTTACAATAATTTAATACTAAACAAACACAATCAATATATTTTTTTCGTTAGGTTCAGAAAGATTTTGTCGAAATTATTCCATACACAAATTTTCGTTTGTCCTATATGGCAAGATGAACGTTGCTGTTTAAGCCAAGATCGCAAGTTCTGCCTATTCGGCACGACATATATATATATATATATATATATATATATATATATATATATATATATATATATATATATATATATATATATATATGTATATATTGTTGTGACCACGAACGAGTGGTATTGACCAATAACAACACTGCACTAGCCTAGGACTTGAACCCATGCTGCTTTGGCCTCCCTCATGGTGGGCAAAAACACATGACGACCTTATCCACTGAACCATATGGTTCAGTGGATAAGGTCGTCATGTGTTTTCGCCCACCATGAGGGAGGCCAAAGCAGCATGGGTTCGAGTCCTTGGCTAGTGCAGTGTTGTTATTGATATATATATATATATATATATATATATATATATATATATATATATATATATATATATATATATATATATATATATATAATATATAATATAATAATAATATTGCGTGTTTATAGTTAAGAGCAGAACTGTGCTTGTGGCGTCCCGTATTCAGTGTTGAGTTTGTTAAATAATTGTTTAAAACTTCCAGGACTTACACAGTATCTCCTTTAGAATCTAGTTCCACTGTTTTACCACTTTCTTAAGAAAAACGATATAGCATTGTTTTTTTTCAGCTCCACTTTTTTCCTTAGGTTACAGTTGTGTTTTTTCTGTAGTTTCAGTTAATGAGTAGTATCAAAAAATCTTTGTGTACTTTTTCTTTGAATGTTATGATGTAATATGTGGTTTCCCGACTTCATATTTCCCTCACATTAAGCAGCTAAGACATTTCCACTAGTTTTAGTCTTAATTTTTTTTTTACCGTTAGTAGCCATTTTATATAAATGTTTAAATTTGCTCCCAGTTACATCTGTTATTTCTGTAGGATTTAACACTACCATTACAAATTCTGGTTATGGTCTAACCTTTGTGTTGTTATTGATATTCTAGTTTTTCACTAGCCATTATTTTCTACTTGATATTTTAATTAATTTTAACAGCAAATTTCTTGTCCTGTCTCTACTATTTTCACTTTTAGAATATTTTGTAAGTCATTAGGAGTAGTCTTCATTGTGTTGTTTACATTTGTTGTTTTACATATTTGATTGTGATTTTTTTTAATCTCCATATGTTAGAATATTCTAGAGTTGGTTTATAACACCCCCGCCCCCGTCTCTTATCTTGAGATACCTACATGACCTCGTGTTGGGTGTGATTGTTACTTCCTCTCTGCCAAGTGGAGGCAGAAAAGCAGGAGTAATGGCTCTCAGGACAAGTACCCAAGACAGGTGCTCAGCTCTAACGTCCAACATTGTGTAAAATCTTTGAAAGAGTGCTAAGAAGCACGATTGTAAAACACTTGGATTCCCAAAAACTGCACAATCCAGGGCAACCTGGGTTCAGAGCAGGTCACTTCTGCCTCTCGTAACTACTGGATCACTATGATATGCTCTTGGATGCACTGGAAGAAAAACAGAATGCAGATGTAATATACACAGACTTTGCAAAAGTCTTTGACAAGTGCGATCATGGCGTAATAGCTCACAAATACGTGCTAAAGGAATAAATGGCAAAGTGGGGAGATGGATCTTCAACTTTCTAACCAGTCGAGCACAGAGAGTAGTGGTCAACAGAGTTAAATCGGAAGCTGCCATAGTGAAAAGCTCTGTTCCGCAAGGCACAGTACTCGCCCCCATCCTGTTCCTCATCCTTATATTAGACAGAGATGTAATCCACAGCACCGTGTCATCCTTTGCAGATGATACTAGGATTTGCGTGAGACTGTCATTTATTGAGGACGCGGTTAACCTCCAAGAAGATATAAACCAAGTTCTCCAGTGGGCAACGGAAAACATTATGATGTTCAATGAAGACAAATTCCAACTACTCCGTTATGGAAATCTGGAGGAGATAATAACTAGAACTGAGTATACTACAAACTCTGATCATATATTCGAGCGGAAAAATAAAGTGAGAGACCTGGGAGTGGTAATGTCTGAGGATCTCACTTTCAAGGATCACAACAGAGCCACGATCACAACTGCAAAGAAAATGATAGGATGGATAATGAGAACGTTCTAAACAAGAGATGCCAAGCCACTGATGATCCTTTTCAAATCACTTTTTCTCTCTAGATTGGAACATTGCTGTAAATTAACATCCCCGTTCAAAGCAGGTGAAATTGCAGATCTAGAGGACCTTTACTGCACATATAAGTTCTATGAAACACCTCAACTACTGGGAACGCTTGGAAGCACTTGACTTGTACTCATTGGAACGCAGACAAGAGAGAGATGTCATAATCTACACTTGGAAAATCCTAGAAGGAATGATCCTAAATCTGCACAGAAATCACTCCCTTCGAAAGTAAAAGACTGGGCAGACGGTGCAAAATACCCCCAGTGAAAAGTTGGGACGCCATTGGGACACTAAGAGAAAACACCATAAGTGTCCGGGGCCCAAGACTGTTCAACAGCCTCCCACCAAGCATAAGGGGAATTACCAATAGGCCCCTGGTTGCCTTCAAGAGGGATCAGCCGGGCTGTGGTTCGTACGTTGGACTACATGCGGCCAGCAGCAATAACCTGGTTGGTCAGACCCTGATCCACCGGGAGGTCTGGTCGTGGACCGGGCCGCGGGGGCGTTGATCCCCAGAATGCCCTCCAGGTAGGCAGGAGAGAGCCAGCTGGAAGGCTGGCTTTGAATCCCTGGAGGGCAGTCTTGTGTTAGGATTCGTAGAGAGCATAAGCATGACTGTGATTCGTCAGTCACAGAGCCAGATTGATTTAATCTCTCTCTCTGAACATATGCAACAAGACAATGTACTGCGTCTCTAATTATTGTGTGTGCTAAGTCTCTGTTTGTCACTGAGTTACGTACTATAGACTCTGGCCATACAATAGAGCGGAAAAATAATGTAAGGGACCTGGGAGTAGTAATGTCTGAGGATCTCACTTTCAAGGATCACAACAGTGCCACGATCGCACGTGCAAAGAAAATGATAGGATGGATAATGAGAACGTTCAAAACGAGAGATGCCAAGCCACTGATGATCCTTTTCAAATCACTTGTTCTCTCTAGGCTGGAATACTGCTGTACATTAACATCTCCATTCAAAGCAGGTGAAATCGCAGATCTAGAGAGTGTACAGAGATCCTTTACTGCACGTATAAGTTCTGTCAAGCACCTTAACTACTGGGAACGCTTGGAAGCACTTGACTTGTACTCGTTGGAACGCAGGAGGGTGGGATATATCATAATCTACACTTGGAAAATCTTGGAAGGAATGGTCCCAAATCTGCACACAGAAATCACTCCCTAAGAAAGTAAAAGACTGGGCAGGCGATGCAAAATGCCCCCAATAAAAAGTAGGGGCGCCATTGATACACTAAGGGAAAACACCATAAGTGTCCGGGGCCCAAGAGTGTTCAACAGCCTCCCATCAAGCATTAGGGGAATTGTCAATAGACCCCTGGCTGCCTTCAAGAGAGAGCTGGACAGATACCTAAAGTCAGTGCCGGATCAGCCGGGCTGTGGCTCGTACGTTGGACTGCGTGCGGCCAGCAGTAACAGCCCAGTTGATCAGGCCCTGATCCATCGGGAGGCCTGGTCATGGACCGGGCCGCGGGGGCGTTGATCCCCGGAATAACCTCCAGGTAACCTGCAGGTACCAAGGCTCATTGAAGTGTTTATCAGTGGACTCTGGACTTGAGCTGGAATCCACATTTTTGGGATAGGACTGTCATCTCGAGAACATTATTGACTGTAATGAATGACGGCAGTCCATGCTGCGACATCTCATCATTCATCAGGACATAAGTTATTTGAAGTCCCGTCTTGACCTCACCAGCAGTCCCAGACACCAAGCTAGAATTAATGCACATGAGTAGTCTGGTAAAATTTATTTCTCTCCTTGTTCATTAAGTAGATTGCAGTTTATAATTTGTGTAAGGCAGGTAGGGACATAATTAGTATATGCGGTGGTCAAAATGTCACTTCAACGTGTCGTGTCTTGACGTTCGTGTCAGTCCGAGCTTCACCGAGCGACCAATTATGCTGGATCATTCAGCCTGGTAATGAACCAGGAACCAGGCGTCTACAAGGACAACATCCTGGTAAATGTAACCAGTGGTTTTAAGCTTACATCTATATATATATATATATATATATATATATATATATATATATATATATATATATATATATATATATATATATATATTCCACGGCCTCCTTGTGGAGAGGCTGGCAAGCTCCATGGGAAGAGACTGACTCTAATTATGAGCGTCATTCAAGTGTTTCTCATATCTGCGTGTTTTGCATAAGTGTTATACATATTTTACATATCTGTATGTTTTACATATGTGTTTTACATATCTGTGTTTTTAGCAAGTTGCTGATTATTCCCGAATTGTTAACATTATTAAAAAAGTTTTCTCTCTCTCTCTCTCTCTCTCTCTCTCTCTCTCTCTCTCTCTCTCTCTCTCTCTCTCTCTCTCTCTCTCTCTCTCTCTCTCTCTCTCTCTCTCTCTCTCTCTCTCTCTCCCCCCCCCCCCCCCCAGGGTTCTGAGGCAAGGCACCTGACCCAAACAAGACACTGAACATGTAGTATTGATGACACTGGTAAAAAGGTTGTTTCCGTGGTGTTGTTCTGTGCTCGCTGTGATGTTCATGTCAACACTGGCTTCTGCTTCATATGTACCTTCTCTTCTTACATAAATACTCACACAGCTCCCAAGATATATATATATATATATATATATATATATATATATATATATATATATATATATATATATATATATATATATATATATATATATATATATATATATATATATACAAATAACCCGCACATAAAAGACAGAAGCTTACGACGACGTTTCGGTCCGACTTGGACCATTGACAAAGTCACACTAACAGAGATATATATATATATATATATATATATATATATATATATATATATATATATATATATATATATATATATATATATATATATATATATATATATATATATATATATACCTACTTTCTGAGATGCTCCCCAGCCTTCAGCAATCCAAAACTCAAGGAATATGACCCTCTCCTTAAGACCATGCTAGAGAGTGTATCGAATCTTTCCCTTGAAGATGGACAGTGGTTGCAAGCCTCACTTCCGGTCAGGCTTGAAGGCTAGGAGTACGCAGATCCTCCCAGATTGCTCCACAAGCTTTCCTATCTTCTTCCATAGCATTAAACAAGTTGATAAGACAAATTCTTCCTGATACCCTCAGTGACTCAGCAGGAATAGAAGACCCTAGCTATGCCAGTGCCATCACTGAATGGGAGACTCTTGCTGCTCCAGCACCAAACCCTAGTGCAGCACTGGCTCACGAACAGCCAAGCTGGGATGGCCCGATCGCTGAAAAGGTGCTTGCCAACATGCCCAGGGCTGCAACATCAGATAGGGAGATTGCCCGTCTCCAGGCTGTGAGCGCACCTTACTCCGGGGACTTCCTCCAAACAGTTCCCATATCGGCAATGGGAACACGACTCGACCCTAAGACCCTCCGTATTGCAGTGGCTCTGTGCCTTGTTGCCCCAATTCACACAGAATATACGTGTATTTGTGGAGAAGCGCAAGCAGACCAATACGGTCTACATGGTCTTAACTGTTCCAAAACCAAGGGCTGGCATGCAAGACACAATGAGGTCAATGACATCATTAAGAGAACCCTTGCTACAGCTGGATGCCCAGCCGAGAGGGAGCCCCGGTCACTAGCAGCCAACAATACCCACAACCCAGCAAACAGCCCCGACGGGATCACCATCTATCCTTGGAAGAATGGCAAGCTCTTAGCATGGGATTATACCTATGTGTGCACACTGGCTGACACCTATATCCATCACAGTGTGGGGCGACAGGAACGAGCTGCTGACCACAGGGAGGAGTACAAGATCAGCAAGTACAGGGACATTAGCCAACAGTATCAATTTGTCCCAGTGGGATCAGAGATCTTGGGATCACGGGGAAAAAATGCCACACGTTTCCTTAAAGAATTGGGTTCCAGACTCATCGACACCACCAGGGACCCAAGGGCAGCCACTTTCATGTTCCAGGGCCTCAGCGTGGCCATACAGAGGGGAAATGCTTGCTGCATACTTGGCTCGCGTCCAGCCTCGGAGGAGCTGGAGAAGATTCCTGATCTTTAATACATTGTGCCATTGTATTCATGTTTATGTTTTTCTGTAAATGTATTCTGTTTATTAATAAATGCTCACATAGAATATCAAATATAGGGGGTGGTAGGAGAAGAAAATATTCAAACAGCTCCGGGGAGAACCTTGAGTTTTCCCTGAAGCAAGTTTATTCTTTTCTCCTCTGAGGATGAGGGTCCCTAGTCTAGCCATAAAGGTGGTATATATATATATATATATATATATATATATATATATATATATATATATATATATATATATATATATATATATATATATATATATATATATATATATATACCTCCCATCTCCCCTCCTCCCCTTCCATCCCTCCTCTCCTCACGTCCTTCTTGTTCCTCCCTCCTGGTCAAACTGATTCTTGCACCAAAAAACGTTAACGTTCAAATATAAACGTTTCAGTTTTTTTCTCGGCTACCTCTTTACCAAACTTTTTTTTTTAACTGGCTTATTTGCGGTTTGATATAAGTTTATGTAAACCAATTTAACTTAACCTAAGCTTGTCTTACCTAGCCTAAATTAATTGAACTTAAAATAAACATGATTTTAAGAAAAATAAGAAACGTGTAAAAACTAGCTTTCAGAAAAACTTCAGAAACTGACGTTTTCAAATGAGTGAGTGAGTTGCCCTCTCTCATGTTCTACCTGGAGTCTACGTGGAGGGTGTTCCGGGGGGTCAACGCCCCCGCAGCCCGGTCCATGACTAGGCCCCTCGGTGGTCAGGGCCTGATCAGCCAGGCTGTTTCACTCGACTCATCCTTTTTCCTTGACATCTCGCCTCTCTTACCTCTTTCATTTCCCTTTCCCTCCACTATCCCTGAGTTCCGCCTGTTTCCTCTGTCTGTCTGTCTATCTGTCTCTCTCTGTCTCTCTGTCTCTCTCTCTCTGTCTCTCTCTCTCTCTCTCTCTCTCTCTCTCTGTCTGTCTGTCTCTCTCTCTCTCTCTCTCTCTCTCTCTCTCTCTCTCTCTCTCTCTCTCTCTCTCTCTCTCTCTCTCTCTCTCTCTCTCTCTCTCTCTCGTCTACTACCTCAGGGCTCCGTTCTCTCTACCTGCTCCTCAATTTTCTTCGTACCCGTCCTCACAGAGAGGGTTACCTGTGGTCACTTCCGGAGGTCCTCCCTATCCGTGGCACAGTCCCACTCCCAGACTTAACCAGGCTGTTGGTGCTCGCCGCCCTGAGACCACCACAGCCTGGCTGATCTAGAACTTATTTGATTAATTTGTGGAGTCTGTTGGTAATCCTTCTTATGCATGAAGAGAGGATGTTAAAGAATGGGGTCCTTTAACATAAGAACATAAGAACATAAGAAAGGAGGAACACTGCAGCAGGCCTGTTGGCCCATACTAGGCAGGTCCTTTACAATTCATCCCACTAACAAACATTTGACCAACCCAACTTTCAATGCCACCCAAGAAACACGCTCCGATGTACAAGTCCCACTCAAATCCAACCCCTCCCACTCATGTACTTATCCAACCTAAATTTGAAACTACCCAAAGTCCTAGCCTCAATAACCCAACTAGGTAGACTGTTCCACTCATCAACTACCCTATTTCCAAACCAATACTTTCCTATGTCCTTTCTAAATCTAAACTTATCTAATTTAAATCCATTACTGCGGGTTCTCTCTTGGAGAGATATCCTCAAGACCTTGTTAATATCCCCTTTATTAATACCTATCTTCCACTTATACACTTCGATCAGGTCTCCCCTCATTCTTCGTCTAACAAGTGAATGTAACTTAAGAGTCTTCAATCTTTCTTCATAAGGAAGATTTCTAATGCTATGTATTAATTTAGTCATCCTACGCTGAATGTTTTCTAACGAATTTATGTCCATTCTGTAATATGGAGACCAGAACTGAGCTGCATAATCTAGGTGAGGCCTTACTAATGATGTATAAAGCTGCAGTATGACCTCTGGACTTCTGTTGCTTACACTTCTTGTTACCTGGCTTCTTCATGCCTCTTTACTTTTCTCTCCTTATTTTTCACATCTCTTCCATGCGTTTTACTTATTTTATTTGTTTTCATTTCTCGTCTTTGCTTATCGACGTCAAAACTGACGTCGAATCTTTTATTGTCATGCCTAATCAGCTCTATTTTTTAATGCTGGTTTATGGCTAAACGGATGAAAGGTGTATGTGAGTGCGTGTTGTGTACGTAAGTGATCAGGTTCTGTAGGCGGGTTTGTGAAATTACTTGGATGAGATTACCTGTGAAATAACCCTGATGGGGTTACACTGAAGTAGACCTATGCTCTTGGCTTCTATTTTTCTATATTCAGTTTATCATCCTATTTTTCGAGTGAGTTGTCGCCTTAACTTTCCTCGCTTTGCCCTCGATCAGTGGAATTATGTCAGGGTTGAAAATACTAAGTGTTTAAGATAAGATAAGATAAGATTTCGTTCGGGTTTTTAACCCCGGAGGGTTAGCCACCCAGGATAACCCAAGAAAGTCAGTGCGTCATCGAGGACTGTCTAACTTATTTCCATTGGGGTCCTTAATCTTGTCCCCCAGGATGCGACCCACACCAGTCGACTAACACCCAGGTACCTATTTGCTGCTAGGTGAACAGGACAACAGGTGTAAAGAAACGTGTCGAAATGTTTCCACCCACCGGGAATCGAACCCGGGCCCTCCGTGTGTGAAGCGGGAGCTTTAGCCACCAAGTAACGGCAGAGTTCTGTTTGTCAAGTGATCGAGGCTGTGATGACCGAGTTCTGTTTGTCAAGTGGTCACAGAGTTGTGTTTGCCAAGTGGTCACAGAGTTTTGTTTGTCAAGTGGTCTCACAGTTCTGTTTGTTACAGTTCCACTTAATTATTTTCACAATTGATCATTGCTACCTTGGTGTGATCCTGGCTGGGCACTGGTTGGTACTTTTAGATTATCATCATCACCACCACCACTACTACCACTTTAATACTATTCCCTCCTCTCGTTACATTATTCCCCCCCCTCCTCTTATATATAATCTACCCCCCTTCCCTTTGTGTTACTAGTTAATGGTTCATGTCGGACCGAAACGTCGTCATAAGTTTGTCTCCTATGTGCGGGTTATTTGTGTTTGTTTAGATCACCTGTAGACAGTTCCGGAGGTCATTGTCCCCCCTGCGGCTAGGTCCCAGACCAGGCTTCCCGGTTGACGGCTTGATCAACCAGGCTGTTGGTGTTGTCTGCACGCAGTCCATTCACTGATGCTAGACTCATCAGTGAATGGCAATAGGAATTTATCCAGTTCCCTTTTAAAGACAGCCAGGGGTCTGTTGGTAATTCTGGTATGTAGGTTATAAGGGAAGGTGTTGATCCCTTTACACTTAGTGAGTTATCTCTGTGTACTTATGTCAGTCCTACTTTTCATTTGAGATATTTTTTCTCCAGTCTCCTCTAAGTGGTTTTAGTAATGTTTTCATGCTCTTGTAGGATTTTGTTCCTGATCAGCCGGGTTGTGGTCCGTACGATGGGCTACGGGCGGCAGGTACCAACAACTTGATCGATCAGGCTAGAAACCAAGACGCCTGGTCTGGGACCGGGCCGCGGGGGTGGTGACGTCCGGAAGTGTCTCCAAATAGACTCCCTTAATGAGGCTAAATTCTTCCGTAAACCCCTAGAAGCAGGTTGACCATGTGGTAACCCCAGAGTGGGTCAGGTGACAGGTGGATGGCAACACAAGACACAAGATTAACCATGACAGGACACCTGATAAGCACAGCCAGGCGTCACCATCGGGAATCAGGTTACACCTCGTGGGGGGTGGGGAAGATCTGTAAGGAGGGGGCAGAGGACGTGGGGAACGAGGGACAGGGTTGGGAACGGGAAAGGAGATATTTAAGAGGCGTGGAGTGTGTGGGGTTGGGTGAGGTGGGGTGTTGTGGAGTGGGGTTCAGTATATTAGTGACAGATGAGCTTGGTGGGACGTGGGAACCAAGCAACCAGGGACGGTCATAACATCAACTAATGAGTTTTAGCACAGTTTTAATTTTTTTAAGCCATGCAATGCTTGCCAAAAGGCAAACTTTAATGATATAAGGCAAAATGTCGTAAATTAATTCATGCTATTTTATGTAATATATGAAATGTACATGGACCGGGCCGCGGGGGCGTTGTCCCCCGAAATTTCCTCCAGGTATACATAAAATGTTATGTGAATTTCGAAAAAAATATGCAAGTTTAGAAATTTATAAGAAAAATAAAGACAGTCTACTTTTATAAAAGAAGCGAATGTTATTGTATGACGGGAGAATGTTGAAAAGTCTTGGTCCCATTACACTTATTATCTCTTAGTGTACTCACTGCCTTCTGTTTCCGCTTATCCTCCCAGTCCTCTCCCTCTTCTGTTCCTCTTCCCCTCCTGTTCTTCCCTCTCTTCCTCCTATTTCCGCTTATCCTCCCGTTCCTCTCCTCTTCTGCCCCTCTTCCTCCTCCTGCCTCAACTTTATGCTGGTACCAGTAATGTGATACCAAGGGAGCGCCAGTTGACCTGTGATCTGTAAGATCAGGGTGGAGGAGGGTGGATATAGATGGAAGGTGGATATAGATGGAAGGTGGATATAGATGGAGGGTGGATATAGATGGAGGGTGGATATAGATGGAGGAGGGTGCATATATATGGGAGAGGGTGGGTACACAATGGTTAGGTGGATGTAGATGAAGGAGGGTGAATATATGTGAGGAGGAACCTACCTGGAGGTTATTCCGGGGATCAACGCCCCCGCTGCCCGGTCCATGACCAGGCCTCCCGATGGATCAGGGCCTGATCAACTAGGCTGTTGCTGCTGGCCGCACGCAGTCCAACGTACGAGCCACAGCCCGGCTGATCCGGCACTGACTTTAGGTATCTGTCCAGCTCTCTCTTGAAGGCAGCCAGGGGTTTATTGGTAATTCCCCTAATGCTTGATGGGAGGCTGTTGAACAGTCTTGGGCCCCGGACACTTATGGTGTTTTCCCTTAGTGTACCAATGGCGCCCCTACATGTTGTTTACCTCTAGACACTTCCGGAGGTCACTGCCGCCGCTACCTCGGCCTAGACCAGGTCGTATCAACAAAACTGTTAGTACAAGTGTATGCACCACAGCCCGGCTAATCAGAGACTGACTTGAACTGGAGTCTGTTGGAAATTTTCCTTATGTAAGTGTAGAAGTCGTCAAGAGGAAACTGGACAAGTATGCCGGATCAGCCGGGCTGTGGCTCGTACGTTGGACTGCGTGCGGCTAGCAGTAACAGCTTAGTTGATCAGGCCCTGATCCATCGGGAGGCCTGGTCATGGACCGGGCCGCGGGGGCGTTGATCCCCGGAATAACCTCCAGGTATCTTCACCAGGTGCCAGATCAACCAGGCTGTGATGGATATGGGGGACTACGGGCCACCAGCAGCAACAGCCAGGTTGATCAGGCAAGCACCAGGCTCGATGGGCTGCGGAAGTAGAAAAGCTCTCATAATTCATCAAAGGTATATCAAAGGTAAAGGTAGAAGGGAGGCTGCTGATTAGTTTTGGTCCTCATACACTTATTGAACTATCTCTTAGGTACCCATGGCACCTCTGTTTTTTTTTTTTCACTGGATTATTTTGCACCATCCGCCGAGCCCTTTCCTTTTGTGGGGAGTGATTTGTGTTTGCAAATTGGGGACCAGTCTCTCCAAAAATTTTCCAGGTGAAAATTATGATGAATGTTTCTCGCCTAAGTTCCATGGGGGTATATTTCGAGGGACTTCACCAGTTAACCCAGGAACGAATGGTGGACATTTATGAATAATTTACGGCTTGAAAAGAGACTGATGACTTGAAGGAGACGTAGGCGGCGGGACGCAGAGGAGCAGGCATTAAAGAAGACCAATTTTGAACCTTGAAAAGGAGAGGTGCCCCTTTCAGGAATATCCTGTGAAGACGGCAGGAGGCTCACTAGGGTACTTAGTCAGTGGGAGGAGTAGTGGTGGTGGTAGTGGTGGTGGTAATAACGTGTAATAGCTTGATTGCATGGTTGTGTGAACGTGACGAATGAACGGGACAGGTGAGATCTGTGGCAGTGTAGGTAAGCAGTGGTTGAAGGGACGGAAGGTGGTTAGAGTGAGGAGTGATGGTGGGAGGGAGGGAAGGTGGTTGGAGGAAGGGTAGGTGGTTGTGGGAAAAGTAGGTGGTTGGAGGAAGGGTAGGTGGTTGTGGGAAAAGTAGGTGGTTGGAGGAAGGGTAGGTGGTTGTGGGAAAAGTAGGTGGTTGGAGGAAGGGTAGGTGTTTGGAATGAGGGCTAATGATGTAAAGGAGGCGAAAGGTGTTTGGAGGGAGGACTGCTGGTTGGAGGGAGGGGCGGTATTAGGTTAGTAAAATGGCTTAGCAGGAGATGAGGGATGTGCTCACTACCATGACATACATCCAAAGTATAAAATAAACCCAGTGAAAAGTAAGGGTGTCATAGGCACTGAGAACATGCATGGACCAAGACTGTTCAACCTACTACTAGTAAATACCAAGAAAAAAGTATTGCCGGAACAGGAATAGAAACTTTCAGGAGGAAACTGGACAGTTACATTCTTAAAGTGCCTGATTAATCAGGCTGTGACTGTTATGTAGACCTAGAAGTAACAGCCTGATTGACAAAATAATCAAGCCTCGGGCCGGCTTGCAGTAGGAAAGTGGGTATTGAGGCAGTAGATGCTGTATAAGGAAGATATTGAGGGAGTAAAATACGTGATATTGGGACAGTCTTATAAGAGTGGGTATCACAGCTCCAGCTGTGGGTTATCATATGACTAAGACCCGCGCCGGGAAGCACTTGTTTCCTAACAAACCTAACCTGGTAGAAGAGGGTGGGGTGACGTGTGGGGAAAGTGAGAAAGGGTGTTGGTGCGTGCGGTGTTTTAAAGGTGCATGCAAGAAGAGGGTGAGGATGTAAGGGAGTTAAGGGTGATGTCTGACACAAGCTAGGCCGCACCTCCACCGCACAAGACACCAGCCTCGGGCACGTCACCTCAGGTAACCGTAATTGATACATGGAAAGGGAGGGGGAGTTTCCAGTGCCTTGGATTAAAACCCATCAACGTTTGTGTGTACTTTTTCATATTTACCTGTAAGTGTTTATAGTAATAAAAAATATATACGTATATATGTAAGGAAAATTCTCTCCGGCTCAGAATTATTCTTGGCTATCCTAAAACTATCAAGGTTCTTAATATGAGGAAGAAGCTGGGTGTTCATGGTATCAGTGATGGAATCATGGAGAATAACACTGTACTTGGCATCAGAATGTTAAGAACTGAAACAATCACTGTTACTACAAATCTTGTTAAATGTCTAGAAATACAGTGCAAACATGCACTTATATTAAGTTTTATAGCCTGCACGAACTATATCACTGTAGACACCAAGAACATTTCACCCCTCCATGGAAGTTGGGTTCATTTAAAATATACCTGGAAACCCCTCCCAAAAAAGCTCATCACTAGTAATCCCTTAAACCACTTGCAGCGGCAGCTGTGCAAGAAGAAATTTCTCGCTTAACTGTTAGTAATAATGTATCACAAATTATGTTCTGCTGGCAGAGCTGCATCTGCTCTGGTTGTCACCTCCCTAGTTAAGAACGATAGCAACTATGTTGAGTTAGATATAAGAATTAATAACTGGCGTCTACACTGCAAACTGAATTGTTTTGGCACTAAAGTTAACATATAACACCGAACTTGACTCATTGATTATGACTGATTCTGTGTCATCACTGAAGGCTCTTAATTCACTTAAAAAATCTAACAACATACTCATTGGACAAGCCAGGTATAGATACTAAAAAATCCTGGGAAAAATAATGTACAATTTTTATGGACTCACTTATTGAATTACTCCTTCATGATAAAGTTGACAAGTCAACCAAATAAACAAGTCCCCTGAAGGTAAATGTAGAAAATAACTTGGGTATATCTGTCTAGCATTAGAAATATTATTAGGAGAAAAGTAGATAATGAAACTAAATGTCATAGGAATGCAGTTGGAAGCCTGATAAATACACGTTTAGGAGCAACTTGCAATGTGAACAGACTGATATTGTAGTAGACAAGCTTAGGCTTGGTTACAAGTATTTCTGACAGTTTGGCGGACACATAAATGATGATCAAATTAAATTCAAAGTATATGGCCAGCCTTGTGGTTACTTTCTTGAACATTATGTGCTTAATTGCCCACTTTAAGGAATATAGAGATAATATAATAACCTATGTGATAAGTCAAGATATCTTATTAATGAAAATAAGATATCAGACATATTAAGCAAGTATCTTATATTTGTTTGCAGGAGATAAGTCAGTTGTACTTATAAATCCAGATGTACTCCAGTTACCTTTTTGCGACCTAGTTCCAAAGCCTTTCGTGTATCCATATTCTCTTGTTCTACCATCCAATGTGGGGCGTACAATAAACTGGCCGCTTCGGCGGCAAAATCCAAATATATGTATATGCTAGCAATTCGGAAACGGGCCCAAAATGGAGAAGGTACTGTGTAATTTGATTCAGAGTGTGGAGGTTCGAATCCTACTGTTGACCGAGAGATAATGTTGTGTGTATATAGTATGTTAAGGTCTGGCCTCGTGTTTTTCCTGTCACTGATACTAAGAATTTGAATAAGTAGCCTCATAGCTACTTATTCAAATTCTTTTCTGAGTGTAGTTATCGTGTCCTCTGCCGGTGGTGGTGGTGGTGATAATGTCGCCATTGATGGTGATGAGGAGTGTTGGTGGATGGAGCGATGGTAGTGCCAGTGTTGATAGCTGTGGTGGTGATAATGGTATCCTTGATGGTGGTGATGAGTGCTGGTGGATGTAGCGATGGTGGTGCCAGTGTTGATAGCTTTGGTGATGATAATGGTGTCCTTGATGGTGGTGATGAGTGCTGGTGGATGTAGCGATGGTGGTGCCAGTGTTGATAGCTGTGGTGATGATAATGGTGTCCTTGATGGTGGTGATGAGTGCTGGTGGATGTAGCGATGGTGGTGCCAATGTTGATAGCTGTGGTTTTGGTGGTGATAATGGTGTCCTTGATGGTGGTGATGAGTGCTGAGGGATGTAGCGATGGTGGTGGTAGTGTCGGCGGCGATGAAGGACAATCAGGGTACAGAATAACAAAAAGCAACTCCCGAATTCTGTAGCAAGGTTCTAGTTACGTAAGTTAAAGCAGAGTGGCCCGTCCATCCATACAGTCTAGCCAGGGAGGGTGTGCGTGCCTGGGGAAGGGAATGAACGTGGGTGCCACTGAGAGTACCTGTAGTGCCACTATGTACCTAGGAGTGCCACAGGTAGTGTTCTCTTAGTCTTTGGCCTGGCATGCACCTACCTTACTAAGAATGTGAGTGAGGTGCTGAGAACTATTTTGACTGAGTTTGGAAAGCGGTCGTGCTTATTAAGTTGGTTGCAATATCTGCCACCTTGCATGTATCCTCCCTTCAACTGCAAGGGGGTCTTAATACTGAAAGGCTCATAATTCAAGGAACTGGAGCAACTTTCCCTCTCTGCATCAAAATTAATTGTTTTCCATTCCATCCCATGACTTGTGCGGGTTAAGCATATTCCACCTGAATGGTAATGACACAGTATACTGTTGAGACATACTGTTAATGAGAAACAGTATACTGTTGAGACACTGCTAATGAGACACAGTATACTGTTAAGACACATACTGTTAATGAGACACAGTATACTGTTGAGACACATACTGTTAATGAGACACAGTATACTGTTGAGACACATACTGTTAATGAGACACAGTATACTGTTGAGACACATGGGTTCAGTCCATCAAGAGTGATGGACTGAACACATTATTCCAGACTGAGGGACTGATTACCTCAAAGTCCTCCTCTTTCCTCCACTGTTTTTAGTACTGGACTGATGAATCCACTGGCTGGCGAAACGTTCCCTCAACAACGCTTCCCAAATGTTGCACAAGTGTCGCAATGTTCGACTAGTCGGTTTTCTAAACCATTTATCACAATATCAATGACATAGTAAAACCGTGAATGTTTTGAGGTTGAAGCGGATATTTTATGGTAAAACCAGCAGTAACAGCCTAGTTGATCAGGCCCTGATCCATCGGGAGGCCTGGTCATGGACCGGGCCGCGGGGGCGTTGATCCCCGGAATACCCTCCAGGTAACCTCCAGGTGTTTCTATCTTCCAGGTGAGTGAAGGTAGTGGATGGTTGAGTCACCAGCGAACAACCAAGAAGGTCCAGATGGAAGGTCAGGGAAGTTTTGTTGTCGGAGGGAGGGAGGGAGGGTTCAAAGAGAGAGAGAAAGAGGGCTGAGAGAAAGAGAGGGAGGGAGGGAAGGGTGTGAGGAAGGGAGAGAGCGGGAGGAAGGGTGGGAGGGAGTGGTGAGAGGCGAGAAGATAATAGGAAGTGGAAGATCGCAAGAAAAAAACCTTCTAAGACATTTTTCCTCCCCACCTCAAAATTTTAATTATTAATGAATCTTCCACAAAAGTGTTGAGGCAAAGATGGTAAACTACAAGAGGAAGTTATCAGAGGACGCTAATTGCTGGGTCATGTGGAGAGCAAACCTGCAAGCCAGGGAGCAGGTGAGAACCTGCAAGCCAGGGAGCAGGTGAGAACCTGCAAGCCAGGGAGCAGGTGAGAACCTGCAAGCCAGGGAGCAGGTGAGAACCTGCAAGCCAGGGAGCAGGTGAGAACCTGCAAGCCAGGGAGCAGGTGAGAACCTGCAAGCCAGGGAGCAGGTGAGAACCTGCAAGCCAGGGAGCAGGTGAGAACCTGCAAGCCAGGGAGCAGGTGAGAACCTGCAAGCCAGGGAGCAGGTGAGAACCTGCAAGCCAGGGAGCACGTGAGAACCTGCAAGCCAGGGAGCAGGTGAGAACCTGCAAGCCAGGGAGCAGGTGAGAACCTGCAAGCCAGGGAGCAGGTGAGAACCTGCAAGCCAGGGAGCACGTGAGAACCTGCAAGCCAGGGAGCAGGTGAGAACCTGCAAGCCAGGGAGCAGGTGAGAACCTGCAAGCCAGGGAGCAGGTGAGAACCTGCAAGCCAGGGAGCAGGTGAGAACCTGCAAGCCAGGGAGCAGGTGAGAACGTGCAAGCCAGGGAGAAGGTGAGAACCTGCAAGCCAGGGAGCAGGTGAGAACCTGCAAGCCAGGGAGCAGGTGAGAACCTGCAAGCCAGGGAGCAGGTGAGAACCTGCAAGCCAGGGAGCAGGTGAGAACCTGCAAGCCAGGGAGCAGGTGAGAACCTGCAAGCCAGGGAGCAGGTGAGAACCTGCAAGCCAGGGAGCACGTGAGAACCTGCAAGCCAGGGAGCAGGTGAGAACCTGCAAGCCAGGGAGCAGGTGAGAACCTGCAAGCCAGGGAGCAGGTGAGAACCTGCAAGCCAGGGAGCAGGTGAGAACCTGCAAGCCAGGGAGCACGTGAGAACCTGCAAGTCAGGGAGCACGTGAGAACCTGCAAGTCAGGGAGCACGTGAGAACCTGCAAGTCAGGGAGCACGTGAGAGCCTGCAAGCCAGGGAGCAGGTGAGAGCCTGCAAGCCAGGGAGCAGGTGAGAACCTGCAAGCCAGGGAGCACGTGAGAACCTGCAAGCCAGGGAGCACGTGAGAACCTGCAAGCCAGGGAGAAGGTGAGAACCTGCAAGCCAGGGAGCACGTGAGAACCTGCAAGCCAGGGAGCACGTGAGAACCTGCAAGCCAGGGAGCAGATGAGAACCTGCAAGCCAGGGAGCAGGTGAGAACCTGCAAGCCAGGGAGCACGTGAGAACCTGCAAGCCAGGGAGCAGGTGAGAACCTGCAAGCCAGGGAGCACGTGAGAACCTGCAAGCCAGGGAGCACGTGAGAACCTGCAAGCCAGGGAGCACGTGAGAACCTGCAAGCCAGGGAGCAGGTGAGAACCTGCAAGCCAGGGAGCAGGTGAGAACCTGCAAGCCAGGGAGCAGGTGAGAACCTGCAAGCCAGGGAGCAGGTGAGAACCTGCAAGCCAGGGAGAAGGTGAGAACCTGCAAGCCAGGGAGCACGTGAGAACCTGCAAGTCAGGGAGCACGTGAGAACCTGCAAGTCAGGGAGCACGTGAGAACCTGCAAGCCAGGGAGCACGTGAGAACCTGCAAGCCAGGGAGCACGTGAGAACCTGCAAGCCAGGGAGCACGTGAGAACCTGCAAGTCAGGGAGCACGTGAGAACCTGCAAGCCAGGGAGCACGTGAGAACCTGCAAGTCAGGGAGCACGTGAGAACCTGCAAGTCAGGGAGCACGTGAGAACCTGCAAGTCAGGGAGCACGTGAGAACCTGCAAGCCAGGGAGCACGTGAGAACCTGCAAGCCAGGGAGCAGGTGAGAACCTGCAAGCCAGGGAGCACGTGAGAACCTCCAAGCCAGGGAGCACGTGAGAACCTGCAAGCCAGGGAGCACGTGAGAACCTGCAAGTCAGGGAATACGTGAGAACCTGCAAGCCAGGGAGTACGTGAGAACCTGCAAGCCAGGGAGCACGTGAGAACCTGCAAGTCAGGGAGCACGTGAGAACCTGCAAGTCAGGGAGCACGTGAGAACCTGCAAGTCAGGGAGCACGTGAGAACCTGCAAGTCAGGGAGCACGTGAGAACCTGCAAGCCAGGGAGCACGTGAGAACCTGCAAGCCAGGGAGCACGTGAGAACCTGCAAGCCAGGGAGCACGTGAGAACCTGCAAGCCAGGGAGCACGTGAGAACCTGCAAGCCAGGGAGCACGTGAGAACCTGCAAGTCAGGGAGTACGTGAGAACCTGCAAGCCAGGGAGTACGTGAGAACCTGCAAGCCAGGGAGCACGTGAGAACCTGCAAGTCAGGGAGCACGTGAGAACCTGCAAGTCAGGGAGCACGTGAGAACCTGCAAGTCAGGGAGCACGTGAGAACCTGCAAGTCAGGGAGCACGTGAGAACCTGCAAGTCAGGGAGCACGTGAGAACCTGCAAGTCAGGGAGCACGTGAGAACCTGCAAGTCAGGGAGCACGTGAGAACCTCATAGCAGCAGTTGGTAGACGGGCAGTATATCAGGTAACAACAGCAACTAGGTATTTACAACTGACGGTAACGACGGAGTGAGAACTATCACAAATGTAAATAAAATTAAGTGCATTTCTTCTCTTCTCTCTCTCTGTGGTGATCCTGGCTTTCATGGTGCTCGCCCTCTCACGTCGCTCAATGAACACTAGTTGGAAAATGTGCTTTAAAAGGAAGACTAGCAAGTGAGAGAGAGAGAGGAGGGGGGATGGGCAAGCATGGATGTAGTAGGTAGCGAGAGGGATGAAAGACAAGCATAAAGGATGTGGATGGAAGAGTAGAAAAATAGAGCGGGAGGGGAGTGGGAAAAAAAGGAGGTTGAAAAGAAATGGTATTACGGCACGTGGTAGAATTAAAGAGGGTGGACTCGAACGAGAATGGAGGAGGTGGGAAAGAAAATTGACAGACAGAGAAACAGAGAGAGAGAGAGGTGGGAAAAGTAAGAGAGGGAAATGATTGAAAAAAGAGCAGGAAAAGCAAAATTAAAATTGAAATTTGGAGGCAGGGGTTTCAGAAGGTGTTTTGAGGAGCAATCTCCTGGCTCTTGTCAGACATAACTCGGTTGCTGGTGCTGGTGGTCCCTCCTTACAGTCTTGTTTGGGCGCACCTCTAATGTCATTTCCGATTCTCTACATCTTTAATCTTGTACGACTGTCCGCATCTGTCGCCCTGGAAGATGATGCTTCCGAACATGGTCCCTCAGCCAAAGGACACCGCCAGATGATTCTCTGCGCTTGGCTCGTCTTAGCGGTGCTTTCCGAGAGGAGAAATTAGTTTCTAGTCTCCCAGGTTGGAGGAAAGTGCGGTAGCTGCAGCAACCGTAGCAATAGCCGCGACAGAGGCAATAGGAGCAGTGGCTACAGTGACGATAGCAGCAACAGCAGCAGCAGTGGCAGGAACGCCACCACAAGGGCACCACCAGCGGCAGCAGAAGCTTCTGGTGTTTGCCTGGTTGCAGACGCTCTGGTTGTGTACTGTCTGCAAACAAGTTGGATGATTAGTTTGCTGGTGGCAACTGCTGAGTTCTTGAGGGACGGGGGCAGATGTGGGAGCTGTGTGTTGAAACATCTAAACACACACACACACACACACACACACACACACACACACACACACACACACACACACACACACACACACACACACACACACACACACACACACACACAGTAGCGACCAGTGAAGAGGCGGGGCCAGGAGCTATGAGTCGACCCCTGCAACCACAACTAGGTGAGTACACACACTAAGGACCTGACGACACTGGAGGAAAGGATGGATAGGGGGAACATAATGACGTATAAAATACTGAGTGGAATTGACAAGTTGGACAGGAACAAAATGTTTCAGAGATGAGACAACAACAAGGGGCCACAACCGGAAGTTGAAACCTCAGATGAGTCACAGGGATGCTTAGGAAGTATTTCTTCAGCATTAGAGTTATCAGGGAGTAGGACAATCTGGAGAGCGATGTAGTGGAGGCAGGATCCATAACATAGTAGCTTTAAGAAGAGGTACGATAAAGCTCATGGAGCAGGGAGAGAGTGGATCTAGTAGCGACCAGCGAAGATGCGGGGCCAGGAGCTGTGAGTCGACCTCTGCAACCACAAATAGTTGAGTACGCACGCATTCACGAAAGGGCGCCCAACTTGGCAGTGAATACTGGTTTAGTATCTTCAGATTGGACCTGTGCTAACGAGTCACCCGCAGTTATTTAACATTCTCTTCCTTTTCTTCGTCTTCTCTTCGTCGTTTATTTTCGTGATGTTTTCGTCGCCTATTTCTGTCATATTCGTAATCTGCTGTTTTTGCTTCTTCACATAACCACTCTGGAGTTTACCTGGAGAGAGTTCCGGGGGTCAACGCCCCCGCGGCCCGGTCTGTGACCAGGCCTCCTTAGGTCAGTGTCCCAGGATGCGACCCACACCAGTCGACTAACACCCAGGTACCCATTTTACTGATGGGGAACATAGACAACAGGTGGAAAGAAACACGTCCAATGTTTCTACTCTGGCTGGGAATCGAACCCAGGCCCTCACCGTGTGAAGCGAGAGCGTTAACCACCAGAGCCCTCCACTAGAACTGAACACCCTTTTTATCTTTTGTTACATTCTTTCTTAATTTTATGTTTTGGCTTTTCCTTTCTTCATTTCTTTTTTTCGCATCATCTTCACTCCAGACCCATTCATCATTTTGCGAGAGTGGAGGACCCTAGACACTGATAATGAAGGCAAGGAACGTCTGGTGCGAAATTTGGCGTCAGTGACCCAGATCTGGGACGTCTTAAGGTGATAATCATTCATTCATTTGTCTCCAATTGGATTACTTTATGCATGTAAGTGGGCGAGGCTCAGCTGGGGCACCAACCTCGTCTAACTTCCATTAAGCAATCTGGGTATATGTCAAAACTGCGGTCTCGTGAGGGAGCCGTATGGAGGACGCAGCGGTGATATCTCCGCTGCGCCCCAGGAAACACTTGTCCTGTTTCCTGACTAACCTAACCCTGCCTGTTGATGATTCCGGCGATCATTGCCCCTGTGGCTCAGTCTCAGACCAGGCCTGGTCAGGAAATCGTTTCTCGCTGTACGTCATTCAGACGAAGGTATCATGTTAGGAAGGCTGATCTTATTGGGACAGTTTCGCTGTGTGTAGAGCAGTATTAAGTCTTGACTTAATAAAGCTCAGCAGTACACACACGATAAAGCTCTGCACTTGATACACTTGATATGGCTTTATTCAGACATACCAGTGATAATATGGCAAAGTGACCCACTAACCTATTAAAATCTTAATCAAGAACGTGTCCTTGTCTCTGTATCGGCTTGGCATCTCTCCTCGCTTTATTGTATCTATCTTATCATTATAATTGCCGTAGTGATGGTAACACTATCGTATTGTTTAACATAAGAGGTTCAGAAAAGAGTATTCGTAAGTCCTATACATTCCTCTGATGTTTCTAGACAACTTCATGCTTAGCTCTCTTTGGAAAGAGGGAAAGACAGGCAAACATACAGAATGAGAAAGTTTCGTGGAAATGGAGGTAGCAGCCAGAGGTGAGAGTGTAGCTACGGGTGTTTTGAAGCAGAAGTGTGCTTTAAACTCCACCAAGGATTGGCTGTAGCATGTGTACTGGGGGGACCCATTCCTCTCATGTGTGTGCACTCACCTAGGTGTTTTTTGAAGTGGTCATGTCATAGCTCTTGGACCCATCTCTTAATTACTAGAAACAGGAGTTACTTATTGATGATGTACAGAGACTCATCATATTTAATATATGAAAGATGTATCGTAGCGTCTCTGTGATTCTTCTGCGTCTGTTTCCTATTCACTTTGCTTCTGTTCACTATGTATAGCTCCCAGAGTATTGTATACGTCTTGGTCATGGCTCCTGTTTCCTCTTTTTATCTAGGGTTGAGATATGGAGCTGAGCCCCACGTAGTGGTCAGGGACACTACGAGTTGATGCTGCCGGTATAGGTCAAAGGCGCTTACGAGGTTACTGTCAGTACGAAAACCGGGTAATGTGCCAAAGGAAAGGCCAAAACCATGTCCTGGCTCTTGGTGGTTCCTCGTATTCGGTTTGTCTGATTTACTTTAGGTTAAGTCTAGATGTAATGTTGCTGGTTAACGGCAGACGTAACTACCACAACAACGCCTGTGACTAACACAGGGACTGTCTGCGGCAATTATGAAATGAAATGAGACCAAATTAATCGTACCTGAAGGTAATTTACGCAGACTAAAATGTATGGAGGTCAGCTTAATTGTTGTCATTAAGACCTTCCTACCGAAGATCAGTAGTTCCAGTATATACCAAAATCATAGCAAGCATGATGCTGCCCAGTGTGGAAACTACCGTCACGTGACACCCATCAACCACTCGCATCTCTGATGAAGAATTAGATGCATGTACAGCATCTGGTTATCTTTATTGAAGACGTTTCACCATCCAGTGGCTTTATCAATACAAATTCAAGGACATAATTGGAAGACAGAAGAACTATACTAAAGATAGGTAATCAGTCCCTCAGCCCAGGGCTGAGGGACTGATTACCTCATCTTACTCTACTCTCCTGTCCCTCCATCCCGCCTATCCTCTCCCTCCTTCCCATCAATCCTGCTTTCTTTCTCACCTGACTTGACTTGTCTTCCACATCTCAATCCTTCCCATCTTTCTCATCCTTTCCACTTCTTCCATCTCTCTTCTACTTTCCACTTTTCCTACCCATCTTTCTCCTTCCCACTTCTTCCCGTCTTTCTCCTTCTTTCTACCTTCTCTGTTTTCCGCATCCTCATTTTCTCCCCTTATGTTCGCAGTTATTCCAGATATTTTTTTATACATTTTTCCATTACAATTCTTTCTGACGCGAGAAACAGGAGTTTCAGTTTTTTAAACAAAATGTTGAAAAGTGTTTGTCTTGTTGGGTGAGGTGGAGCAGGTGGGAGGGGGGACGTAAACAAACACATACATACATAACATAAGAAAGGAGCACTGCAGGAGGCCTACATACATATATGAATTTTTTTCACATTGGTTACTTAGCATATTGTGATATCATCTGTTTACTGTAATCTTATTGCTTATATGCATACATACATATATACATACGTACGTACATATATACATTTTTTTCAACAAACCGCCGTATCCCACCGAGGCAGGGTGGCCCAAAAAGAAAAACAAAAGTTTCTTTTTCATTCTAGTAATTTATACAGGAGAAGGGTTACTAGCCCCTTGCTCCTGGCATTTTATCCGCCTCTTACAACACGCATGGTTTACGGAGGAAGAATTCTGTTCCACTTCCCCATGGAGATAACAGAAAATAAACAAGAACTAGTAAGAAAATAAAACCCAGACGCACCTGAAATCTTGCATGTTTATAAGACAGAAAAGACACCAGCAATCCTACCATCATGTAAAACAATTACAGGTTTCCATTTTACACTCACTTGGCAGGACGGTAGTACCTCCCTGGGCGGTTGCTGTCTACCAACCTTCTACCTAGGACATATATACATATATTCCTATATAACTCGGGGAACGGACATGACTCGAACCCTTGGTAAGGTTAACCATGTGGTCACACTTGGATCCCCCTGAAGTATATTTGTTGGGGTCAACACTTTCTCAGCCCTGTCCTAGACCAGGCTTCACCAGGTGCCAGACCACCCAGGCTGTGATGGATATGTGGGTCAGCTAGCCACCAATATCAACAGCCTGAGTGACCAGGCAAGCACCAGACGAGCCTGGTGTTACGCTCTTTACTGCCTAACATAAATAAATGTCATGTCTCTTAGGGGTTAACAGCCTGCCAACTCTGGGGGCATTTAAAATATTAAACCACATAAACCAAGCTTGTTCCTTCATATAAATTATGAAGCGTTAATTAAATGGTCACTACTTGTGTTTATTATAAGGACAAAAATTCGCCTATACAAATATGTATGTATATATTATTAGTAAATTAACATATACAACATATAACCTACCCACTACATACCAAAATCACCACACTCCAGTACACCTTTACCCAGTACTCACATTAGCTCACTAGCACACTGGTACTAGTGGTTAAAAAACAAATATTTATAAACAGGGAGACTCCATGACCCCCTTCCCCTTCAGCCGGCCTCTTAGCCTGCATTCAAAACACTGTACACAAGTACTCTCCCAAAACTTAAACAGGTCTCTGCACACTAGGGCCTTACAGGTTACCATGAGAGCACCAAAACCGATAAGATAGCCTACGGCATAAACTTACCCAAAATCACCCCCACCTACTTAAACCAACACCAAACCATGACTTGTTCCAGGCGCCGCTCTTCTCGTATTGACTCAGTAACACCTCACCTGCTCCTGTCTCGGCTACTCTTCAGGACTAATACTTGTCCGGTTTCAGAACAAATCCTGTAAACTGATAATATATATTGAGCGTTTTTTATACACATTTTTTACAACACTGCGTAATACCTGGCCCATGGCCGGGCTCCGGGAGTAGAAAAACTCTCGGAACTCATCATAGGGTGCTGTATAGCCCTTGTGGCTTAGCGCTCTTTTTGATTATAATAATAATAATAATCATAGGTATATCAAAAGTGAGGTATTCCTTCATCTCACCAGGCGCACTGAGTTAGGGACTTATTCATAGGTGGCACCGACATACGTGTTCCTTGAAGAGTATACAGTATATATTGAGTGTGTATGGGAAAGGAACAATTGGAACATAAAGAAGGAGCACGGCAGCAGGCCTACTGGCACATGCTATGCAAGTTCAGGTTACTTTTCTGTACTCGATTGAAGAGAAATTATATCACCGGCGGGGATAGAACCCGCGATCAGTCATAAAACTCCAGACCGATGAGCATCGGTCTGGAGTTTGACTGATCGCGGGTTCTGTCCTCGCCTGTGGTATGGTTCGTTTGCAATCGTGTCTTTACGATTTCGTGAGTCTCGACTGAAGAGGCCTGCTATGCAGGCCAAACGTTTCGGAATGAAGATGCCTAACTGTTGCACATACGTCTTACTTACATAGTCACCTACTGGCCAAAACTAGTCAGGCCCAAGTCACATCCACATGAAAAGGGAACGAGGGAATGAAGAGAAGTATCAGTAATGCTAGTGTTGGCACCCCATGTATTGGTGTGTGTGTGTGTGTGTGTGTATACCATCCGTTAGTAACCGTTAAGAATGTGTATGCAATAACAGCTCCTATTGCAGAGACGCTGTATATGAATCATTAATGCTGGCTTGTGTCGGGGCGCCCGAGGGAGAGATCAGGTCACTTCCAACCTAGTGCGTGATCATTCTTGACAAGGGCCACAATGGAAATAAGTTACTTCGACTTTTCCGGGTTACCCTCGGTAATTTACACATGTTACTATGTTAGGTAAATGGACACAGATGCAATTAATGTGACATTTTATTGTTGCCACAATAAAATGTCACATTAGTTGCATCTGTGTCCATTTACCTAACATTTTGTCGGTAGTTTTACCATTATTACTATATTATTACGAGACCTGGCCACAGACCTGGCCGCGGGGGCCCGGTCTGTGGCCAGGTCTGTTACAAGCAAATTTCCTAAATTTGCTTGTAACAGATAAGTGAATTATATATATGTAGATATAAATCCATATGTATTCCTGTTAACCCCCGAAACCCCCTCCAGATATATGTTACTATGTATGATAATTGTACGTATGTATACCTGTACCTAAATAAACCTACTTAGTCGCTGTCTCTATCCACATTCCTCTGTGTAATTAACTGCAGAACTGGATTCGTCTATTCTTCCTCTGTCTATCCGGTGAACCCACGGCATTTCCAGGTCAAGGCATAGTAGAATAGAGGCGACGGACAGGATGGTCGTGCTAGGCTGGCAGAGGGAGATGAAGGTGCTTCTGCTGGCCAGCCCGTGGGAGAACCTAGTGGTCCACTTAGACCTGTTGGTCTGGTCGTGGCAGACCCCGGCTAAGGGGTCAGCCAGTAAAAGTTTACGGAAATAATCACTTAAGGATTTTTTTTTATCTCCGAGGCTGTTGAGGGAAGGATGAGGGTGGTGATTAGTCTTAATGGAGACGAACGCCAGGGTACACGAACGCCAGTGAGCATGGACGCCAGGATACACGAACGCCAGTGTGCATAGACGCCAGGTTACACGAACACCAGTGTGCATTTACGCCAGGATACACGAACGCCAGTGTGCACAGACGCCAGGATACACGAACGTCAGTGTGCACAGACGCCAGGATACACGAACGCCAGGATTCAAGAATGCCAAGACTCACGGACGCCAGGATACATGGATGCCAGGATACAAGGGCGGACTCGGGGATAAATAAGGGAACGGCAGAACAGACGAACGTGAGGTTGCACGAACGAAATGACGAACTAGGTGGGTTGCACGAGCGGGGGACAGACGGATAGCACGTTGCGCTAACGGAAGGACAGACGGATAACAATGTTCTCATATTGTGTCGTGGACACAATGAGAGAACATTGTATCAACATCCGTGGGCCCTGACTATTCAACATTTTACAAGAAGAGATCAGAAACACTGCTGGGACAAATATGAAAGTCTTCAAGGGGAAGCTGAACAAGTAATTTCACCAAGTCCTAGATCAACCAGGCTGTAATGGATATATGGGCCAACGGGCCGCCAGCAGCGACAGCCTGCTTGATCAAACAAACATGCCTGGTTCAGGACCAGGGTCTGGGAGTAGAAAAACTTTCGGAACTCACCAGAGGTATATTGAAGCTTTATCTTTGTTCACTCACGATATTCACTCACGAGATGAGTAGTCTTGCCCAGTGAACTCGACCCCTGAAGCAAAAAAAAAAAAAAAATAACCAAAATTATTTTTACGTATTTTTGGTGATTTTTTCCCAGTGCAAACTCTAGGAGGTTTTCCCTCTCGTGGGCGGACACAGACCTCATTACCGTGACACTGACGTGGGTCATCGTGTATCCTGTATCCTGGAGGATGCAGCTTCCCCAGCCCCCTTCATTGTTTAACTTGACTTGTGTTTGTAGGATACGAGGTGTGGCGGGCCATGAAAGGAGGTCAGCGGGGTCCTAAAGGAGGGTGACGTTAGCAAGAAGGGACAGAGCAGCGTTATTTCTTTTTATTAAACAAAATTGAGTATATAAGCATTGTGCTGCTATCCTGTATGAACTACATTGTGGGAACAAAAGCTAGTTGTGTTTATCTGTCATATTCCAGCACAAAATATGTTATATAGATGGAGGGATAAAATCTGTCAGCAGGAGCCAGGAGACTTTATTAAGGTGATGAGGATTTTGTCCAGACGGAGGTACCACAAAGCTCTATCCTTGACTGAGGAAGGGGAAAAGGAATCTATAGTTAACGGAGGAGAGTGTTCCACTACCGTTGATGTAGAAGAATCCTTCAGCTTACTGGAGAGGCAATGATGCTAAGGTTGATGAGGCTTGGCTGGGGGAGCGGTGACCCCTGAAATCGTCTTCAAATAATCTTCAGGGGAAGAGAGAGAGAGAGAGAGAGAGAGAGTCGGGCAGACACATAAAGACAAGGACGGCAGTATGGAGGGTGGTTAAAAAGGGAGACAACGAGGAAGCAGAGATGAAGAGTAATGGTCCTTCATTACTAAGAAATAACTGAGATTCCCAGCAGAGAAGACACCTTCAAGAGGTGGGAGGGAGGGAGATAGTGCCTTGATGACGGCATCTTGTAAGAAGTATTACATACACTGACTGGGCAGACCATGTGATATCTGCCTTGTGACCAGGGTGTGATACCAGGTACTTTTGATGCACCCTAGGTAGGATCTGTAGGTAATTACGCTCATTAGGGTTAACAAATGCTTCACGGACATAAATACGCATTGATGCCCAGGATCCAAGGAATATGAGCTACTCTTTCCTACCTTGGATCAAATGGAATAACCTCCCATTCCTCAGGTCTGTATAACCCCTACGAGGTTAGCGCTTTGGAATGAATATAATAAGAAACAAGGACAACAACAGTAATAATAATAATAATAATTGAAAATATTAATAATACTATAGATAATATTTTCACTAAGAAGACAAGTTTTTTCTTTTTTTTTTTTTTTGTTAGCGTTGCCATGTTTGAGAGGCAGGAAGGTCATCAATTTGCAGCTGGCTGAAACACAAATTTTGTTTTGATGGCTTGTGTTAAAGATTGTGCGACTCAGCAATATCATAATGGAAATGTGATTTATGAGCCAGTGTCTCCATGAGGCCTTGATAACTCTCACTCTCACTCACTTTCTCGCTCATTCTATGGCTCATTTTTTTTATCGAATGCGCTTGTTTGTGTGTATATATGTATGTATGGCTAATGTTACTCGCTTGAAGATGCCTCATTCACTGTGATGTTTATTCTTTACCTCCTGTGATGTTTCTTTACTTGTGATCTTTATTCTTTACCTGTTATCATGTGGGATATTTATCCTTTTGTTTTGATGTCAGAATGTCATTATCTTCCAATATAATCATCTGAGCTCATACTAATGATCTTTGAACCAATTAATACTTATTTAGTCATTAGGTGCTTGACTTGGTATTGAAGAAATGGAGCCTAATCTAACCCACCCTAACCTAACCAAGCCTAACTTAGAAATGAGTTGCAAACCCTATATGAGTGTGACTTAGTTATTTGGAGAGTGGGTTGATATAACAGGGTTTTGCTTGTTAGACATGCTTGGAGGAGAGCATATGTAAGCGGGAGAAGCAAGAGGTTAGAGGTGAGGTGCAGCAGTAGTAGAATAATTAAATTTTGAAAACAGACGCACGAATGCACTTTAAAAAAAAGACATGAAAGGGCCCACGGCGCAGGCGAAACGTTGTCGGTATAGGATCTCATTACTGCATTTGTGTGTGTCTGTTTCCGTCGCGTCGGTATTTTGTATCATTTCTCACCAGAGATTCAGTTTGATGGCCACGACGATGTTCGCAGAACATATCGTAAAGCAGTAGGTAATCCACAAATTAAATTTTCTGATGATAGTGGGTAATAAAGCCATAGGTAGAGAATGAAGACGAATGGAATTACTTGACTAATGATATCAACGCGTCAGTTCGCTGATGGGATGGGAGGTGTTAATAGGTTAATTAAGTCACCTGTCGTAATTGTTGAGGATAGCCACGGTGGTAATGGCTGGCTTCACCCGCTACCCATCATCACTTAAAAGCCTTCCCAGGTCATAATTGGTTAGTGTTGGGTGTGGCAGTGTTGTTGCTGCTGCTGGTATGGCAGTGTGGTTGTTGGTGTTGCTGCTGCTGCTGCTAGGTTAGCAGTGTGGCTGTTGGTGCTGCTGCTGCTGCTAGGTTAGCAGTGTGGTTGTTGGTGCTGCTGCTGCTAGGTTAGCAGTGTGGTTGTTGGTGCTGCTGCTGCTGGTATAGTACCCGCTGTTGCTGCATCTGCTGTTACTAATATGCATCTCACTCGCTTATTCTTGAAAGAGTTAAGTGTATAAATAGTGTAACTTGCCAAAATGACCTCATCAAGGCAGTGGTTATCTGGCTCATCCTCGTAATTAAGGTCAGTATATCACTGTGACTACAAACGTTAAATAAGTGACGATGACAGTGAAATGAAAATATGATCATTCTGACTGTAAATGTTACGATGATCTCGGTGGATCTTCCTCTTCTGCTCGTGTCTCAAAAGATTTCTGTCGCTATATTTATTATTGCATTTTTAGACAAGATCCTCAAGTTGGTTACTGATCAGTCAGACTGTGGTGTATACGTTGGACTTCATGCGGCTAGCACCAATAGCCTGGTTGATTAGGCCATCCACCAGGAGGCCTGGTCTGGGACCAGGCCGTATGGGCGTTGACCCTCGTAACACACTCCAGGTAGATTGCAGGTAGGTAGAGGAAGGCTAATTTCTAAATAAAAAAGACGAAAATGCCAAGATTATTACATCAACCAGGCTGTGATGGATATGTGGGGCAGCGGGCTTCCAGCAGCAACAGCCTGGTTGATCAGACAAGCACCGGACGAGCCAGGACCATGGCCGGGCTCAGAGAGTAGATTAACTCTCGAAACTCTTCAAAGGTATATATCAGAGGTAAGTCAAACACATTAACATCGGTTCATTACCAGATAAAAATTTCACTGAACCTGGCTGTCACAGTTCGAAGAATCACATTTCTTAGCTCCAAATTTTTCTAAATCAAAATTTTCTTGAATCTAATTTGAAGTAAATATTATACAATAATGGCGAACAAGCGATTGTTTTGCGAGTAAATATTGTATTCATTATCATGATTATTATTTTGGATTTTAATTTTCAGTTAGTATTTACATTCTGAGATATAATAGCAGACAGGTGCGTACATAACACATCAGTGGCTCAGCTGGTGGAAGTATTTGCATGTCTGTCTGTCTAGGAAACTCTGCTTATAAGATCTGCTGGACGCGCTATGCTCCTGGGGCTTCTAAACATACTGTCTCACTGGCTAAACTAGTGATAAAAGAAGACAACTTAAGACGGAGAAAATGCATAGAAGCTGCCCTAATTGCTGTCAGTAACACTATAAAGCAAAAGCCCGGTAGTTACAGTATCTCAAAATTGCTAATCAACAGGATATTACCCATTCTGGAAACTGCTGTTACATGTCAACAGGTCCCTGTGTACCCATCCGTCTCGCCACCTTAGTTTTACAACCACCACCACCCACCTCCTCCACGCGACACTTCACCTGACTCCTGCCACTGTATATACGCGTTTTAATATCTTTATTTACTACAAGTACATGTACATGGTATACGGGCCTAGCTGACAACAATGACATACTACTGCATAGAAAGCCCCTTGTTATGCTCCGCATGTCGGGCAAATTAGGTCAGTGTCCCAGGATGCGACCCACACCAGTTGACTGACACCCACGTACCCATTTTACTGATGGAGAACATAGACAACAGGTGGAAAGAAACACGCCCAACGTTTCTACTCTGGCTGGGAATCGAACCCAGGCCCTCGCCGTGTGAAACGAGAGCGTTAGCCACCAGGCCACCAAAGCCCCTTTGTTTTCTCTGTATTAGGACTGAAAAAGCCACTCGTAGCGAAAGGTTTCGTCTAATAAATGTCCTGAACTGTACATAAGTGCCTTTTTTCCACATACTGTCTCACGTTCAGTTTGTTTATGGTGCCAGGGTGACCGACGCTTCCCACTGTGGTCTTACAGTGGGCAAAACGGGGCGGACCTGCTTGGGACGGGCGTCCCGTGCAGGTCCATCTCAAATACAATCTACCCATATACACCATATGGGAATCTTTATTAAGAAAACGTTTCGCCACACAGTGGCTTCATCAGTCCAATACAAAGCATTCATCACAACTGTCAGACATTGCATCATCATGGAATCTTGATACAAAGAATTCTCCAACTTGTCCTACCTTTGGACGAAGACCTACTTCGACTAGTGGATGGTACCACTATGACCCCGCCTCCTCCTGCTTCGCCTCACCTGACTACAGTATTTAATTAAGCCACCTCTACGTCCCTATTCTGTACATTCTACAAGATTGATGGACTGAACACATCAACTCCAGGCTGAGAGACTGATTACCTCAATCTCCTCCTCTTACACCTTTCTGCTTTGTATTGGACTGATGAAGCCACTGTGTGGCGAAACGTTTCCTTAATAAAGATTCCCATATACCTGGAGGTTACCTGGAGGTTATTCCGGGGATCAACGCCCCCGCGGCCCGGTCCATGACCAGGCCTCCCGATGGATCAGGGCCTGATCAACTAGGCTGTTACTGCTGGCCGCACGCAGTCCGGCGTACGAGCCACAGCCCGGCTGATCCGGCACTGACTTTAGGTATCTGTCCAGCTCTCTCTTGAAGGCAGCCAGGGGTTTATTGGCAATTCCCCTAATGCTTGATGGGAGGCTGTTGAACAGTTTTGGGCCCCGGACACTTATGGTGTTTTCTCTTAGTGTACCAATGGCGCCCCTACTTTTTATTGGGGGCATTTTGCATCGCCTGCCCAGTCTTTTACTTTCGTAGGGAGTGATTTCTGTGTGCAGATTTGGGACCATTCCTTCCAAGATTTTCCAAGTGTAGATTATGATATATCTCTCCCTCCTGCGTTCCAACGAGTACAAGTCAAGTGCTTCCAAGCGTTCCCAGTAGTTAAGGTGCTGCATAAGTGTCTCAGTCTTCAACTTGACGGTTTTCAAAACCATTCATCACAGTCTACCCAACATTCTCCACCTGACTCTCCCCTCAAGAAAGGTTCCCTGATGTTGGTGAGGGGCTCTTGATCTAGGGAATTGGATCTGTGCTCCAGTTCCCCCCCCCCACAGGCGCTGCATAATCCTACGGGTTTAGCGCTTCCCTTGATTATAATAATAGTAATCCACCTGCATTTCCACACTATATATATTCATGTACTCATAACCCAGGTAGATTAATTTGTGACTTGATAAATCTCACTGTGTGGGCGAAACGTTGTGACGCTATGGCATGTTAATTTTATGATTCCGAAAACATACTTCTTGTTCCCTGGCAGCTCTGCTGACCAGTGAAGCAACAAACCAGTGATTGTCGGCTTGTGGATCACACCAGCTGTCTGCTACAAGTTAAATCATGGTCTGCCAGGATGTGATGCCTATGTTGGACTGTGTGCTGCTAGCAACAACAGCCTGATTAATAGAGATATCAAGCGTGAGGTCTAATTTGTGACTGGGCGGAGGGAAATGTAGGGTGGACCTTCGGAATTGTGACTACAGATAGAAGAACATAGATAATAAAAAGGAACAATACCGTGACTGGAACAATACACAGATAACCTGCACATAGGAGAGAGGAGCTTACGACGACGTTTCGATCCGACATGGACCCTTTACAAAGTCACACTGGTCCAAGTCGAACCGAAACGTCTTCGTAAGCTCCTCTCTCCTATGTGCGGGTTATTTGTGTAGAAAATAGCTGTGAAGCTGTTTTCTCTCCGTTTTAAAAGAGTCCGCTCTGAATACTGTAAATTTATAACGATATCTCAAAAGCTAGTCCTTTGTACGTGCTGCGAAATTCGCTTATCATTGTATTTTTTTTAATCTTTCAAAAAATCGCTCATTGTTTTAACACGTCCGACGCTGAGGTTGTAGCACCCTCGAAAGTTTAAGTTATCAGGAGGAGCAAGCAGTCGAGATAAGCAAGCAATCTCTTACTCCTTGGAGATGTCGAGAGGAGGAGGAGACAGCCGGATTTAATCTTCAAACGAACCGCTCATCCTTTTTACATAGTCCCCAGCTGGTGGATTCTGCATCATCGCGCCCTGTAGGGAGGAAAGGGGGGGGGGAGGGGAACGGCATGTTAGCTCCCTTCAAGTGTGGTAAAGTCATTTAAACGCTGTAGATAAACGGTGTAGAGAACCGACAAGTTGATAAATTAGAAACATGCGTAACGCTTGGGTATCTTTATTGAGGAAACGTTTCTCCATACAGTGGCTTCATCAGTCCAGTACAGAGAAGAATGGTGAACATCAGGAGTTAGAGGTAATCAGTCCCTCAGCCTGACTCATTACTGATTACCTCAGACTCGTGATCTTAACTATTCTTCTTTGTATTGGACTGATGAAGCCACTGTGTGACGAAACGTTTCCTGAATAAAGATACCCAAGTGTTGTACACGTGTCTAATTTATCATTTAAAAGCTGCCTGATAGAGGGATAGAAAGCTGTTGAGAGGATTACGTTATCTAGGTGCCTGGCGATCTTGCTTCTTAGAACCCTTTCAAAGATTTTTATGATATGGGATATAAGTGCTATCGGTTTATAGTTCTCTGCAATTGCTTTACTGCCACCTTTATAGAGTGGGGCTATGTCTGTTGTTTTTCTTGAAGGTCTGTTATTGTGATGTAGTTTAACTAATTAAATATTACACTTAAGACAACACATGCATTGTCCGACTTGCTTTTAAAACTACCCATAGCACTCGACTTGTTTTTAAAACTACCCATAGCACTCGACTTGTTTTTAAAACTACCCATAGCACTCAACTTGTTTTTAAAACTACCCATAGCACTCGACTTGTTTTTAAAGCTACCCATAGCACTCGACCTGTTTTTAAAGCTTCCCATAGCACTCGACCTGTTTTTAAAACTACCCATAGCACTCGACTTGTTTTTAAAGCTACCCATAGCACTCGACTTGTTTTTAAAGCTACCCATAGCACTCGACTTGTTTTTAAAGCTACCCATAGCACTCGACCTGTTTTTAAAGCTACCCATAGCACTCGACTTGTTTTTAAAGCTACCCATAGCACTCGATCTGTTTTTAAAACTACTCATAGCACTCGACTTGTTTTTAAAGCTACCCATAGCACTCGACTTGTTTTTAAAGCTACCCATAGCACTCGACTTGTTTTTAAAGCTACCCATAGCACTCGACTTGTTTTTAAAGCTACCCATAGCACTCGACTTGTTTTTAAAGCTACCCATAGCACTCGACTTGTTTTTAAAGCTACCCATAGCACTCGACTTGTTTTTAAAGCTACCCATAGCACTCGACTTGTTTTTAAAGCTACCCATAGCACTCGACTTGTTTTTAAAGCTACCCATAGCACTCGACTTGTTTTTAAAGCTACCCATAGCACTCGACTTGTTTTTAAAGCTACCCATAGCACTTCAGTGACTATACCTGACAGAATCTAACAAAATTTGTCTACACAGTCATAATCCATGGAACTTTCGATCTATTTAATACAATGCATAAACCATTGAGGATTGACGACGTGTATAGTTGTAATTTAATGAGAGAAAGCGCTAAGCCCGTTGGGGTCATATAGCGCCTATGGAATGGGAGGCATTCAGATTCGATGAGTCCAGTTTCTTGGATCGAGAGCCCCTTACATTGTGCATAGAGCACCACACATGTAAACACTGTGCATGGAGCACCACACATGTAAACACTGTGCATGGAGCACCACACATGTAAACACTGTGCATGGAGCACCACACATGTAAACACTGTGCATGGAGCACCACACATGTAGACACTGTGCATGGAGCACCACACATGTAAATATTGTGCATGGAGCACCACACATGTAAACACTGTGCATGGAACACCACACATGTAAACACTGTGCATGGAGCACCACACATGTAAACATTGTGCATGGAGCACCACACATGTAAACACTGTGCATGGAGCACCACACATGTAAACACTGTGCATGGAGCACCACACATGTAAACACTGTGCATGGAGCACCACACATGTAAACACTGTGCATGGAGCACCACGCATGTAAACACTGTGCATGGAGCACCACACATGTAAACACTGTGCATGGAGCACCACACATGTAAACACTGTGCATGGAGCACCACACATGTAAACACTGTGCATGGAGCACCACACATGTAGACACTGTGCATGGAGCACCACACATGTAAACACTGTGCATGGAGCACCACACATGTAAACACTGTGCATGGAGCACCACACATGTAAACGCTGTGCATGGAGCACCACACATGTAAACACTGTGCATGGAGCACCACACATGTAAACATTGTGCATGGAGCACCACACATGTAAACACTGTGCATGGAGCACCACACATGTAAACACTGTGCATGGAGCACCACACATGTAAACATTGTGCATGGAGCACCACACATGTAAACACTGTGCATGGAGCACCACACATGTAAACACTGTGCATGGAGCACCACACATGTAAACATTGTGCATGGAGCACCACACATGTAAACACTGTGCATGGAGCACCACACATGTAAACACTGTGCATGGAGCACCACACATGTAAACACTGTGCATGGAGCACCACACATGTAAACACTGTGCATGGAGCACCACACATGTAAACACTGTGCATGGAGCACCACACATGTAAACACTGTGCATGGAGCACCACACATGTAAACATTGTGCATGGAGCACCACACATGTAAACACTGTGCATGGAGCACCACACATGTAAACACTGTGCATGGAGCACCACACATGTAAACATTGTGCATGGAGCACCACACATGTAAACACTGTGCATGGAGCACCACACATGTAAACACTGTGCATGGAGCACCACACATGTAAACACTGTGCATGGAGCACCACACATGTAAACACTGTGCATGGAGCACCACACATGTAAACACTGTGCATGGAGCACCACACATGTAAACAGTCACATCAGTCTTGCCTCAGATACTTAAGACGAGCGTCGAAAACTTCAAGCTGATCGGATAAGACATTTTCGAGCAATAAACGAGGATGTGAAAAAGCAAACGAAAATGTTGCTGATAAAGTAATGTAAAAATAGGGAAGTCTCCCCTCGTTAAATTTAAAAACAACATAAACCCTCCTTTTTTTTTTTTTACAGTTTACTCTTTAAAATAATGTATAATGCTGTAAGAAAAAATATTTAGATTTGATTACTTTAAAAAAATAAAAACGACCACTCTTCAATCAGATTAGTAAATTTGGACTTCTGCCACACAACGGCAGTGTGAACCTTGTGTTCAGGACAACACCAGTGGTGAAAATTTGAAGCCGATCAGACGAGTCATTCTTCAGTTATGGCACGGATTCTGATTCCATTTTTTTTACTATTTCATTACATCGGTAAATTTTCGTGGACGCAAACTACTTAATACGCACAGTACTGGCCCTAAGATGCGTCAGCTATTAAATACTGAAATCCATCAGAAGAAAACGGAATATTTAACGTGATTTATCCGGAATAAAAAAAATCACACTTGTATATAAACTGGTCAAATCTGCTCCTACACATCCGAGTTTCACTCCCAACAACAACCATCACAACCACAATCACAAGACAACCATTACAATCACCACCGTCGTCGAGTTTTTGGACAATTTATCTGAACGTTCGAATCTGCTACTGAGGATTTTGTAAATTATCCCAGCTGTTGCAAGAAGATTGGAATGGGTTCAGCATCTTTGGCCATAGGGCACGTGGACCTCCTATAAGAGTTCCTCTTCAGGGCCGCCTAATGAAAGTTCACCATTCAGGGCTGCCTAATGAAAGTTCACCATTCAGGGCTTCAGGGCTGCCTAATGAAAGTTCACCATTCAGGGCTTCAGGGTGCCTAATGAAAGTTCACCATTCAGGGTTTCAGGGTGCCTAATGAAAGTTCACCATTCAGGGCTGCCTAATGAAAGTTCACCATTCAGGGCTTCAGGGTGCCTAATGAAAGTTCACCATTCAGGGCTTCAGGGCCGCCTAATGAAAATTCACCATTCAGGGCCGCCTAATGAAACTTAACCATTCAGGGCTGCCTAATGAAACTTAACCATTCAGGGCTGCCTAATGAAACTTCACCATTCAGGGCTTCAGGGCTGCCTAATAAAAATTCACCATTCAGGGCTTCAGGGCCGCCTAATAAAAATTCACCATTCAGGGCTTCAGGGCTGCCTAATAAAAATTCACCATTCAGGGCTTCAGGGCTGCCTAATAAAAATTCACCATTCAGGGCTTCAGGGCTGCCTAATAAAACTTCACCATTCAGGGCTGCCTAATAAAACTTCACCATTCAGGGCTGCCTAATAAAACTTCACCATTCAGGGCTGCCTAATAAAACTTCACCATTCAGGGCTGCCTAATAAAACTTCACCATTCAGGGCTGCCTAATAAAACTTCACCATTCAGGGCTGCCTACTAAAACTTCACCATTCAGGGCTGCCTAATAAAACTTCACCATTCAGGGCTTCAGGGCCGCCTAATAAAACTTCACCATTCAGGGCTTCAGGGCTGCCTAATAAAACTTCACCATTCAGGGCTTCAGGGCTGCCTAATAAAACTTCACCATTCAGGGCTTCAGGGCCGCCTAATAAAACTTCACCATTCAGGGCTTCAGGGCTGCCTAATAAAACTTCACCATTCAGGGCTTCAGGGCTGCCTAATAAAACTTCACCATTCAGGGCTGCCTAATAAAACTTCACCATTCAGGGCTGCCTACTAAAACTTCACCATTCAGGGCTGCCTAATAAAACTTCACCATTCAGGGCTTCAGGGCCGCCTAATAAAACTTCACCATTCAGGGCTTCAGGGCTGCCTAATAAAACTTCACCATTCAGGGCTTCAGGGCTGCCTAATAAAACTTCACCATTCAGGGCTTCAGGGCCGCCTAATAAAACTTCACCATTCAGGGCTTCAGGGCTGCCTAATAAAACTTCACCATTCAGGACTACATAAAAATACGCTGCACATGTCTTGTTTATACTTCTTGATATGAAGCCAAGAAATGTTAGTTTTATTGCTATCACTAAGCACTTGGCTTCAGATTTCTACTAACCAGAACAATAACTGGGAACTGACCAAGTGTCTTTTTAAACACACTGATATAATTCCCATTATTGTCCTTATTACTGTTAGTCTTATGGTAAATGTGTGAGGGATAAATTACTGTATTTTATGAATGTATTACTGTTTATGATGAATACATTATTGTATACGATGAATAATTGCTATGAATACATTACTATATTTGATTAATACTGTACTATATTTGATGAATACATTACTGTATTTCATGAATACATTTCTGTATTTCTCAAATACATTACTTTATTTCACAAACACATTACTGTATTTCATGAATACATTTCTGTATTTCTCAAATACATTACTTTATTTCACAAACACATTACTGTATTTCATGAATACATTTCTGTATTTCTCAAATACATTACTTTATTTCACAAATACATTACTGTATTTCATGAATACATTACTGTATTTGATTAATACATTAGTGTAGAGCGCTGTGCCAGTTGTTAGTGTTGCGTTAAGCGTTCGTGAAGTATAAAGATGGTGGGCTTTGATATTTTTAAATATTCGGAAAAAATAGTTTGATAATATTTCTCCGATGGGAATGAAATTTTTATATTTGAGATAAGCCAAATGCATCGACTCGCCTAGGAAATTTTCAGTAAAATCGGCCGGTAACTTAAAAAAAATGTATCTATAAAGTCATCGAAGAGTTAGTAGAAAGCCGTTAGAAATGTATTTGAAAAAATAACACTATGACAGTTAAAATGTAATCCTGTTTGTTGGAGGGAGGGGGGGAAGAGGAGGGGGAGGAATAGGAGGGCAGGTGGGGGTTGAGGAGAGGGAGGAGGAGTAGTCATAAAAGGTGGGAGGGGAGTGGGTGGTGGGAGGAAGTTCGATGGTGGGAGGACATCACATTTGAGAAAGAAGGTGATTTTTTTAATTAACAATATTAGGTACATAGATACTTACCCAGCACTTGAAGACCTGCACCAGGTACTGACTGAGGTAACTTACATAGGGCTAAGAGCGTTTCTTGTCATACACAATATATAACATTCCAGTAGGTGCTGGTGTGTGTTACCCAGGACCGGAGTGTTGTCTTACACAATATATAACATTCCAGTAGGTACTAGAGAGTGTACAGAGATCCTTTACTGCACGTATAAGTTCTGTCAAGCACCTTAACTACTGGGAACGCTTGGAAGCACTTGACTTGTACTCGTTGGAACGCAGGAGGGAGAGATATATCATAATCTACACTTGGAAAATCTTGGAAGGAATGGTCCCAAATCTGCACACAGAAATCACTCCCTACGAAAGTAAAAGACTGGGCAGGCGATGCAAAATGCCCCCAATAAAAAGTAGGGGCGCCATTGGTACACTAAGAGAAAACACCATAAGTGTCCGGGGCCCAAAACTGTTCAGCAGCCTCCCATCAAGCATTAGGGGAATTGCCAATAAACCCCTGGCTGCCTTCAAGAGAGAGCTGGACAGATACCTAAAGTCAGTGCCGGATCAGCCGGGCTGTGGCTCGTACGTTGGACTGCGTGCGGCCAGCAGTAACAGCCTAGTTGATCAGGCCCTGATCCATCGGGAGGCCTGGTCACGGACCGGGCCGCGGGGGCGTTGATCCCCGGAATAACCTCCAGGTAACCAGGTACTGGAGTGTGTTACACAGGACTGGAGTGTTGTCTTACACAATATATAACATTCCAGTAGGTACTGGAGTGTGTTACACAGGACTGGAGTGTTGTCTTACACAATATATAACATTCCAGTAGGTACTGGAGTGTGTTACACAGGACTGGAGTGTTGTCTTACACAATATATAACATTCCAATAGGTACTGGAGTTTTATAACTTGTTTTCCCCTGGATGCGGCCTACAACAACTGGCTGAAACAGAAATATTTTTACTGCTAGGTGGAGAGGGAGAGGGACAGCAGAAGTGCAAGGAAACTTAACCACATGTTTCTCCGTGCCAGGGAATCAGTCCCGGGTCTTTGCTGAGAGAGGGAGGGGGAGGGGAAGAGGGTAAAGAGGAGGGGAGAAGGGATAGAGAAGAATGTTTTCTTCCTTTCCCAACACAGAAACGGAGGACATTCTGTTGGTCAGTTGGTCTTCTCCACTTTAAGATAAAACCAGAGCAATACGAGAAAAGTATTAAAGAAAGCGCCGCACAATTTATGGTAACACAAAGTATCCATAAGGGAGGTGAGGATTAGGAGGGAGAGAGGATCCAATCCTTTCACTCTGTCGTCCTTTTTTCTCCTGGCTTTCTTAATGAATCTCTTGCGTGGGGAAGAGGACCCATGTCAAGGAATAGAAAGAAATGTTCCTTTTGATTTCCCCGTTCAGTGGGGTCTCCGCGGACCATTCAGCTCTCAGTCACACAGTCCCGGGTTCGATTCCCTGGACCGGTAAAACATTTGGGCACGTTTCGTGAATACCCGAGCTGCCCATGCCCACTTAGCAGGAAAACAAAATTCCTGTGTTAGTCTATTATTGAGGGTCAAGGCCAAGGAAAAATGCTGGAATATCATGTCCTGTGTTAATAACTCCAGTACCTGCTGGAATGTTATATCCTGTGTAAAACTCCAGTACCTGCTGGATGCTGTATCCTGTGTAAGAAACTCCAGTACCTGCTGGATGCTATACCCTGTGTAAGAAACTCCAGTGCCTGTTGGATGCTATACCCTGTGTAAGAAACTCCAGTACCTGCTGGATGCTATACCCTGTGTAAGGAACTCCAGTACCTGTTAATAAAGACAACTAAGAAACGAGTATTTATAGTTGGTTAAGTCGGGAAGCAAGTTGTGAGAGGGTAGAGGCAATGGTGGTGCAGCTGAAGTGTGGTGGTGCAGCTGAAGTGTTGGTGGTGCAGCTGAAGTGTTGGTGGTGCAGCTGAAGTGTTGGTGGTGCAGCTGAGGTGTTTGTGGTTCAGCTGAAGTGTGGTGGTGCAGCTGAGATGTGGTGGTGCAGTTGAGGTGTAGTGGTGCAGCTGAGGTGTGGTGGTGCAGCTGAGGTGTGGTGGTGCAGCTGAGGTGTAGTGGTGCAGCTGAGGTGTGGTGCAGCTGAGGTGTGGTGGTGCAGCTGAGGTGTAGTGGTGCAGCTGAGGTGTAGTGGTGCAGCTGAGGTGTAGTGATGCAGCTGAGGTGTGGTGGTGCAGCTGAGGTGTAGTGGTGCAGCTGAGGTGTGGTGCAGCTGAGGTGTGGTGGTGCAGCTGAGGTGTAGTGGTGCAGCTGAGGTGTGGTGGTGCAGCTGAGGTGTAGTGGTGCAGCTGAGGTGTAGTGGTGCAGCTGAGGTGTGGTGGTGCAGCTGAGGTGTGGTGGTGCAGCTGAGGTGTGGTGGTGCAGCTGAGGTGTAGTGGTGCAGCTGAGGTGTGGTGGTGCAGCTGAGGTGTAGTGGTGCAGCTGAGGTGTGGTGGTGCGGCTGAGGTGTAGTGGTGCAGCTGAGGTGTAGTGGTGCAGCTGAGGTGTAGTGGTGCAGCTGAGGTGTGGTGGTGCAGCTGAGGTGTGGTGGTGCAGCTGAGGTGTAGTGGTGCAGCTGAGGTGTGGTGGTGCAGCTGAGGTGTGGTGGTGCAGCTGAGGTGTGGTGGTGCAGCTGAGGTGTAGTGGTGCAGCTGAGGTGTGGTGGTACAGCTGAGGTGTAGTGGTGCAGCTGAGGTGTAGTGGTGCAGCTGAGGTGTAGTTTTGCAGCTGAGGTGTGGTGGTGCAGCTGATGTGTAGTGGTGCAGCTGAGGTGTGGTGGTGCAGCTGAGGTGTGGTGGTGCAGCTGAGGTGTGGTGGTGCAGCTGAGGTGTAGTGGTGCAGCTGAGGTGTAGTGGTGCAGCTGAGGTGTGGTAGTGCAGCTGAGGTGTGGTGGTGCAGCTGAGGTGTGGTAGTGCAGCTGAGGTGTAGTGGTGCAGCTGAGGTGTGGTGGTACAGCTGAGGTGTGGTGGTACAGCTGAGGTGTAGTGGTGCAGCTGAGGTGTAGTGGTGCAGCTGAGGTGTGGTGGTGCAGCTGAGGTGTAGTGGTGCAGCTGAGGTGTGGTGGTGCAGCTGAGGTGTAGTTTTGCAGCTGAGGTGTGGTGGTGCAGCTGAGGTGTAGTGGTGCAGCTGAGGTGTGGTGGTGCAGCTGAGGTGTGGTGGTGCAGCTGAGGTGTGGTGGTGCAGCTGAGGTGTGGTGGTGCAGCTGAGGTGTGGTAGTGCAGCTGAGGTGTGGTGGTGCAGCTGAGGTGTGGTGGTGCAGCTGAGGTGTGGTGGTACAGCTGAGGTGTGGTACAGCTGAGGTGCAGTGGTGCAGCTGAGGTGTAGTGGTGCAGCTGAGGTGTAGTTTTGCAGCTGAGGTGTAGTGGTGCAGCTGAGGTGTAGTGGTGCAGCTGAGGTGTAGTGGTGCAGCTGAGGTGTAGTGGTGCAGCTGAGGTGTAGTTTTGCAGCTGAGGTGTGGTGGTGCAGCTGAGGTGTGGTGGTGCAGCTGAGGTGTGGTGGTGCAGCTGAGGTGTAGTGGTGCAGCTGAGGTGTGGTGGTACAGCTGAGGTGTGGTGGTGCAGCTGAGGTGTAGTGGTGCAGCTGAGGTGTAGTGGTGCAGCTGAGGTGTGGTGGTGCAGCTGAGGTGTAGTGGTGCAGCTGAGGTGTAGTTTTGCAGCTGAGGTGTAGTGGTGCAGCTGAGGTGTGGTGGTGCAGCTGAGGTGTAGTGGTGCAGCTGAGGTGTGGTGGTGCAGCTGAGGTGTAGTGGTGCAGCTGAGGTGTGGTGGTGCAGCTGAGGTGTGGTGCAGCTGAGGTGTGGTGGTGCAGCTGAGGTGTGGTGGTGCAGCTGAGGTGTAGTGGTGCAGCTGAGGTGTAGTGGTGCAGCTGAGGTGTGGTGGTGCAGCTGAGGTGTAGTGGTGCAGCTGAGGTGTGGTGGTGCAGCTGAGGTGTGGTGGTGCAGCTGATGGTCGGGTTTAAGAAGAAACTGTCACTGGTGGAGTAAGTTATTCAAATGTTCGATTCAATAGTTGAGAAAAGCGACAAGTAGATAAATGAGTCATTTGTGAAGCATTTGAGTATCTTTATTCTGGAAATATTTGGCCAACCAGTGACTTCTTTAGTCCTATGCAGAGAAAGATGGAAGATGAGAAGTTGAGGTAATCAGTCCCTCAGCCTGGAGTCGATGTGTTCAGTCTCTTGATGGACTGATCGACCAGTCTGTTGGTATTAGCCACACACAGTCCAATGTATGCATTACAACCCGGCCAGTCAGGAGTTGTTTTAAGAAACTTAACACGTTTCATCGTAAAAAAAGCTGGGGGTGTGTTGATAATTCCTCGTATGTATGAAGGGAGGGTGTTGAAGAGTCTTGGTCCTTTTATGCTTTTTGAGATATCGCCTAGTGCCCTCATGGCATCCCTACTTTTCATTGGAGGTATTTTGCACCGTGTGGCCAACCCCTTGTTTTAGTAGGGAGTATTTCCCTGTGCTGATTGGGGAACCAGTGATTTTATAATTTACCAAGGGTACATTATGATGTATCTTTCTCGCGTAAGTTCCATCCAGCATTTCTTAAATTTCTCTGCCCCTTTCCTTTTCTTCATAACCCTTTCTTCTTAATTATTCGTCGTCTTGCTTCCCTAAAGGGATGAGGGGTAACATAAGAAGTTGATAATCAGAGATGGTGAAGAAGTCAGCGACCTTCTCCTGAGTGAGGGGAATAAGGAGAAAAGTGTAGCCATCAAGGGGTTAGTCAGAGTACTCCTTGATATTGGTAATTAACAGGAAGAGGGGAAAGAGAAGGAATGAACATAGAAGCAGAAAAGAAAAGGAAAGATTAGAGCACGAAGAGAGATAGATGAGTAAGGAAATAACAGGAGGAAATGCTAAATCTCAGATTCCGAGGTTTTTGCACTGAAACAAGAAAGACGTGGAGGATGCTATATAACCCATAAAGAATATTTATGGAAGAACTCAGTAAGTGTTATGGATATACCTATGATATACCTTTGAAGAGTTTCGAGAGTTAATCTACTCTCAAGTCTTTTTTAACATTCTCCTTTCAGATGCAGAGATTGTTGCAGGAGCGATGATGCTCGAGTCAGTGATCAAGTAAATTATTAAGTAGTACGGTACCGTGACTGGAACAATACAGAAATAATACACAATGTGTATGTCTAATTAATAGTCCAAGTCAGACCGAAACGTCGTGCGATGATCAAGCAGACACTAACAGTCCATCCTCCTAAGCTAAGTCACTAGTGTGATATGCGACGTTCATACTAGAATAAAATCTTGATTATTTAATAGTGGGCTCCTGTTTTCGGCTTGAACTTCATTTTTTCTTTATATATAAATGCATTTGTTTTCATTTTGTATTTTTTAGCACATCAGCCGTCTCTCACCGACATAGTGACCGAAACAATTGGAATCATTCACCTTCATTCATTTTATAACTATCTTGTCGGAAGAGAGCAGATGTTTCAGTTCAAATGGGCCTCTAGCAGCAACAGTCTGGTTGAGCAGGCTAGCTCCAGACTAGCCTGGCCCATGGCTGGGCTCCAGGAGTAGAAAGACTCACGAAACTCATCACAGGTATATCAAAGATACCGTGTGAGCTGCAGCATCCCCACCCGTCCATCACTGTAGACACTGTACTTCCCACTGCCAACACACAAACGGTTAATTTTTTGCTAATAGGCGGCAATACTATTAAATAATAGTTAACCTAAGTAATTATCAATAAATTTGTCTAAAACAATTTGTACACGAATGGTCTACAGTACCGACAAGATGGGGAATTGGAAACAGCTGGATGTCTTTATATATAGATATTTCGCTGTCCAGTGGCTTTATCAATACAAATTCAAGAATATGATGGGAGAAATCTACTTTGGTTGTAGTTGTATTAACACTGCTTGAGCTACGCTCCAGAGTTACTCTCAGAGCTTAACAAACTTCTGTCTTAGTCAGCCCCTGATCCAGATTTTGTTTTTTAGCAACAGTAGGAAAACGAGGGAGGTTAACTTAAGTAGTAAAATAGATCCAGTGAAAAGCAGGGGAGCCATGGGCATAATAAGAGAACATTGTGTTAACATTCTTGGTCCAAGACTTCAGCTTGCTGCAGATATCAGAAACATTGATAAAACAAGTTTAGAAGTTTTCAAGAGGAAACTGGATCACTATCTCCTCCAAGTGGCAGATCAACCAGGCTGTAATGGATATGTGGGCTAGCGGGTCACCAGCAGCAACAGCCTGGCTGAAGAACCAGTCAGCAGAAAAGCTTTGCCCCAGGCCGGGCTGAAAGGGTAGGAAAGACTAAAAACCGGTCATAGGTATATCACAGGTTCCTGATTTGCCGGACTGTTGAGTTTGCATCTGAATGTATGCAAGCTCGGACATCATAACTGATTATGCTGTCAAGCGGGAAGGCCTGGTCTGGGACCGGATCGAGGAGGAAAGTGAGAGGGGAGCGGAGGGGAAGGAGGGGAATAAGAAGAGTGATGACTCCCACAACCCAGAACTATCTACAGGTGTTCTGCATGGTTTATCTCTCCTTGCCCCAGCAGACATGGCTTCGGCAGCTGTCGGGTCGAGGAGCAATTTTTTCTGCGGAGGATCTATAATCATGGTGGCAAGTCCTGGTATTACTGGCCATGATGGATCTCAGGGATGGGTATAGACCATCAAGACGTAGACATTCTTGTTTTAGGGATGTAAGGACGAGGTTGAAGATGAATAGTGAGTGTAGAAGTTTGCAACTGTAACAGGAGTTAGGGTTATTTTCTATCGTCTTTATGAGAAATTCGTCAACAAATTGACTGTTGTTTTGGAACCGGTTGATCCAGGCCATATGTATATATTTTTTTTTTAAATAAAGTGTAATTCTTGTTTCCAGATGAGATCAAAAACATCCAAAACATCAGAGCCCCTAAAACTTTGTGCTAATATGGACGTCGTACTATTAATGATATACATTACTGACACTGTGATGAATTACGCATGTGCACACCTGGGTATCTTAATTCTCGAGACGTTTCTCCAATTAATAATGTCTGCATTGAATTAATAAAACCACCTTTTGGCGAAACGTCTTTAGAATAAAGATAACCTGATGTTAGTAAATAAGACGTATGTGCAACACTTTAGTATCTTTATTTTTAAAACGTTTCGCCTTCTTGATGAGCTTCTTCAGTCGAATACAGAGGTGGAAGGCGAAGATAATATGATCAGTCTATCTCCCTTGAAGAATTAGTTATGAGGTGGTCAGTCCCTGAGCCCTGAGAAGCGTGGACCTCCGTGGTTTCGATCAACGTTCGGGGAGTAAAGATACCAAAACGTTGCACATATCTTGTCGGTATTGTATACCATTACAGTAAAATTAACCAGGTGTTGCACGTGTTTAATTCATTATCTAGACTTAGTGCATATATTAGAATTCCTGTCACACATACATAAAGAACAAAAAGACAGTACGGTGACTGGAACAATACACAGATAACCCGAACATAGAAGAAAGAAAATCTTACGGCGGCGTTTCGGTCCGACTTGAACAATTTACAAACTCACAAATCGGACCGAAATGTTGTTGTAAGCTTTTTTTCTCTTTCCTATGTGAGGCTTATTTGTGTATACGTAAAATAGATATTTAAATATGGTACTGAAGAGATCTTACCCAGAAAGAACTCGAAATAACGGGGTCAGTTGGGTATCTTTATCGCTGAAACTTTCCGCCTACACGGTAGGCTTCTTCAGTCAAATAGAAAGGGAGCAGTAGTAGTGAAATAAAGATGATGTAATCAGTCCATCAACCTTAGAGAAAAAGTACTTGTGGTGGTCAGTCCTTCAGCCTGGAGAAGAGTTCAGCCGAACTCTTCTCCAGGCTGAGAGACTGACCATCTCTCTCTGGTCCCACCTTCCTCCTGTTCCCTCTGTATTTGACTGAAGAAGTCTACTGTGTAAGCGAAACGTTTCATCAATAAAGATACCCAAAAACTGCACATGTATCTTAATCTTCAACTTGAAGGTATTTTATACCATTTCCAACATAACGGACTCAGGTTTGGATAAGGAGAGGATCTCTCTCAGGACACACTACGTACGTCATCCCCTGACGGGAGGTTTATTGACACTGTTGAAAGTCTCTTATTCTGTGAATTGTAACTTCCCCTTCCATAGATCGAACTTCATTGCCTCCCATTCTGCAGGCGCTGTATTACTCTTAAGGGTTTATCGCTGCATGATAATATTGAATCAGTCCCAGAGATATATACGACGTAACGTCAGCCTTGAAGATCACTCTCAAAGACAGACACACAGACACACAGACACACACACACACACACACACACACACACACACACACACACACACACACACACACACACACACACACACACACACACACACACACACACACACACAAATGGACTGATTACATCATCTTTACATTTCCACTACTTCTGCTATCTCTGTATTCGTCTGAAGAAGTCTACTGTGTAGACGAAACGTTTCAACAATAAATATACTAAACCGTTTCACACGTCTTTCTCACCATACTAAGTTGATAAGAGACGGGCACATCAGGTGGCCAACTACTGATCCATTATCACTCTTATATTTGTTTTAAATTACCCAGAGTGCTCACTCCGGTTACACTACTTGATAGTTTTTTTCCCTCCGCCCACGAGTCTTGCTAAACCATGTTCATCATTCTCTGTATTGTGGAAAAAGACACTTATGTACAGTTCAGGACATTTATTAAAGGAAACGTTTCGCCACGAGTGGCTTCTTCAGTCCTAATTAGGACTGAAGAAGCCACTCGTGGCGAAACGTTTCCTTTAATAAATGTCCTGAACTGTACATAAGTGTCTTTTTCCACATCTTGTCGGTATCACCATACCATTTCCTCATTCTCTGTATTGTATTGATAGAGCCATTAGCTGGCGAAACGTCTCAGTAAAGGTACCCAGGTGTTGCACATGGCTTATTCGTCAACTTGTGAGTTTTGTACACTATTAATATAATGAAGCAGCACTTGCCAGTGTGATGCAACATACCCCCAGTGAAAGGTAGGGGCGCCATTAGTACACTAAGAGAAAATACAGTAAGTGTCCGGGGCCCAAAACTGTTCAACAGCCTCCCACCAGCCATAAGGGGAATTGCCAATAGACCCCTAGTTGTCTTCAAGAGAGCTGGACAGATACCTAAAGTCAGAGCCGGATCAGCCGGGCTGTGGTTTCGTACGTTGAACTACGTGCGGCCGGCAGTAACAGCCTCGTTGATCAGTCCCTGATCCACCAGGAGGCCAGGTCATGGACCGGGCCGCGGGGACGTTGATTCCTGGAATACCCTACAGGTAGACTCCAGGTAGGTACTGCTATTTTTTCCAATACCAGGATACTACCAGGCAAAGCAGAAGGTAATTTTGTCTGTCCCAGCCTCAGAGACTAGGGCCTGAGGAATAATCCGGGGCTTAGGATAATTGTACCCCTTCCCTCCATCACCTGGCCTTGTTTATGGGTATTGAGGTTACCCATTCTAGCGTGTAATGGGTACAGGGTATGGGTGGGGTTTCCCAGGTATTAGGAAGAGCTGTATCTTGGCTTTAGGTGAACGTTCATACCAGGCTAACCGTCCTTATCTGCCCTGGGAGGAGCTTCAACATGCTTCTGGATGGTGATCAAGACGCATGTGCAATAGTTGGTCATCTTTATTGTTGAAACGTTTCGCCCACACAGTAGGCTTCTTCAGTCAAATGCAGAGGCAGCAGGTGTAGTAGTGAAATAAGGATGATATAATCAGTCCGTCAACCTTGGAGAAATAGTATTCGAGGTGGTCAGTCCCTCAACCTGGAGAAAAGTTCAGAGGACATCTTCCACACTTCATCGCGTAACTACTGGTTATGAGTGAGAAGGGATGGATTCCAGGACCTGCCGCCTTTTACTAGTGAATCCCGTCCCCTGCAACGCCTTCGAGATCATTCGCCTCACTTTCAACAGTAAAACTCCATTCTTAAACTTCGGCTTCATTTAGTTCCAGACCATGGAACTGAACTCTTCTTCAGGCTGAGGGACTGACCACCTCAAATACTATTTATCCAAGGTTGATGGTCTCATTATATCATCTTCATTTCACTACCCCACCTGCTGCCTCTGTATGTGACTGAAGAAGCCTACTGTGTAGGCGAAACGTTTCAACAATAAAGATACCCAACTGTTGCACATGTGTCTAAATCAACTTGTCGGTATTGTACACATTTTCAACATGCTCCTGGATGCTAATGAAGGTTTTTAAAATCTGTAGTCATGATTTATTATGACTAATTTGAGGTTGATGAAAGATCTCTTGTGCATACTGTTGAGAATTCCCCTCTCGCCTCTGGTGAGCCAGTTACCCTGTAGCCATTATGGTCAGACCTCAGTGACCTGACATTTCCCAGTGCTCTAGATGTTGTCAGGCAAGGTTGAGTTAACCCCTAGAGGGGGTAGGAGGGGATTCTGGTCAGGTCACGTTGGCCGGATCTGGTGCTTGTTAAATGGTTTTATATTCCTTAGACGAGGTGGTGGAAAGTGAGGTACTCGCCTACTTAGGTGAATGAGACTCAAATGCAAACTTCAGCATTCTTATTTAATCTGAAATAATAATATCAGGGCTGCACATGTCTCATTCATCAAGGTGTTGACATTATATATCATTAACCTAATTATATCTTGTGTTTATTGTTCTTGTGTTTATTGTTGGTCTTAATCTTACAAGACACTTGTTAGGTAAAAGACACAGATGCAACTTATGTGACATTTTATTGTAGCAACCTTTCACTCCCCAGGAAGTTTGTCAAGCCGGCTTGAAAAAAGCTCCTGGAGAGCGAAACGAAATGAAAGAAGTGCAGTTCAAGGGACTTCAGGCGCTCCCTGTAATTTAGGGGCTCGACTGAGTTTATATGAGCTGTGAAGGTTTATGGT
>NC_091332.1:12439921-12689921 GCF_038502225.1 Cherax quadricarinatus | reverse complement strand
TAGTGTGATCATGTTGCGGTAGTGCAAAAACATGAATGCAAAACGAACAGCTGAATTTTTAACTTTCTAACATATAACCCAAACAGTAAAAAATCAAGGGAGATAAATCGTGTCACTGTTTCATCTTTTGCAGACAATACTAGAATTTGTTTGACAGCAAATTTCTAAGCTTATATAAATCAGGTCTTTCAGTGATCCACAGAAAACAGTGAGGACAAGTTTCAGTTATTTCCCTATGGAAAAATAAAGGAAACAATAATCGGAAAAAACGGAAGATTAATATGAAGGACTTTGGAGCCATCATGTAAGAGATCTTACATATAAAGACCACAACAATGTTATTATCACACCGTAAGGAAAATGATCGGTTGGATAACAAGAATCTTCAAAACAAGAGATGCTAAGCAATTGATGATACAGTTTAAGTCACTTGTTCTCTCTGGACGAGAATATTGGTGTACATTAACCGCCTCTCTTAAGGCAGGTGAAAGTTTCCTTAATAAAGATACCCAAGAGTTGCACTTGTGTCTGATTTATCAACGTGTCGGTTCTCTGAACCATTCATCTACAATCCTGGCTGTATTTTTATAATCACCGAACTGTGTATATCTCAGTGTATATACGTACAATAGAGTTACTTCATATTTTAGGGATGACATGAATTATTTGTCAGTGTACAGGTGAATTAATGGCCCAGGTGCAGTGAACAGGCCGTGAACCTACTATACTAACCAACTCTGGCTTTAAATTTCCGTTGCCAACAATTCAACTACACAATTTGTGATGGTAGGTAAGTGAATGCAGATGAAAGTGTCTTTAACATAAAGACCAGAGTGACTGGGTTTTTGATCTCACCTGGCAAGGCTGTTCCCAGTTATACATATTTGGGTACTTCTGAATAGTACCTCTGGTGGGTTTCCAAAGTTCTTCCTCAGTCCAGCCTTGGTCCAGGCTGGTCTGGTGTGCTGATAGACTTCAATATCACCGTAAACACTGCCATTTGCCCTGGATACGAACAACCTTGTAAAAGATTTTAGTTTTTGTATTGATTTTACGTGTTTGAAGATCTTGCAGGTTTGTAAAATTTAATGTTATTGTTTTGAGATGCACAACCAAGACCACTGGTACGACTGCGACCACTCATGCGTCAGTTACCACTGCTGCGTCTGCGACCACTGCTGCATCTGTGGCCACTGCTGCGTCTTCGGCTACTGCTGCGTCTGCGACCACTGCTGCGTCTACGTCTGTCTGTCGTCCAGTCCTTCAAACTAAGATGGTGTTATCACCTCTGATATAAGGGGAGACACGCTAGCCACCTCCTTGAGAGGGTTGCGACTGGTCGGCGCCGGAGATGGGGCCAGAACTTATTCTAAAGCTTTTCCAAGTTTTCATTTTTATGGGAAGAAGGTGAAGTGAGTGGTAAGAGGTGAGGCAGCCTGCCCTCTGCCCCTCCGCCGCCCCCCACTGGTCCACTACTGGTAAACAACCTTCCAGTGGACACCCAGTGAGTCTCCGGCACCTCTGTGTCTGGATTCGTTATGTCTGTGTGGCTGGTGTTACATTGGCCATTAAGTAGTGGAGTTTCTTGAAGTTTCCATCTCATGGGCTGGCTATCCACCACTCATCCATCCACTGGTACGACGCTATCCGCCACTCATCCATCCACTGGTACGACGCTATCCGCCACTCATCCATCCACTGGTACGACGTTGTCCGCCACTCATCCATCCACTGGTACGACGCTATCCGCCACTCATCCACTGGTACGACGTTGTGCGCCACTCATCCATCCACTGGTACGACACTATCCACCACTCATCCATCCACTGGTACGACGTTGTCCGCCACTCATCCATCCACTGGTACGACGCTATCCGCCACTCATCCATCCACTGGTACGACGCTATCCGCCACTCATCCATCCACTGGTACGACGTTGTCCGCCACTCATCCATCCACTGGTACGACGCTATCCGCCACTCATCCATCCACTGGTACGACGCTATCCGCCGCTCATCCATCCACTGGTACAACGCTATCCGCCGCTCATCCATCCACTGGTACGACGCTATCCGCCACTCATCCATCCACTGGTACGACGCTATCCGCCACTCATCCATCCACTGGTACGACGCTATCCGCCGCTCATCCATCCACTGGTACAACGCTATCCGCCGCTCATCCATCCACTGGTACGACGCTATCCGCCACTCATCCATCCACTGGTACGACGCTATCCGCCGCTCATCCATCCACTGGTACAACGCTATCCGCCACTCATCCATCCACTGGTACGACGCTATCCGCCGCTCATCCATCCACTGGTACGACGCTATCCGCCACTCATCCATCCACTGGTACGACGCTATCCGCCATTCATCCATCCCCTGGTAGAAGGGAGGGGGAGGAGGGGGGGGGGGACGTTCCACAACACTTACAACACTCTCATTCAACACTGTTTTACGCCACAAAGTTTGGCAGTTGAGTTGTAATTATTTTTGCCATTGAAAGTTTGGTCTTGTTTTTTTATCCTCTGACAAAAACATTTTTGTATTTTTTGCGCGTCGCTGTACAGATGAAGTTTGTGTAGTTTAAATTGTCTTCCTTACGTTAGGGAAAAATTATATGTAACTGTTGTAACGTGTGTAGCATGCTTAGTGCACTTACCTAATTGTGCTTGCAAGGGTCAGTTTCTAGCTCTTGGCCCCGCTTTTCAACACTAACGATCTGTTTTACTTAACCGTATTTTCCGGCATATAAGGCGCACGAGCATCACGAGTGATACTATAATGATCTGTAAGTTCTTTTATAAACCACCACTTACCAGTAACCCAAAGTCAGTCCTTGACTCTCACCTTGAGCATATAAGGCGCAGGATAATTTTCCAGAATTTGGAGAAAAAAGCGCGCCTTATATGTCGAAAAATATGGTATTTCTGGTATTCAGGGCGTGCATGAGCGTGTTCGATAGGAGTAAATGGAGACGAATGGTATTTGGGGCCTGACGAGCTGTTGGAGTGTGAGCAGGGTAATATTTAGTGAAGGGATTCAGGGAAACCGGTTATTTTCAAATAGCCGGACTTGAGTCCTGGAAATGGGAAGTACAATGCCTGCACTTTAAAGGAGGGGTTTTGGATATTGGCAGTTTGGAGGGATATGTCGTGTATCTTTATACGTATACACTTCTAAACTGTTGTATTCTGAGCACCTCTGCAAAAACAGTGATTATGTGTGAGTGAGGTGAAAGTGTTGAATGATGATGAAAGTATTTTCTTTTTGGGGATTTTCTTTCTTTTTGGGTCACCCTGCCTCGGTGGGAGACGGCCGACTTGTTGAATATATATATATATATATATATATATATATATATATATATATATATATATATATATATATATATATATATATATATATATATGTATATAATATTTGGAACTGTGATCATTTGTGGTGGTGTACTAATGTGGCATGTCTGGAGGAGAGATATGATTACAGCATACATGATACTCTGAACAACCAGTGGGACGGATAGGAGTAGATAGCAGTGCGAGGTGGGCATCGAAGGTGGAACATTGCTACCCCAGTGTCTCTAAGTCCTCCAATTCTCCAGGATAAATCAGCTTCTGTAAAGTTGGAATTCAGTACTCTGTTCTCCCCGAGTGTTGGTGTTAGGAGAGACAGGTGGAAGTTACGCACCCACCTGCACAGGTAGGTGGATGAGGTAGGAGACCCGCTTCCTTACTAGGCTCGAGCCTCCGTACCAAGAATATTACTACATTTCATACACTTAATGGTGACAAAAAATTATGGAGATGTCAATATGGTACACAAGTATTGCACCATTGACAGACAAGTGCCAGAAGAGGTAAAAAAAAATGGTTATGAAGAAGGGTTGAAAAATATAGTCGAAATAGGTCACAGAAATACCACAGGTACCCAGTCTTAAACACACACACACACACACACACACACACACACACACACACACACACACACACACACACACACACACACACACACACACACACACACAAAAAAAAAAAAAAAAGCACGCGTAGGGAGAGAGTGGACCTAGTAGCGACCAGCGAAGAGACGGGGCCAGGAGCTGCGAATCGATCCCTGCAACCACAAATAGGTGAGTACACACACACACACAAAGGTGTACATGTGAACGAAGGTGTGTCAACACAGAAGGAAGGTGTTGGTCAGGTTAGCGTAATGAACGCTGCTGCTGCACGCCCTGTCACTCGCCAATTAAAATTGCTATTATGATATCTGTGTACTGAGGGCAAGGTGGAGGAGGAGGAGGAGGAGATGGAGGAGGAGATGGAGGAGGAGGAGATGGAGGAGGAGGAGATGGAGGAGGAGGAGATGGAGGAGGAGATGGAGGAGGAGGAGATGGAGGAGGAGGAGATGGAGGAGGAGGAGATGGAGGTGGAGGAGGAGATGGAGGTGGAGGCGGAGGAGGAGGTGGAGGAGATGGAGGTGGAAGAGGAGGTGGAGGAGGAGGTGGAGGAGGAGGTGGAGGAGATGGAGGTGGAGGAGGAGGTGGAGGAAGAGTAGCACATGTACACTAAGAGGAGAACATTCAGGAGTCAGGAAATATAATTTAAGCAGTTCATGCTAGCTGGCTGTTAATGGTTTCTGGGATCATCACCCCCGCCGCCCGGTCTCAGACCAGACCTTCGTACTAGCGACTGTAATGAAGAAAAGACGTATTGTGACGTTTCTCTCTACGTAGTACATACCTGTGACCGATTTCGAGGGTTATTCTACCCTCGCAGCCGGGCCTGAGGCTAGGCTTTCCAGGTGATTGCCTGGTCAACTAAACTGTTGTTGCTAACGGCTCGCAGACCTACATGGCTATCGCAACCCGCTTGCTGAGGCACTTGCAAGAGCTAGTGGTCCGATTCCCTCTAGTAAACTGGAATGCACACTTGTCAGTGCTCAGTAATAACCCACATGGAGACAAACACGGGAGATTGAGTGATCTGCATATTTCGACCCCCTTCTGGGATTCTCTTCAGCAGATGCTAAAGAGCCTCCCACGGGCTTTATCAGTACAACACAGAAGACTGAAGAGGTAGAAGAGGTAATCAGTCCTTCAGACTAGGAGCAAGTGTTCAGTACCTCAGTTTTGATGAATCTGATGCACCTCAGGCCACTGCAGGGGCAGTGACCTGAGGTGGCAGTGACCTCCATTTATATTCCTACTCATCCTTCATCTTTTCCTTCGTATTTCTGCATGTCTTCCCCATCCCCCAGCAAGCCTGGTGTGGTGTTGGGGCTGGGGTCTACCTGGAGTCTACCTGGAGGGTATTCCGGGGATCAACGTCCCCGCGGCCCGGTCCATGACCAGGCCTCCCGGTGGATCATGGCCTGATCAACGAGGCTGTTACTGCTGGCCGTCCGGCTGATCCGGCACTGACATTAGGTATCTGTCCATCTCCCTCTTGAAGACAACCAGGAATCTATTGTTAATTCCCCTTATAGCTGGTGGGAAGTTGTTGAACAGTCGAGGGCCCCGGACACTTATTGCTTTTTCTCTTAGTGTACCATTGGCGCTCCTACTTTTCACTGGGGGTATGTTGCATCACCTGTCAAGTCTTTTGCTTTCATAGAGAGTGATTTCTGTGTGCAGATTAGGGACCAGTCCCTCCAGAATCTACCAGGTGTAGATTATGATGTCTCGCCTGCGCTCCAGTGAGCACAAGTCAAGTGCTTCAAGGGGTGGTGTTGTGTTTGGTATGATGTGACTGGAGTGGTGTTGGGGCTGGGGTGGTGTGGCATGCAAAGAGTACGTACCCTTTATTCAGCGCATGTACACACCCTCATTGAAAGGCTGTCTCCCCCATCCAGCAAACCAGGTGCTAAGGGTTGACGATGGGGCCCCATCGTTCGATCAGGATCCAGGTTCCAGTCAATGAGAAGATGGTTTTGGCAATCGCAGAGGTGTTGTGGGTACCACACACCTGTCTGCCCTTGTCATTCTCATTCTAGTGCTGGTTGAAGCACGGTCTGCTCTCTAGTGGCTTCTATTCTGCCTTGCTTACCGTGGAGTGCACTAATCCCTATTGTTGTACATAGTGTGTATAGTGTACATAAATCTGTTCTTACTTGGTGAAAGATAATATAAGTCAGAAGTTTTTCTGCTGTGTTTATTTTGCTCCCTTTACACCCAGGATAACAGGCCTTTGGATTCCTGGGTTGTAATAGGTGGTGGTGTGGATGGAATGGTGTTGGGGCTGGGATGGTGTTGGGGCTGGGGTAGTGTTAGGGCTGTGATGGTGTAGTGGATGGGGTGGTGTTGAGGCTGGGGTAGGGGAAGACAGCGTTCTCTTGCTAGTGTTTATATGGCGGCCACAAGCACCCCAGCACCTCCATCATTTTCACTTACCAACACTCGCCTCTCCCGTGCGACATACCTCCCTCAGTTCCTCCCCTCGGGCTCTTACCCCTCTCTCCCCTCCCACGTCATGGTGCTCCGGGTCGTAGGAGGTGGGTAAGGAGCTCCCATCACCTGTACACCAGTGATTGCTTAACACAAGAACATAAGGAAGGAGGAACACTGCAGCAGGCCTGTTGGCTCTTCACTCTTCAAAGAATACTGACTGCAAGTGCTAGTGATATTTTGAACTTTATAAATAAAAAAATTCCATGAATCAGTCATGTGTGGGCATGATTTTTTTATTCCTCTTCGAATCCGAGGGATTTGTACATGTCAGATATAACATGTAGAGTGGGCAGAGGTAATGAAAAAAATAGCTGGATCACAGCTCTCCGGTCATTTATATATTAAGGTAATTTCGTAAATTTCCTTTTAACAGATAAGTGAACTGTTGATGCAAGTCCAGATGTACTCCAGTCAACGCTTTTGGGGTCTAGTTCCTAGTTCCTTGCGCTACCTTCCACAGGATGGATATGTGGTGCATGATAACCTAGCCGCTTGGGTGGTCCAAGTCAAACTTGAACCATTGACTAGTCGGACCGAAACGTCGTCATAAGTTCTTTATCCTGTGCGGATTATTTGTGTAGTGTTCCAGTCATGGTATTATTCTTTTTAAATCTTTACTAATTAATGTTGCAGGATTTCGTTCATTTTTTTATTGTACATTTTTCTACGTTCTCTTTCAATATCTGATGTCCATGTATGCTTTCTTAACTGAACGTGTTTTATACAGACCATGTATACTTCTGTATTTAACTTTACCATGCACTGGTGTGGGCTGACGGTGCTCATGACTGTTTACCATGCACTGGTGTGGACTGAGGGTGCTCATGACAGATTACCATGCACTGGTGTGGATTGACGGTGCTCATGACAGATTACCATGCACTGGTGTGGATTGACGGTGCTCATGACTAATTACCATGCACTGGTGTGGATTGACGGTGCTCATGACTGATTACCATGCACTGGTGTGGGTTGACGGTGCTCATGACTGATTACCATGCACTGGTGTGGGTTGAGGGTGATCATGACTGATTACCATGCACTGGTGTGGGTTGAGGGTGCTCATGACTGATTACCATGCACTGGTGTGGATTGACGGTGCTCATGACTGATTACCATGCACTGGTGTGGATTGACGGTGCTCATGACTGATTACCATGCACTGGTGTGGGTTGAGGGTGCTCATGACTGATTACCATGCACTGGTGTGGGTTGAGGGTGATCATGACTGATTACCATGCACTGGTGTGGGTTAAGGGTGATCATGACTGATTACCATGCACTGGTGTGGGTTGAGGGTGCTCATGACTGATTACCATGCACTGGTGTGGGTTGAGGGTGCTCATGACTGATTACCATGCACTGGTGTGGGTTGAGGGTGCTCATGACTGATTACCATCCACTGGTGTGGGTTGAGGGTGCTCATGACTGATTACCATCCATTGGTGTGGGTTGAGGGTGCTCATGACTGATTACCATCCACTGGTGTGGGTTGAGGGTGCTCATGACTGATTACCATCCACTGGTGTGGGTTGACGGTGCTCATGACTGATTACCATCCATTGGTGTGGGTTGAGGGTGCTCATGACTGATTACCATCCACTGGTGTGGGTTGACGGTGCTCATGACTGATTACCATCCACTGGTGTGGGTTGAGGGTGCTCATGACTGATTACCATCCACTGGTGTGGGTTGAGGGTGCTCATGACTGATTACCATCCACTGGTGTGGGTGGAGGGTGCTCATGACTGATTACCATGCACTGGTGTGGGTTGAGGGTGCTCAGGATTGTTTATCAGGGATAGTCTAATAGGTCATAACTATTTTTTGTCATTGTCTCTTTTCTCCTTTCCCTTATCCCATATCTTTTTCCATTTTCCTCCTTCTTTCTCTCTTCTTCGCCTTCTCCCCTCTCTTCTTCCCCTACCCTCGCCAAGGTACAGGAAGCTAATAACATGTTATCAAAGAATGCAGGGAAAGTAAATATTGAGGGGCGCTTAGCATGTCTCCCCAGGCAGGAATTTTTATTATCGTGATAACCCACTGGAGGCTATTCTAAGTATTTTGTTGGCAACCCATGCGGAAACTTGCCCAAGACGTGTTGGTCGGTGTAGAGCAGTGTTACCCTCTTGATAGGTATGGGGTAGTCTTGCTCTGTTGGTGTGTGTGGGGCAGTCTTGCCCTGTTGGTCTGTGTGGGGCAGCCTTGCCCTGTTGGTCTGTGTGGGGGCAGCCTTGCCCTGTTGGTGTGTGTAGGGCAACCTTGCTTTTTTGGTGTGTGTTGGGCAGTCTTGCCCTGTTGGTGTGTGTGAGACAGTCTTGCCCTGTTGGTCTATGTGGGGCAGTCTTAACCCGTTGGTCTACTTGGGTTAGCATTTCTGTTGATCTATTATTACTTCCAGGTGAGCAGGGGCAGATGGTGTACAAGGGAACTTATTCCATTGTTTCGTCGGCCCTCGAGTACAGTTCTGGATCTTTCGGTTGTGAGCCTGGCAGTTTCATCAGTCACACGTCGCTCTCAAGGGGTAAAAATTAGGATGGGGAGAAAGGGAGGAGTGGACACGGTGGGAGGTAGTGAGCGAGGGGTGTTAGTAGAGATCCTTGAACAAATCCTGTGGTAATTACATGTGCGTACACACACACACACACACACACACACACACACACACACACACACACACACACACTAGAGGGTCAAAAAAACGCCTGCTTGTAGTTACACTGTCAATTGACCTCCATCATGGCAGTGTTGACGCTGGCTCACTCTTTCTCATTTCATGCTTATAACTTTTACGACCCCTTGTGTTTGTCGAGGGGGTCGTAGCCCCCCTTCCATGGCTCCACGATACCTGAACACACCTGGTGAGGAAACTAGCCTCTCTCCCACAGTCTCCCGACACCTTAATACATTTGAAGAGGAGGAGGAGTGACCCCCTCCCCCCCTCTCAGTCTCCCGAGACCTACATACACTTGGAGAGAATTTGGGGGTCGTAACCCCATCCAAGTCTCTATTACTGAACACACCTGGGAAGGTGGGGGTTGTAGTTCTCCTGCGCTCCTTTTCGCTGGGCACCTGAACACACAGGTGAAGGAGTAGTAGTCCCCCCTCCCCTCTCCCCAGTCCTACCTGAGGAGTAGAGGCCTGTTTGTGCACATTTCCTGCTATATCCTTGGGAAGGAAAGCCTTAGGCGTGGGGGTGCACGGGGAGGAGAAATCCATGACGAGGAGTAGAAGTACCTGGGAAGGGAAAGTTCTCAACGTAGGAGTCTGAGAGAGGGAGTCCTAGACGTGGTGGGAGGAGTGGAAAAGATTGAATCTGAATGGAAGGACCAGGAGAGGATAAGAACTAAACTCTTGACTCACGAAATCGTAATGACGTGGGTTCTATCCCCGCCCGTGTTTTTTTTTTTTTTTTTTTTTTTTTTTGAGGATAAGGATGAACCGATAGAAGAGTGTATCTTACCAAGATTCCGGGGGGTTGCCGTTCCTGTGGCTAGGTTCCAGACCAGATCTCCCTATTTCTGGCCTGTTTAATCAGGCTGTTGGTTCCAAGAAGTCAAATGTAAGTACCACAGCTTACGTTGGCCATGAGAAACTTGTCCAGAACCCTCTTGAAGACAGGACATTTAAAAGTCTTGGTGCCTTCACGCTTACTAAGTTTTTCCTTACTGAACGCATTGTATCTAATTGTGGTTTCAAGGGTCGAGTCTCAAACTCTTGGCCTCACCTCTCCCGCTGACCATTACTAAGTTCACTCTCTCCTGGTTGCGTGAGCTCTACCTGGAGGTCGTTTCGAGGTTCAACGCCCCCGCGGCACAGTCTTTGAAAAGGCCTCCCGTGGATCAAGGCGTGATGAACCAGGTTGTTATTGTTGACCGCATGTAATTCAACGTACGATCCACAGCCCGGCTGGTCGGGTACTAACTCCAGGTATCTGTCCAGTTCCCTCTTGAAGGCAACCAGGGGTCTATTGGTAATTCCCCTCATGCATGGTGAGGGGCTGTTGAACAGTCTTGGACTCCGGACACTTACTGTATTTTCTTATACCTATTATTGAAACTGTGTATGGATCCTCCTCTGCCACTTCGCAGTCTCGGATATTTTATAGTTTGCTGATGTAGCATCTGAGTTCCTCACACTTTCATTTATATGATATTCTGGTGACAATTTTGTTAATAACTCCTAGATCCCTTTCTCTGTCTCATACTTTCAATATTTTGTCTCACAGTTTATGTTCCATGTGGCTTGATTTCACTTGGATCTCCCGTTTTTATTCCAGTGTGTTTATCTACATTAGATCATATCCTTCATCTGTCACTCCATCTGCTCGATGTATCCAAATCCTCTTGTAAATATTTAGTGATTTTCATTGTTACTTACTATTTTGTCAAAGGCACTTGTCGATAAGACACTTGGACTGTTCGGTGTTTGTGTGTGTTCACCTATATGTAGTTGCAGGAGCCGATTCACAGTTTCTGGTCCTCGCCTCTCCTCTGGTCGCTATTAGGTTTACTCTCTCCTGGCTCCAAGAGCCTTATCGTACCTCTCCTTAAAGCTATGTTTGGATCCCGCCTCTGTTACTTCAATCTCCTCTGTGTGTGTGTGTGTGTGTGTGTGTGTGTGTGTGTGTGTGTGTGTGGTCACCTTCCCCAGACACTAGTGTATCTCAGAGCATTGAATACAGATCTCAAGATAACACAGCAACTACAAGAGATGCCTCCAGAGGGCCAGGGGGAGGGGGTGGGAGGTCGAGGGGGAAGGGGGAGGGGACTTGAATTGGCAATTAATTACCGTTATCAAGATGACTATCGGCAATCCCGGACCTACATAAAGTTAGACGGGAACTCTAGGTTCAACTTCATTGTGGCTGCAACAATGGTGCATAGTTGATGGTGGGAGATTGTGGGGGGATATTCTGGGGGTATGGTTGCTACGGGGGTGTGGGGGATTATCTCCTGGGGTTATGGCTGCTACAGGGATGTTGGGGATATCCTGGGGTTACGGTTGCTGCGGGGTATTATCTCCTGGGGTTATGACTGCTACAGAGGTGTAGGGGATTATCTTCTGGGGTTATGACTGTTATAGGTGTTTGGGTGGGGGGATATCTTGGGGTTATGGCTATTACAGGCGTTTGTGTGGGGGATATCCTGGGGTTATGGCTGTTACAGGTGTTTGTGTGGGGGATATCCCGGGGTTATGGCTGTTACAAAGGTGTGTGTGGGGAATATCCTGGGGTTATGGCTGTTACAAAGGTGTGTGTGGGGAATATCCTGGGGTTATGGCTGTTACAAAGGTGTGTGTGGGGAATATCCTGGGGTTGCCACGTATGGAAATATGGTGTATGTAATATAGGAGTGTTATAGTGTATATAAGAGGGTTAAGCAGCAAGGTAGAGGCAGAGCTGCATTAATAAGGGTAAAGACACAAGGTCACTGGAAATAAATAATTTTGAAAGGGAGAATTTGTGGAATATTTTGAGTGGAAATACTCGTGCCTTAGGTTTATTTTTCAAGAGTACAGTGCTTTCCTGTGTAAACCATGCTAAAAGGGTTTACGTGAGTGAATCTTGTACATTACATCACAACTACATAAACAACTGAATGGTCTTTAGTGAACCGCAGTGAGTATATATAAGATAGTACCTAGTCAGGGGCGCCATTGGCACACTAAGAGAACATTGTATCAACATCTGTGGGCCAAGACTATTGAACATCTTACCAGAAGATGTCAAAAACACTGTTGCGACTAGAGGAAAATTTAAAAGTACTTCCACCGTTGGATTGCGTACGACTGGCAGTAACAGCCTGGTTGATCAGGCCCTGATCTGCCGCGGGGGCGTTGACCTCCGGAACGCCATCCAGGTAGACTTCGGGTAGTGTCTTGCTTCAGGTAAATGCTGGATCAGCCAGGTTGTGATGTATATGTGGACCACTGGGCCGCCAGCAGCAACAGCCTGGATGACCTGGCAAGCACCAGACAAGCCTGGATCAGGGCCTGGCTCCGGAAGTAGGAAAACTCTCGAAACCCGTCAAAGGTATATCAAAACTAGGGAAACACAAGTGGTGGAGTCCAACTGGCAATAACTCGACCCCAGCACACACAACTTGGTGAGTTTATCTTTCACTCACCTATTTTCTTCTCCACTCTCATCATTCTCCATATTCTTCCCTCTCCCATTATTCCCATTTGTCTTCGATCAGTCTTTTCCCTCGTCTTCTCTCTTCCCCTCGTCTTCTCTCTCTTCCCCTCGTCTTCTCTCTCTTCCCCTCGTCTTCCCTCTCTTCCCCTCGTCTTTCTCTTCCCCTCGTCTTTCCTCTCTTCCCCTCGTCTTCCCTCTCTTCCCCTCGTCTCTTATCTTCCCCTCGTCTTCCCTCTCTTCCCCTCGTCTTCCCTCTCTTCCCCTCGTCTTTCTTCTCTTCCCCTCGTCTTCCCTCTCTTCCCCTCGTCTTCTCTCTCTTCCCCTCGTCTTCTCTCGTCTTCCCCTCGTCTTCCCTCTCTTCCACTCGTCTTCGCTCTCTTCCACTCGTCTTCGCTCTCTTCCCCTCATCTTACCTCTCTTCCCCTCGTCTTCCTACTCTTCCCTTCGTCTTCCCCTCACTGCCTCTCAGTCACACAGTAATGTTAAACAAATTAATGGAGCTCAGGAGAGTCGCTCCATCAATTACGACCAACACTAATATCTGTTTCCCATTTACCCCCTCCCTTCCCCTCTACCCTCCCTCTCCCTCCACCCTCCCTCTCCCTCCACCCTCCCTCTCCCTCCCATCATCCTCCGCCCTCCCTTCCCCAGACCATCTTTCCCCGTACACCGTTTTCTATCTCCAGACCCGTCTATATCCCCCAAGACCATCTCCTTTCTTCCCGGACCGTCTGTTTTCCACCAGACCGTCTCCTCTGCCCCTTCCCCAGAGACCGTCTCTGTCATCCCCCAGAAACCGGTTCCTCCCCCAGCAACCTTCCTTCCTACACCTCCGTCATTTCTGTCTTACCTCTAGGAGGGTGTCGGTGTGTGTAGTGCTGCTGCCGGTCCCTTGATCTGTCTTTCATGCTCGGTCTTTCTCTCCCTCGGTCTCTCACTCAGACTATCCTCCGGTCTGTCTCAGTATCTCTCCTTCCTTATCCATCTCGGTCTTCCAGTTCCTTGTTCTTTGTTTTTTGTTGGTATAGCAATAAATCAGTGGAGTAATGTCGGCAGAACTTGTGAGTGCCGGACCAGTATATTCTTTGTAGGAGAGCTTAGATGAGCACCTTGCGAGTGTCACAGTCAACCACATACTGTGTACAGACTGTCTGTGGTCAGCGTACAGACTGGCTGTGGTCATTGTACAGACTGTCTGTGGTCAGCGTACAGACTGGCTGTGGTCAGTGTACAGACTGGCTATGGTCAGTGTACAGACTGTCTGTTGTCAGTGTACAGACTGTGGTCAGTGGATGGACTGTCTCTGGTCAGTATACCTGGAATATACCTGGAGAGGGCTTCGAGGATCAACTCCCCCGCAGCCAGGTCTGTGACCAGGCCTCAGTGTACAGAAAATGTGGCTCAGGGCCTAGCTGCGGGTGTAGAAAAATTCTCGAAGCCCAGCAAAGGTATATCAAAGGTAGTGACAGTAGTAGTAGTAGCTATATGGTTGAAATCAAGCTCTTTCATCTTTCCAAACAAAACTATCCGTGCAAAGTTTGTGCATGTGTTATACCATTGACGGGTTTCGAGAACCTTCCTACTCCCGCATCCCGGCCCTGGGCCAGGCTCGTCTGGTGTTTATCTGGTCAACCAGGCTGTTGCTGTTCTCGGCCCGCTGGCCCATATTCATCACAAACTGTCTTACCTCGCACTTGGAGGAGGTACTTGTCCAGTTTCCTCTTGAAGACTTCTACACTTGTCCAAGCAGTGTTTCCGATATCTCTTGGTAAGATGTTGAATAGTCTGGGGCCACGGATGTTGATACAGTGTTTTCTTATCATGCTCACGTCGCCCTTGCCTTTCACTGGGTTTATTTTACATTTTCTCCCATATATTTCACTTCATAATATAGCCGTGTGCAGATTTGGGACCAGGACGTCAAGTACTTCCTACGTATATTTTAGCATTGATCTCAGTCTTCTCCGCTCCAGCGATTACATATTTAGGACTCTGAGGCATTCCCAGTAATTTAAGTGTTTTATTGGCTTTATATGAGCCGTAAATGATTTTTGTATCTGTTCCAGCTGTAATATCTTCCCTGCTCTGAACGTAGCCGTCAACATTGAACATAAAGCGAGAGAGCACAAGTGATTTGAATAGTGTCCCCATCGACACTATTGCCCTTGTTTTGAAAGTTTTCGTTTTCCACCCTGTCATCTTCCTGGCTTACCTTTGAAGGGTTTCGCGAGTTTAGCTACTCCCGGAGCCCGGCCATGGGCCAGGCTCGTCTGGTGCTTGCCTGGTCTCTCAGTAGTAGTACCAGTTGCTGGTAACTGGTTACTAGGAACTGGTACTACTACTGAGATGTACAAGATCTCTAAATCCACCATTGTTCCTCATCATCCTGCCAGCAATGGGTTAGCGGAACGAACCAATAAGAAAGTACTTGATGTCTTGAGAGCCACTATCAATCCCAACAGTGAAACTTGGGATGAAGTTATACCTGATGTGCAGTGTGCTTTAAATTCTGCTTACAATGTTTCTATAGGTGACACTCCACATTATGCATTGTACGGTGTAGATAAACATTTGCCTTATGAGTTGTTATATTCTAACCCGAAACCAAATTACAACCCTGATGATTTCATAGCAACTCGTACCAGCTTAGCTCAGTGTTTTTAGAAGAATCCGTGAAAAACTTCATAAATCAACAGAAGAATTTACAAGAGTCGCTAACAATCGAGCAAAGTCGTCCAAAATCAAAGTAGGTTCGAGAGTTATGCTGACTAACTTTAACAAAACGTCTGCAATGCCAAAGCTTGATCAAAAGTTTGTTGGTCCTTATCGAGTAGTTGAACATATCACTGGTAATAAGTATAAGGTTAGAGAAATTAGTACTGGTCAGTATAAAGAATCGCATTTAGATCATATGAAGTTAGTATGTGATGATAATGATGATCCAACCCAGACTAATGTGACAGACTCTGACAATCCTCCTGATCCTGTACTCTCTACCTCTGAGACTCAGTCAGACGATCAACCTGAGTGTCGTTATTCCCTACGTACATGACAGGCATTGAGAAATCCTCAAGTATCATATGTAACTACCAATTCAGATTTGCCTCAAATACAGCATGAGTTAGCCAGTGCAACAGAGTTTGATCCTCCCAGAGATGACACCCATTCTGCATATGTCAATCTCACCCTAGCAGAGTTGGGGTTAAATGTAAATAACCTGTATAGATGAATAATTACAATATCAACTTATCAGTATTCAAGAAATTTTTTTTGTGTTCACATTCTCTCGGAATTTTGAGAGTTAACAGTCTAGATTTGAGTGCACCGAATCTGCCTTTCTGTTAAACACTTCTTTCTTTGTATATATTTCTTCCTCAGAATCCGTAGATCACATGAATACAGATCGATCGATCAAATTTTTTTTTATCACTTCTATTGTGTAATCCCAACATTGAGTTTCATTTGATGAGTTGTGCTATATTATACCTTGTATTGCATTACAGTTTCATTACAGTTTCAGTTACGTAAGCTTCCATTCCAATATTCTACTTATGTATGTTATAATGTTCAATTGTTGTGTACTTTGACATTGTATAGAATTAGCCCAAGCCGTACACCTGGCATCTCTAGTTTGTATTAGTTGTATGTCGGGACGACATACGTTAGCGTCGCCGAGCTCTCAGTAGTAGTACCAGTTCCTAGTAACCAGTTACCAGCAACCAGTGTACCAGTAGATGACTCACTACCAACCCTCTGTGTGAATCACTGACTGTTATTCATGTTGCTGCTGACCATAGCAGGATTTCAAACACCGCTCACCCTGTAGGCACTGGTGGGTCAGTCTAAGATAGGGAGCAGAGAGAGGCAGGTCGGCTGATGGTGCTTCCCATTCTTCCCGTTATATATTATACGTACTACCAGCCTACGTGAGTATTTTTACCCCATCCACGTTATCGAACCCATATGACAGGTCTACCAGGCTGTTGGTGCTGGAGGCCTGCTGCCCCACATATCCATAACAGCCTGGTTGATCTGGCACCTGGTGAAGATACCTGTCCAGTTTCCTCTTGAAGACTTCTACACTTGTTCTAGATGTGTTTCTGTTTTCTTTGCAACAAAGGTTAGTTGACATAATTATTTCCAGATCTTTCACATGTTCCTTTCATTCTGGTGATCCTCTTGAGTTTTATATTTAATGTTCCTTTCGAGTTTAGTATTTTCATATCTATGCAGCTGGAACCGATAACAATTGAAAGTCATGTGTTTTTACACTGCCCGTTGAAAAACTTTGCTTATATCTTCTTGCAACTTTTCCGTGTCTACTACCGAAATAATTTTCATGCTTATAACATCCGGAAATGATAAATAAAACTTGGCGAGTGTTTTTTTATCTATATCTGCTATGAGGATAAGAAACAGTAGAGGCACCACGACAGTGCCTTGGGGTACTGAGTTTTTACTTTGCTAATAAGAACATAAGAAAGAAGGAATACTGCAGGAGGCCTACTGGCCTACTGCAGTGTTCCTTAGGCAGGCCTGATGCTGAATTTTTGCTCAGTTTACTGCTATTCATTGTGTTCTGTCTCCAGAAATATGAAAACTCATCAGCGTATCCATTTACCCATGTCTTCATTGCAGTAGTGTGGTCGCAGGGAGTGGAGGTTGAGAGCAGAGAGGGCTTTAACCTACATTTTCCTTCTCTCAGTAATCTAGACAGAATTAGAATTAGCTAGACTATAGCTGGTATTTCTCAGCAGGTATTCTTTATGTAGAATATGATGTATTATGCTGTGTACCTTTCCTATGTATTCTGTCTCTTGATCTCTATCACAGCAGTCACAGCTGCTGTGATACCCTGCCTGGTTGTCAAGACCACACCTGACATAGTGGTCAAGACTACACCTGACTTAGTGGTCAAGACTATACCTGATATAGTGGTTAAGACCACACCTGGCATAGTGGTTAAGACTACACCTGATAGTGGTCAAGACCACACCTGACATAATGGTCAAGACCACACCTGACATAATGGTCAAGACCACACCTGACATAATGATCAAGCCTACACCTGATATAGTGGTTAAGACCACACCTGGCATAGTGGTCAAGACTACACCTGATATAATGGTCAAGACCACACCTGACATAATGGTCAAGACCACACCTGATATAGTGGTTAAGACCACACCTGGCATAGTGGTCAAGACTACACCTGATATAATGGTCAAGACCACACCTGACATAATGGTCAAGACCACACCTGATATAGTGGTTAAGACCACACCTGACATAGTGGTCAAGCCTACACCTGATATAGTGGTCAAGACCACACCTGACATAATGGTCAAGACCAAACTTTAAATAGTGGTCAAGATCACACCTGACATAGTGGTCAAGACTACACCTGACATAGGGGCCAAGACTACACCTGACATAGGGGCCAAGACTACACCTGACATAGGGGCCAAGACTACACCTGACATAGGGGCCAAGACCACACATGATATAGTGGTCAAGACCACATCTAACATAGTGGTCAAGACCACACCTGATTAGTGGTCAAGACCACACCTGACATAGTGGTCAAGACCGCGTTAGAGGACCACTTCTGGTAATGACACAGTACAGTCACTCACTGTAATTAGCAATTAACCAAGACTTTAATTAACTAATTGGCGACTTCAAAACTATCAGACGCGGCCTTCATCAATTAACTGACTTTATAACCAGTTGTCTCTCTCTCTCTCTCTCTCTCTCTCTCTCTCTCTCTCTCTCTCTCTCTCTCTCTCTCTCTCTCCAAGGAACAAAGATACATAAGTACAAGTATTAGATGGGTGATGGGACATTAGGAAGTTTAACTCTATCATAATGTTAATAATAATAGCGCACCATCGTTCTTCACATCATGATAGAGTTAAATTCTGTATTCTCATTCGTGATTTTAAAAATTTTCGTATTTGATGCCCAGACTTCATAGATGAGGAAATATTGAAGATATATGAAATAGCTGTTGATCGAAAACGCCTAAAATACTTAATTGCTAAATCCTTTAAAATTGCTAGAAATACTTTTTACAGTTCAAAAAAAAAGGACAATCATATTCAACCAAGAATATGTTGGCTCTCCCTTACCATGAAAAACCTTGATATACCTTAAAAAAAAAAAAAGCCATACCACGGGCGGGGGTTGAACTCAGGCGAGCGAGTCGTAAAGCTCCAGGCCAGCCCATGGTATGGTTTGTTTTGCAATCATCTCATTAAGATTTCGTGAGGCTTGATATACCTTCTCTACTTAAGAATTTTAAAATCAAAGTTGTATTTAAAAATCTTAATATAGTGAAAAAAAAATCTGATTAGAAAAATCTCAAAAAAAAAAAGACGATTGTGTCTACAAGATTGCTTGTAAAAAATGTAATAGTTTATTACGGTCAGACTAGGGAAAAGTTTTGAACTTAGATTACAACAACATAACAATAGTATTACAAATGGAGAAGAGTCTGATACTTTGTTTATTCATGTGAAAGATTTAATCACCAAGTTTATTTTCAAAATGGCGATAAAGTTGTACCAAGTAAGTCTGTGATTGAGAAACATAACGGAAATAACCTTCATAAAAATAGTTTTGATTTTAATATTAATATCGGTTTAAGATTGTATAAATTAGGTTCATTTGTAATTAAAATTTGAGAAGAATTTAAGCTATGTTTGACAAGTTGTTGATGATCGCAGTGGCATCATAATGGGACGGATGTAATGTCGGTCATCACCGTCACGTGATGTCTCACTCTTATAAGCCTTCTGCTGTTCTATTATTTTTACAGTTCTTTGATAATATGAGAAATCATGAAAGTGCTTCGAATTTCACTATGTTTTTAACAGTGGTTGTTTTGTGTGTGTATACACACACACACATTATATATATATAATTATATATATATATATATATATATATATATATATATATATATATATATATATATATTATATATAATATATATATATATATATATATATATATATAATATATATATATATATATATATATATATATATATATATATATATATATATATATATACACATGTCCTATATGGCAAGATGAGCGTTGCTATTTAAGCCAAGATCGCAAGTTCTGCCTATTCGGCACGACATATATATATATATATATATATATATATATATATATATATATATATATATATATATATATATATATATATATTTTTTTATAGGTAGTAGGTTGGTAGACAGCAACCGCCCAGGGAGGTACTACCGTCCTGCCAAGTGAGTGTAAAACGAAAGCCTGTAATTGTTTTACATGATGGTAGGATTGCTGGTGTCTTGTGTCTGTCTCATAAATATGCAAGATTACAGGCATGTCTTGCTACTTCTACTTACACTTAGGTCACACTACACATACATGTACACGTTTAGTTATACACACTCATCTGAGTTTTCTTTGATTTTATCTTAATAGTTCTTGGTCTTATTACTTTTCCTTTTATATCCATGGGGAAGTGGAATAAGAATCTTTCCTCTGTAAGCCATGCGTGTTGTAAAAGTCAACTAAAATGCCGGGAACAATGGGCTAGTAACCCCTCTTCCTGTAAAGATTACTAAAAAGAATAAGAAGAAAATTGTCAAAGTGGGAAGTCTGAATGTGCGTGGATGTTGTGCAAATGATAAGAAAGAGATGATTGTGGATGTTATGAATGAGAAGAAGCTGGATGTCCTGGCTTTAAGTGAAACAAAGCTGAAGGGGGTGGGAGAGTTTCAATGGAGAGGAATAAATGGGATTAGGTCAGGGGTTTCAAATAGAGTTAGAGCTAAAGAAGGAGCAGCAATAATGTTGAAGGATAAGCTATGGCAGGAAAAGAGGGACTATAAATGTATTAATTCAAGGATTATGTGGAGTAAAATAAAGATTGGATGTGAAAAGTGGGTTATAATAAGCGTGTATGCACCTGGAGAAGAGAGAAGTGTAGAGGAGAGAGAGAGATTTTGGGAAATGTTGAGTGAATGCGTGGGGAGTTTTGAATCAAGTGTGAGAGTAATGGTGGTTGGGGATTTCAATGCTAAAGTGGGTAAAAATGTTATGGAGGGAGTAGTAGGTAAATTTGGGGTGCCAGGGGTAAATGTAAATGGGGAGCCTTTAATTGAGCTATGTGTAGAAAGAGATTTGGTAATAAGTAATACATATTTTATGAAAAAAAGAGGATAAATAAATATACAAGGTATGATGTAGCACGTAATGAAAGTAGTTTGTTAGATTATGTATTGGTGGATAAAAGGTTGATGGGTAGGCTCCATGGAGTACATGTTTATAGAGGGGCAGCTGATATATCGGATCATTATTTAGTTGTAGCTGCAGTTAGAGTAAGAGGTAGATGGGAAAAGAGAAAGGTGGCAACAACAAGTAAGAGGGAGGTGAAAGTGTAGAAACTAAGGGAGGAGGAAGTTTGGGTGAGATATAAGCGACTATTGGCAGAAAGGTGGGCTAGTGCAAAGATGAGTAGTGGGGGGGTTGAAGAGGGTTGGAATAGTTTTAAAAATGCAGTATTAGAATGTGGGGCAGAAGTTTGTGGTTATAGGAGGGTGGGGGCAGGAGGAAAGAGGAGTGATTGGTGGAATGATGAAGTAAAGGGTGTGATAAAAGAGAAAAGGTAGCTTATGAGAGGTTTTTACAAAGCAGAAGTGTTATAAGAAGAGCAGAGTATATGGAGAGTAAAAGAAAGGTGAAGAGAGTGCAAAAGGAGAGCAGATGATAGAGTGGGAGAGGCACTGTCAAGAAATTTTAATGAAAATAAGAAAAAAATTTGGAGTGAGTTAAACAAGTTAAGAAAGCCTAGGGAAAGTATGGATTTGTCAGTTAAAAACAGAGTAGGGGAGTTAGTAGATGGGGAGAGGGAGGTATTAGGTAGATGGCGAGAATATTTTGAGGAACTTTTAAATGTTAAGGAAGAAGGGGAGGCGGTAATTTCATGCACTGGCCAGGAAGGTATACCATCTTTTAGGAGTGAAGAAGAGCAGAATGTAAGTGTGGGGGAGGTACGTGAGGCATTACGTAGAATGAAAGGGGGTAAAGCAGCTGGAACTGATGGGATCATGACAGAAATGTTAAAAGCAAGGGGAGGATATAGTGTTGGAGTGGTTGGTACTTTTGTTTAATAAATGTATGAAAGAGGGGAAGGTACCTAGGGATTGGCGGAGAGCATGTATAGTCCCTTTATATAAAGGGAAAGGGGACAAAAGAGATTGTAAAAAATATAGAGGAATAAGTTTACTGAGTATACCAGGAAAAGTGTACGGTAGGGTTATAATTGAAAGAATTAGAGGTAAGACAGAATGTAGAATTGCGGATGAGCAAGGAGGCTTCAGAGTGGGTAGGGGATGTGTAGATCAAGTGTTTACATTGAAGCATATATGTGAACAGTATTTAGATAAAGGTAGGGAAGTTTTTATTGCATTTATGGATTTAGAAAAGGCATATGACAGAGTGGATAGAGGAGCAATGTGGCAGATGTTGCAAGTATATGGAATAGGTGGTAAGTTACTAAATGCTGTAAAGAGCTTTTATGAGGATAGTGAGGCTCAGGTTAGGGTGTGTAGAAGAGAGGGAGAATACTTCCCGGTAAAAGTAGGTCTTAGACAGGGATGTGTAATGTCACCATGGTTGTTTAATATATTTATAGATGGGGTTGTAAAAGAAGTAAATGCTAGGGTGTTCGGGAGAGGGGTGGGATTAAATTATGGGGAATCAAATTAAAAATGGGAATTGACACAGTTACTTTTTGCTGATGATACTGTGCTTATGAGAGATTCTAAAGAAAAATTGCAAAGGTTAGTGGATGAGTTTGGGAATGTGTGTAAAGGTAGAAAGTTGAAAGTGAACATAGAGAAGAGTAAGGTAATGAGGGTATCAAATGATTTAGATAAATAAAAATTGGATATCAAATTGAGGAGGAGGAGTATGGAAGAAGTGAATGTTTTCAGATACTTGGGAGTTGACGTGTCGGCGGATGGATTTATGAAGGATGAGGTTAATCATAGAATTGATGAGGGAAAAAAGGTGAGTGGTGCGTTGAGGTATATGTGGAGTCAAAAAACGTTATCTATGGAGGCAAAGAAGGAAATGTATGAAAGTATAGTAGTACCAACACTCTTATATGGATGTGAAGCTTGGGTGGTAAATGCAGCAGCGAGGAGACGGTTGGAGGCAGTGGAGATGTCCTGTCTAAGGGCAATGTGTGGTGTAAATATTATGCAGAAAATTCGGAGTGTGGAAATTAGGAAAAGGTGTGGAGTTAATAAAAGCATTAGTCAGAGGGCGGAAGAGGGGTTGTTGAGGTGGTTTGGTCATTTAGAGAGAGTGGATCAAAATAGAATGACATGGAAAGCATATAAATCTATAGGGGAAGGAAGGCGGGGTAGGGGTCGTCCTCGAAAGGGTTGGAGAGAGGGGGTAAAGGAGGTTTTGTGGGCGAGGGGCTTGGACTTCCAGCAAGCGTGCGTGAGCGTGTTAGATAGGAGTGAATGGAGACGAATGGTACTTGGGACCTGACGATCTGTTGGAGTGTGAGCAGGGTAATATTTAGTGAAGGGATTCAGGGAAACCGGTTATTTTCATATAGTCGGACTTGAGTCCTGGAAATGGGAAGTACAATGCCTGCACTTTAAAGGAGGGGTTCGGGATATTAGCAGTTTGGATGGATATGTTGTGTATCTTTATACGTATATACTTCTAAACTGTTGTGTTCTGAGCACCTCTGCAAAAACTGATAATGTGTGAGTGTGGTGAAAGTGTTGAATGATGAAAGTATTTTCTTTTCGGGGATTTTCTTTCTTTTTTGGGTCACCCTGCCTCGGTGGGAGACGGCCGACTTGTTGAATATATATATATATATATATATATATATATATATATATATATATATATATATATATATATATATATATATATATATACAAGGAATTCGCGAGAGCAGGCGAAATATACACAAACACTGATCTCTGGCTGAAGGAGACTCGAACCTACGAACCTTAGGACAAGGTACGCAGTGCTTTACCAATCTACCCACACTGGACAATACCTTGGCGTGTAGCTTGCGCTACACGTTTGATCCAAGGCAGCCAGATTTCAGGGAGAAGGCTTACAGCTTTTCATCTCATCCCCTGCATGCATCAGCCTTACTAGAGATTTGAACAATGCAAGGAATTCGCGAGAGCAGGTGAAATATACACAAACACTGATCTCTGGCTGAAGGAGACTCGAACCTACGAACCTTAGGAGAAGGTACGCATTGGTATGCATTGTTCAAATCTCTAGTAAGACTGATGCATGCAGGAGATGAGATGAAAAGCTGTAAGCCTTCTCCCTGAAAGCTGGCTGCCTTGGATCAAACGTGTAGCACAAGCTACACGCCAAGGTATTGTCCAGTGTGGGTAGATTGGTAAAGCACTGCGTACCTTGTCCTAAGGTTCGTAGGTTCGAGTCTCCTTCAGCCAGAGATCAGTGTTTGTGTATATTTCGCCTGCTCTCGCGAATTCCTTGCATTGTTCAAATCTCTAGTAAGGCTGATGCATGCGGGGGATGAGATGAAAAGCTGTAAGCCTTCTCCCTGAAAGCTGGCTGCCTTGGATCAAACGTGTAGCACAAGCTACACGCCAAGGTATTGTCCAGTGTGGGTAGATTGGTAAAGCACTGCGTACCTTGTCCTAAGGTTCGTAGGTTCGAGTCTCCTTCAGCCAGAGATCAGTGTTTGTGTATATTTCGCCTGCTCTCGCGAATTCCTTGCATTGTTCAAATCTCTAGTAAGGCTGATGCATGCAGGGGATGAGATGAAAAGCTGTAAGCCTTCTCCCTGAAAGCTGGCTGCCTTGGATCAAACGTGTAGCGCAAGCTACACGCCAAGGTATTGTCCAGTGTGGGTAGATTGGTAAAGCACTGCGTACCTTGTCCTAAGGTTCGTAGGTTCGAGTCTCCTTCAGCCAGAGATCAGTGTTTGTGTATATTTCGCCTGCTCTCGCGAATTCCTTGCATTGTTCAAATCTCTAGTAAGGCTGATGCATGCGGGGGATGAGATGAAAAGCTGTAAGCCTTCTCCCTGAAAGCTGGCTGCCTTGGATCAAACGTGTAGCACAAGCTACACGCCAAGGTATTGTCCAGTGTGGGTAGATTGGTAAAGCACTGCGTACCTTGTCCTAAGGTTCGTAGGTTCTAGTCTCCTTCAGCCAGAGATCAGTGTTTGTGTATATTTCGCTTGCTCTCGCGAATTCCTTGCATTGTTCAAATCTCTAGTAAGGCTGATGCATGCAGGGGATGAGATGAAAAGCTGTAAGCCTTCTCCCTGAAAGCTGGCTGCCTTGGATCAAACGTGTAGCGCAAGCTACACGCCAAGGTATTGTCCAGTGTGGGTAGATTGGTAAAGCACTGCGTACCTTGTCCTAAGGTTCGTAGGTTCGAGTCTCCTTCAGCCAGAGATCAGTGTTTGTGTATATTTCGCCTGCTCTCGCGAATTCCTTGCATTGTTCAAATCTCTAGTAAGGCTGATGCATGCAGGGGATGAGATGAAAAACTGTAAGCCTTCTCCCTGAAAGCTGGCTGCCTTGGATCAAACGTGTAGCGCAAGCTACACGCCAAGGTATTGTCCAGTGTGGGTAGATTGGTAAAGCACTGCGTACCTTGTCCTAAGGTTCGTAGGTTCAAGTCTCCTTCAGCCAGAGATCAGTGTTTATATATATATATATGTCGTGCAGAGTAGGTAAAATCTGCTATTTTGGCTTAAATAGCAACGCTCTTCTTGCCGAATAAGACAAGCGAAAATTTGTGTATGCAATAATTTCGCAAAAATCATTCTGAACCTAACGAAAAAAAATATATTTTATTGTGTTTGTTTATTATTTAATTATTGTAAATTTATCTAAAATGTATTTAGTTGGATTAGGCTAAATTAAATTGCGCTTGTTATAATAAGGTTAGGTAAGTTTTCTAAGGTTTTTCTGGTATAAAATTATTAATTTTTACATTTATATAAATGAAAAAATATATCTTTAAACGTATAAGAGAAAAATTTAGGACTTAATTTTAAACGAGTTCTTGCTAATTGACCAATTTTACCCATTCGGCACTATATATATATATATATATATATATATATATATATATATATATATATATATATATATATATATATATATATATATATATATATATATATATATATATAATTGTGTGTGTGTATAACGGTATTTTAGACTAAGATAATACAAGTGATTTAGTAGTGAGGTGTACCATTAGTAAGGTGGTAGGTGGGGGGAGTGAAGGAGGAATACTATGGTGAGGGAGGAGTGCCAAGGTGAAGGAGGAGTACCATGGTGAGGGAGGAGTGCCAAGGTGAAGGAGGAGTACCATGGTGAGAGAGGAGTGCCAAGGTGAAGGAAGAGTACAATGGTGAGGGAGGAGTGCCAAGGTGAATGAAGAGTACCATGGTGAGGGAGGAGTGCCAAGGTGAAGGAAGAGTACCATGGTGAGGGAGGAGTGCCAAGGTGAAGGAAGAGTACAGTGGTGAGAGAGGAGTGCCAAGGTGAAGGAGGAGTACCATGGTGAGAGAGGAGTGCCAAGGTGAAGGAAGAGTACCGTGGTGAGGGAGGAGTGCCAAGGTGAAGGAAGAGTACCATGGTGAGAGAGGAGTGCCAAGGTGAAGGAAGAGTACAGTGGTGAGGGAGGAGTGCCAAGGTGAAGGAAGAGTACCATGGTGAGGGAGGAGTGCCAAGGTGAAGGAAGAGTACCATGGCGAGGGAGGAGTGCCAAGATGAAGGAAGAATACCATGGTGAGGGAGGAGTGCCAAGGTGAAGGAAAAGTACCATGGTGAGGGAGGAGTGCCAAGGTGAAGGAAGAGTACCATGGTGAGGGAGGAGTGCCAAGGTGAAGAAAGAGTACCATGGTGAGGGAGGAGTGCCAAGGTGAAGGAAGAGTACCATGGTGAGGGAGGAGTGCCAAGGTGAAGGCAGAGTGCTATGGTGAGGGAGGAGTGCCAAGGTGAAGGAAGAGTGCCAAGGTGAGGGAGGAGTGCCAAGGTGAAGGAAGAGTGCCAAGGTGAGGAAGGAGTGCCAAGGTGAAGGAAGAGTGCCAAGGTGAGGAAGGTTAACGTCGACATGAGCAGGTCAGTCTCTACTCTCTCCTTGTAATTAATTCCAACCTGAGGTAAGGCGATTACTGTCTTAGGTCCCCCCTGGGGGGAGGGAGGGGAGCAAGGGAGGTGAGAAATGAAGAGGGAGTGGGAAGGTTGAGAGAGAAGGCAGAAAATGGAAAGGAAGATCATAGAATGGGAGGGAAGAGAGAGAGAGAGAAAGAGAGATGGAGTGGCAGTATAAGTTAGAGAAAATGAGAAGAGAGGAGTGAGGGGAGGAGGGAAGTGAAAGGGCGTGGAGGGGAGACAGTTGATAAGGGAAGGTGTGGGGGGAATGAATCATAAGGTGTAACAGTTATTGGTGAGGGGAGATAATAGAACATTAAACGTTCCTTCCCCTTCCCTTATGTCTCCCTCTCCCTCCCTCTCCTATAGTCTAGCATCCATCTCTTCACTACAGTCTCCTCTCCCTCCCTGCCACTCCACGCCACAATTGGCTCCAGTCAAGTCAATTCAGTGTGATCTTCTCCAGGGTAAACACAGGTAGTTAAGCTCTCCTGTTGTGGTAATTACTGCCCGCTTCTGTTATTGTTGTTGTGGTGGTGACTGTTGTTGTGGTGGAGATGACTGTTGTTGTTGTCGTAGTGGTGGTGGTAGCAATTGTTATTGTGGTGGTGATAGCGACTGTTGTTGTTGTGGTGGTGGTGGTAGCCACTGCTGCTGTTGTGGTAGTGGTGGTAGCTACTGTTGTTGTTGTGGTAGTGGTGGTAGCGACTGTTCTTGTTGTGGTAGTGGTGGTAGCCACTGCTGCTGTTGTGGTAGTGGTGGTAGCGACTGTTGTTGTTGTGGTAGTGGTGGTAGCGACTGTTGTTGTTGTGGTAGTGGTGGTAGCGACTGTTCTTGTTGTGGTAGTGGTGGTAGCCACTGCTGCTGTTGTGGTAGTGGTGGTAGCCACTGCTGCTGTTGTGGTAGTGGTGGTAGCTACTGTTGTTGTTGTGGTAGTAGTGGTAGCGACTGTTGTTGTTGTGGTAGTGGTGGTAGCGACTGTTGTTGTTGTGGTAGTGGTGGTAGCCACTGCTGCTGTTGTGGTAGTGGTGGTAGCGACTGTTCTTGTTGTGGTAGTGGTGGAAGCGACTGTTGTTGTTGTGGTAGTGGTGGTAGCCACTGCTGCTGTTGTGGTAGTGGTGGTAGCTACTGTTGTTGTTGTGGTAGTGGTGGTAGCGACTGTTCTTGTTGTGGTAGTGGTGGTAGCCACTGCTGCTGTTGTGGTAGTGGTGGTAGCCACTGCTGCTGTTGTGGTAGTGGTGGTAGCCACTGCTGCTGTTGTGGTAGTGGTGGTAGCCACTGCTGCTGTTGTGGTAGTGGTGGTAGCCACTGCTGCTGTTGTGGTAATGGTGGTAGCCACTGCTGCTATTGTGGTAGTGGTGGTAGCCACTGTTGTTGTGGTAGTGGTGGTAGCGACTGTTGTGATGGTGGTGGTGGGGTCTGGCTTGATTGTAGCGACCTCAGGTCACACACTTATGGACCAAGACCAACCACCGGCAAAGTTGAAATGTTCTTCATGTTTCTTTACACCTGCTGTCCCTGTTCACCTAGCAGTAAGTAGGTACCTGGGTGTTAGTGGACTGGTGTGGGTGGCATCCTGTGAGCGACAATTAAAGGACCTCAGTGGTAATCGGGCAGACAGACCCCGATGACGTACAGACTTACATTATTCCCCTTCCCTTAACTTCCGTCTTTCCCATTCCCTAAACCGTCAATCCTTTCCCCTTCCCTAAACCTCCCATCCTTCCCCCTTCCTTAAACTTCCCATCCTTCCCCCTTCCCTGAACCTCCCATCCTTCCCCCTTCCCTGAACCTCCCATCCTTCCCCTTCCCTAAACCTCCCATCCTTCCCCCTTCCTTAAACTTCCCATCCTTCCCCCTTCCCTGAACCTCCCATCCTTCCCCCTTCCCTGAACCTCCCATCCTTCCCCTTCCCTAAACCTCCCATCCTTCCCCCTTAAACCTCTCATTCTTCCCCCTTCCCTAAACCTGTCCTCTTCTTTCCCTTCCCTTAACCTCCCCTGCTTCCCCTTTCCCTAAACCTCCCATCCTTCCTTTCCCTAAACCTCCCCTTCCCTCAGCCTCCCCATCTTCCCCTTTTATCCATCTCCTTACTTACCCCTCCATAACTTTTCCCCTCACCTCCCCTCCGCCTTTCTTTCCAGTTCCCCCACTTTATTTTCTTTCATTCTCTTTTTCCTCTCCTGGACCCTTTACCACATTCCATCCTTCCCCTCTGCTGGGCTGTCCCCTCTCTCCCTCCTGCACCTTCCCCTCGCTTCTCTAGCCTCTCCTCCCTTGCTTACACCTTAATCCTATCCTCCAATCCCCTCACTTCTCTGTTTTTTCCTTCATTTCCTTCATTTCTATATTCCCGCCTTCATTTCCCTCACTTCTATATTCTCTCCTTTATTCCCCTCACTTCTACATTCTCTCCTTCATTCCCCTCACTTCTTTATTTTCTCGTTCATTCCCCTCACTTCTCTCCCTATTCCCCTCACTCAGTGTTGTGATACAAAGGTTACGTAACAAGTGAAGGAGGAAGATCTTGCCTGTGACCTGTTTCTAGGGTTTTGCAGTCTGAAGCCAGGTGTTCTTGTTGAGTCACTGGCCGACCAGGCTATTGGTGCTGGCGGCGCGCCTGTCCACACGGTCATCACAGCATGGCTGATCTGTCAGCTTGAAAACAAGTTACAGAATAAGCTTTAAGTGGGACCATGTTTCTCTATAGAGCTTCATGCAGGAGCGGATTCACTGTGCGACTAATGAAGCTTAAGCTTAGGGCCCCTAAACCCAGAGGGGCCCCAGACGCCACTTTAGTCCACATTGCTTACAAATTTTGGGTTTACTGTACGAGAATGGTTTTTAAAAAATAATAATAGTTAACATAAACCTTGGGTTATTAAAATACCATATATACTAGCCGTTGCTAGTTACGAAGGGGCCCCCATAACGGTTCAACCTTCAGGGCCCCAAAAATGTAGGTCCACCACTGGCTTCCTTCCTTTACTGGATAGAGCCTTATACAGGGCGAAACATGACCAGCTCCATATCCAGCTCCACTTAACCCTGTCCTCCCCCTCCCCCCAGGAGTGTGGGTGGGGGATGGGTTAGACAGGTGGGGGTTGATGCAGCCAGGTGGGTGAGTGATGGTCTGGACGCCGATGTTAAGGGTCCTTGATTCAAGGTTTGTAATCTGATCCAACTTTATTGACTCACACCATCACCAGGTAAGTGTGACTCACAACATCACAAGGTAACTGTGACTCACACCATCACCAGGTAACTGTGACTCACTATTACCAGGTAACTGTGACTCACACCATCACCAGGTAATTGTGACTCACAACATCACCAGGTAATTGTGACTCACACCATCACCAGGTAATTGTGACTCACACCATCACCAGGTAAGTGTGACTCACAACATCACAAGGTAACTGTGACTCACACCATCACCAGGTAATTGTGACTCACACCATCACCAGGTAAGTGTGACTCACAACATCACAAGGTAACTGTGACTCACCATTACCAGGTAACTGTGACTCACACCATCACCAGGTAAGTGTGACTCACAACATCACAAGGTAACTGTGACTCACACCATCACCAGGTAACTGTGACTCACACCATCACCAGGTAACTTTGACTTACACCAGCAAGTATGATCAGTCACTGACTGCTGCGAGTGTGATGATCAGTCACTGACTACTGCCAGTGTCATGATCAGTCACTGACTACTGCCAGTGTCATGATCAGTCACTGACTACTGCCAGTGTCATGATCCGTCACTGACTACTGCCAGTGTCATGATCAGTCACTGACTACTGCCAGTGTGATGATCAGTCACTGACTACTGCCAGTGTGATGATCAGTCACTGACTACTGCCAGTGTCATGATCAGTAACTGACTACTGCCAGTGTCATGATCAGTCACTGACTACTGCCAGTGTCATGATCAGTCACTGACTACTGCCAGTGTCATGATCAGTCACTGACTACTGCCAGTGTCATGATCAGTCACTGACTACTGCCAGTGTCATGATCAGTCACTGACTACTGCCAGTGTGATGATCAGTCACTGCCTACTGCCAGTGTCATGATCAGTCACCTCCTCCTGTTTCTCCCTCCCCATATCAGCCTCAGATTTCCCCTCACCCCTTTATATATTCCTCACCTCTCGCATTCCCCCCCCCTCACCTCTCGCATTTCCCTTAGCCTCTCGCGTTTCCCCTCACCCCTCACATTTCCACCATCCCTCGCATTTCCTTCCCCTCCATTTCCCCTCCTGGTCTCCCCTCAGCTTGAGCAATACAACCTTCCGGTTCCTGACGTGACTGTGTACATAATGTATGACCTACCTGCCTGCCTGCCTGCCTGCCTGCCTGCCTGCCTGCCTACCTACCTACCTGCCTGCCTGCCTGCCTGCCTGCCTGCCTGCCTGCCTGCCTGCCTGCCTGCCTGCCTTTCCTGCCTGCCTGCCTGCCTGCCTGCCTGCCTTTCCTGCCTGCCTGCCTGCCTGCCTGCCTGCCTGCCTGCCTGCCTGCCTGCCTTTCCTGCCTTCCTGCCTTTCCTGCCTTCCTACCTGCCTGCCTTCCTGCCTGCCTGCCAGGTAGACTCCGGGTAGACCTGGCTGGCCCACATATCCATCACATCCTGGTTGATCTGGCATTTGGCAGAGGTAGTGATCGAGTTTCCTTCCACACTTGTTCCAACAGTGTTTCTGATAGCTGGTAGCAGGTTGGGCGGGTGAGGACTACGGATGTTGATACAGCGTTCTCTTGCTGTGCCCGTGGCGCCCCTGCTTTACAGTGAGTCTATGCTGAAAATGCTATAATATACCGACAAGTTGACGATTAAGACATGTCCAAAGTTGGATATCTTTATTGTTGAGACGTTTCTCCTACACACTAGACTTCTTCAGTCAAATACAGAGGCAGCAGGTGTAGTAGTGAAATGATGATGTAATCAGTCCATCAGTCTTGAAGAAATAATATTTGAGGTGGTCAGTCCCTCAGGCTGGGAGACTGACCACCTCATATCTCCAAGGTTGATGGACTGATTAAATCATCTTCATTTCACTACTACACCTGCTGCCTCTTTATTTGACTGAAGAAACCTACTGTGTAGGAGAAACAGCTCCTCAATAAAATCACCCAAGTGTTGCCTATGTATCTTAATCATCTACAGTGAGTCTATTTTATTCTTGCTGCAATACCTCTCACTCCGGTACGTTATGGTAATGTGTAGGTGTGGGACCAGAACCTCAAGCACCTTCCATGTGTATATTATCGTGTCTGTTCTTCGCTTCTTAAAGAGTACATTCCAAGAACGCCTCACACACTTTCTATCACATTCTCATTACACCCTTCTCATCACATCATTATCGTAATATTCTCATCACCTTTCTCAGATGTTTCTCACCACTTTCCTCTCATCACATTTCGCAGATATCCTTGGGTTGGCTTCCCCGAGGTGTTCTTCCTGCTATCAGTAATCCAGGAACTGTCTTGGGATTATACTAGCATATGGATAACATATGCAGCAAGTGAGGGAGGGAGGGAGGGAGAGGAGGAGTGAGGGAGAGAAAGAGGGAGGGAGAGAAGAAGGGAGGGAGGGAAAGGAGGAGTGAGGGAGAGAAGGAGTGAGGGAGAGGAGTGAGGGAGAGGAGTGAGGGAGGAAAGGAGTGCTGCTCTACTATTGTATATGATAGTTACATTGTGGGAACAATAGTCAGCTATGTTTCCCTTGTCATATTCCATCGCTCAAGATGGTGCTCGAAGGTGTTGAAATGTGTCAGCCTGAATTCGGAGACTTCAGTAGGGTGATGAGGATATCGTTAAGCATTCTGGCAAAGGTTTATCAGCTACAAGTAAAGATGGGACGATACCATAAAAATTTCCGATACTAATAATCAGTTTTATGCTGATACCAGTACCGATACTTTGGTACACTCCTATAATGTTTCTTTCCAGCAGAGCTGGAGTTACTATTACATGGGAAATGCTGTCTCTCAGGATGACCTATTCCTTGGAAAGGAAAAATTAAATTTTTATGAATGTATCTGCATCATCCCAGGGTTGGGGCAACAGGTATTAAGCACAGGAGCCAGAGGAAGAAAGAGGTGGGAGTCACCACAGGGAGAATTACCAACAGACCTCTGGCTCTTCTTGAAGTAACTTGATAAGTTTCTCTAGCCAATTCGTGACTAGCTGGGCTGTGGTGCGTGCTGCGGGCACTAACAGCTTTGATCAGTCTGGCCAGCAACCAGCAGGTCTGGTCTGGGACGGGGCCGCGGGGGCAGTGACCCCCTGGAAACGACTATAGGTAACCTAGAGGTATGTCTTCTCCACTCCAGAGACTACCTATTTAGAACTTTTATTCGTTCTTCAAGTAATTTTAATACTTTATTGGCTCTAAGTAGTTTGTAAATTATGTCAGTGTGTATTGCAAGTTGTTTTGGTGTTGCTGTGAACGGCGCTTCACCACCGCCAGTAATTGTCTATTGTGATGATAAACAATAAATTGATTCTACTTAATGATATTTCTTAAGATTTGGTACCTTTGATACACCTTTGATAGATTTCGAGGGTTTTCTTACTCCCGCAGCCAGGGTCATGGACCAGGTTTAGTGCTTGATCAGGACGTAGCTTAAACGGCGAGAGAAGAGAGAGATGGAAGTAGGAAGGTTAGAGGGGAGGAAGGAAGGGAAGGAAGGAAGAAAGGAAGGGAAGGGAGGGAGGAGGAGGATGGATGTGTCTTGTGAAAGGGATGGTAAATTATTAAATCAGTTATTATTAAACATGAAGACAGCTGTAATATATCACTGAGTTCAGAACCGTGATTGTCAACCATCACCATGACTTATTTTCTAGCCTTAATAATATTCGTGGAACCCCACTTGGTAATATTTGTAGTATTACGTTTCTCTAATTGTGAACCTTGAGCCCTGGCTGGAGGAACAGTACTTGCTGGTAAGCTTGTCGGGTGCTGGTCAGTACCTGACCAGCCGGCCTGTGGTTCATACGTCGGTTTACATGCGGCCGGCAGTAACAGCCTGGTTGATCACGCCCTGAGCCATCACGAGGCCTGGTCATGGACTTGGCCGCGGGGGCTTTGAGCCCCGGAACACCCTCCAGGTTTATACCCATCCAGGGGTCCGCGGCCCACACCTTGAGAACCACTAGAGTAGGTGATGCAAGTAGCATCCTGTCTAACAGCAACGAGGAAAAAACACATTGAGAACAAGCATTTCTTGTGACAACATTTCGCCCTGTGTGGACGAAACACTGTTGCAATGAAAGGTTATCTTGCAACGTATGTTTCCTACACTGGGTTTCGAACACTTTGTGAGAGGAGTCAGTGTATCACTGGGTCACTCAGTCCTCAAGCCTAGGATTGAGTGGTCCATTGGGTTAGAACGTCATGTGATTTTCGCTCGCCATGAATCGGGCCAAAATGAAATGGGTTCGAATCCTTGGCTAGTTGCAGTGATGTTATATATATATATATATATATATATATATATATATATATATATATATATATATATATATATATATATATATATATATATATATATATATATATATATGTCGTGCCGAATATGTAAAACTGGTCAATTAGTAAGAACTCATTTAAAATTAAGCCCTTTCGAAAATTTTCTCTTATACGTTTAAACATATATTTTTTCATTGATTTTAATGTAAAAAATTTAAAATTTGCACCAAAAGAATCTTAGAAAACTTACCTAACCTTATTATAACAAGAACAATTTATTTTAGCCTAACCCAGCTAAATATATTTTAGATTTGTTTACAATAATTTAATACTAAACAAACACAGTGAAATATATTTTTTTTCGTTAGGTTCAGAATGATTTTGGCGAAATTATTGCATACACAAATTTTCACTTGTCCTATATGGCAAGATGAACGTTGCTATTTGGGCCAAGATCGCAAGTTCTGCATATTCGGCACGACATACATATATATATATATATATATATATATATATATATATATATATATATATATATATATATATATATATATATATATGCAAAACAACCACTCTGAAAGAATAGAGAAATTCCAAGCGCTTTCGTGACTACTCACATTATCAAGGAACTATGAAAGTAAAGCATCCAAGGAAGCTATATAGGGGGTCTGGCCAGCACCTCACTATCAGATCCCACAACGGTTAAACACCTGACGCGCGCCGACCCAACTTGGATAGGTCCTTTGCACAACTCACCCCACAAACTATTCTACCCAAGAAAATTTAAAAATTATTTGTCCAGTGTATTATTAAATTCTTCCCAAATTCTATTAATTATAAATGGATCTAATTTATATAAACCAAAGGAAATATTCATATTATTGTCAAAACTGCTTTTTATGAAACAAGATTCAATTATATTCCTGTCGACCATGGACTTGCTTGATACTACTTTCTCAACTTTTTGAAAATCAATTGGATGGTTAAAATCTCTTACATGAATAAATAGAGCATTGGAATCTTGTCCAGTTCTAATGCTATATTTATGTTGTTTTAATCTTAGTTCGAGATTTTTACCAGTTTGACCGTAATAAACTTTATCGCAAATTTTACAAGGAATCTTATAGACACATCCATCAGCATTTTGGGGGGAATTCTTTATCAAAAGTTTTTTTTACTGTATCAAGATTTTTGAATACAACTTTAATATTAAAAGTCTTAAGAAGAGAAGGCATATTAACCAAGTTTTCATGGTAAGGGAGAACCAACATATTTTTAGTTGAATAAGGCTGGTTGTCCCTTTTTGGATTGTAAAAAGTATTTCTAGCAACTTTAAAAGATTTATCAATTACATTTCTTGGGTATTTTAAATCATTACCTATTTCATAAATTTTGGATATTTCCTCATCTATGAACTCAGGACTACAAATTCGTAAATGCTTGGATGCTTTACTTTCATAGTTCCTTGATAATGTGAGTAGTCACGAAAGCGCTTGGAATTTCTCTATTCTTTCAGAGAGGTTGTTTTGCATATTCTGAAATCACCTGTTTACTGTGATCTTGTTGCATATATATATATATATATATATATATATATATATATATATATATATATATATATATATATATATATATATATATATATATATATAATATAATATTTGCATTTTCGTAAAAGCTTTTATAACAGCCTTCTTTATACAACAGCTGCATAACAACCTGGTTTACAGGGCATACACTATTGTTTAATATTGTTTGTATTTTTGTGTAAGACTGTGTGTTTTAGTTCTAATGTGGAGTTTTATTTGCAGGTGAGTTGTGATGTCAGGCAGGGCACGCAGTCACCAGGTTAGCACCAGAGAGGACTGTGGTAAAGTATGGCTGTAAGCACCGGACTACGTAGGGCCAGGAGCTGCTCCTTCATGGAGTATTTTGCCAGCAGTTATGAAGACAAAGTTTGACTTATAAAACGTTTCGCTCTTTGTAGAGGTTTATTTAATCGTGTTTCTCTCCGTGTGGAGCTTTATCAAGTCATGTGTCACTGTGTAGAGCTTTATCAGGTCATGTTTTTCTCTGTGTAAATCTTTATCAAGTCATGTTTCGCTCTGTGTAGAGCTTTGATATTTGAAGTGTGAATCTCAAAGTTTTTTGGCAGATCATAGGTCCATGTTCCTGGATAGTGCTAGTAGAGGAGCGAAACAGCAAGCCTGCTGATCAGTACTAGGTCACAATTCTCATTATGTGTTGTATGCATGTTTGTCTAAGCTGCGAGCACCTTGGTGGTGTTCAGTGATGTTTTCCGTGCTAATGATCGCTGCCTCTGAGCATCGTCGTCTGGTCCTCTCACCTTCCTAGATGATGAGTTTAACACCTTGCCATGCCACAAGGTGTGTATGTTTGTTAGGCTGGATGGCACATGTGCTGTCAGTGTTGTATAGATGTATTCGTATATGTGTATTCTGGTGTTTCAACTGAAGAATGAGACACTTGTGCAACGTTGTGGAATCTTTGTTGGGGACACGTTTCGCCACACAGTGGCTTCATCGGTTCAGTACAGAGAAGATAGGTGGAAATAGAGGAATAGTTTGAGGTAATCAGTCCCTCAGTCTGGAATCGATACGTTTAGTCCATCAGTCTTGAAGAAAGTACATCATATGCTCGGAAAAGTGGCTTATATATTGTCAAGTGAGTCGAAGCAGGAAGAGGCGGAGTAACAGTGGAACCATCCACTAGTGTAAGTAGGTCATGAGGTCTTGATACAAGGAATTCAACATTTGTCCAACCTATGGAAAAGACTTACACTAGTGGATGGTTCCACTGTGACTCCGCATCCTCCTGCTTCGACTCATCTCACTACAGTATATAAGCCACTTCTCCGAGTATATGCTGTACTTTCTTTAAGATTGATGGACTGAACACATCGACTCCAGGCTGAAGGACTGATTACCTCAAGCTCTTCCTCTGTTTCCACCAATCTTCTTTGAACTGGAATGATGAAACCACTGTGTGACGAAGTGTTTCCTTAATAAAGCTTCCACATTCTTCAACTTGACGGTTTTCTAAACCATTTATCACATTGTCTAAACTGCTTGAGGTCCAGTGTCAGATCTACATATTTGGTGCCCTTAAGCTTGAACTGTTATGGGTCACCTTCACAACCAGCAACAACTACCTTACATGATACTTTAATAACCTTCCAATTTTATTTTTAATTATTAGTTTGTATTGAATCACACTATATTAATATTTAAAAAAAATAACCCTTCTCATATCTAAAATTTGTAAGCAATGTGGACTAAAGTGTCTTCTGGGGTCCCTCCAGGATTCGGGGCCCTGAAGCTTAAGTTTCATTAGTTTCATAGTAGATCCGCCACTGATAATGTCTCTCCTGTGTATTGTGTATCACATCCTGCACAGAGTTTGGTTCTGACTCCAGCACAGGTTATACTCAGTGTTGTACAGTCTTGGCCTGGTGATAGCTTTTATAGTTTTTGAAGTAATGACTGCGACATCACCTTCACTTCAGCGCTGGTATGACTCGTCCTTCCCAGTGTTTCCCGTGGAAAGAACAAGACGTTAGCGGGAATCTCCGTCATCGTTAGATATGGAAAGTGTTTTCTCGTTGTCTTCACCATCGATAAAATATAGCGTGGTGAAGATGTCACCAGTAACACAACATAACACTTTCTGTAATAATGTTGGTAGAATTACCGACAATATGTAAAGTAAAAGGACACATTAGTTGCACTTGTGTCCTTGTACTTTACATAACACTTTCTGATGCTGCAACTGCCGGACATTACACAATTAAGTCTTCATTATCGTGGATTTGTTGAGACGGGGGAAAGGAGGAGGAAGAGAAAGAGGAGAAGGAGGAGGAGAAAGAAGAAAGGTGAGAACTAAACTGGACGAAACATAGTATCAGTCTTCTGACACGAGTCTCACATTCTAATAAAATTAAATTTATTCTATCCGATTATAAGTTAAAAATTGAATGTGTGCAGGTGACCCCGAGGGAGGGGGTTGCTGGGGAGGGGGTGTTGAAGGAGGGGCTCCCTGGGGAGGGAGTTACTGAAGGAGGCAGACCCTGTGAAAGGGAGTTGCTGAAGGAGGCAGACCCTGTGAAAGGGAGTTGCTGAAGGAGGCAGACCCTGTGAAAGGGAGTTGCTGAAGGAGGCGGACCCTGTGAAAGGGAGTTGCTGAACGAGGCGGACCCTGTGAAAGGGAGTTGCTGAAGGAGGCAGACCCTGTGAAAGGGAGTTGCTGAAGGAGGCAGACCCTGTGAAAGGGAGTTGCTGAAGGAGGCAGACCCTGTGAAAGGGAGTTGCTGAAGGAGGCAGACCCTGTGAAAGGGAGTTGCTGAAGGAGGCGGACCCTGTGAAAGGGAGTTGCTGAAGGAGGCAGACCCTGTGAAAGGGAGTTGCTGAAGGAGGCAGACCCTGTGAAAGGGAGTTGCTGAAGGAGGCAGACCCTGTGAAAGGGAGTTGCTGAAGGAGGCAGACCCTGTGAAAGGGAGTTGCTGAAGGAGGCAGACCCTGTGAAAGGGAGTTGCTGAAGGAGGCAGACCCTGTGAAAGGGAGTTGCTGAAGGAGGCGGACCCTGTGAAAGGGAGTTGCTGAAGGAGGCGGACCCTGTGAAAGGGAGTTGCTGGGGAAAAGGTGCTGAAGGATGAGGCCTTCAAGGAGGGGGGGAGGTTGCTTGGGAGGAAGCACTGATGGAGAGGAAGACCCTGGGGAAGGGGTTGTTGGAGAGGTGCTGAAGGAGAGGGAGCCCCTGGGGAAGGTGTTGCTGGAGAGGTGCTGAAGGAGAGGAGGCCCTGGGGAAGAGGTTGCGTGGGAGGGGGTCACAGGGAAGGAGGTGGGAGGGGTGTGAGGTGAGGGAGACAGGTGTAATTGGCTACCTGGAGGGGCAGTAGATGGCCGCACTGCAGTTGATGGCGATCAAGCTCCACTATACAGTAGTTACCAACCACATGCAACTGTCAACTCTGACACGCTCCTTGTGGCCCTGGTCCACTGTGAGGGAGAGCTGGCACTGATGGTATGGTGTATGGGTATGGATTGAAGGGGAGAGAGAGGGAAAGGGAAGTTCTTCAGTGTAGGAAGTTCCTGGACCTAGCAAGATGGGAGAGATAAAGATGGAAAGTGAAGCAGGGGTTGGGGGGAGCCGATGGCCGAATTAGTTAGGTAAATATCTTTATTATGCACACCATACCCATGGTGTGGGTGGTAGTCCAAAGATTACAGAGGCACATAATGGGTCCAGGGACTGGGCCTCAAAGTTTTGATAGCTAAGCAAGTTACAGTGGTAATGACCTATTTACATGCTTATATCTGGTCACAGTCGTAATGAGCTATTTATGCAGATATGAATTCAGTAACCCCAAAAAGGTTGGACGGGACTGTACTGAGAGCAGTAGTATACACACGCGGAAGGTTGTATATCTCACTATGTTTACAACATTATCTGTATTAAGTATTAAAGGATCCTTGCCTGGTTGTGTACAGGTTACATTCAGCTTTAATGATCCCTCGTGTAATCCATAGGATTTAAATCCAACATACTAGAGTGAGAGATATGGGAGGAAGTGCAGAATAATCCTAGTGAAAAGCAAGGGTGTAGTGGCCACACTAAGAGAACATTGTATCAACATCCGTGGCCCCAGACTACTCAACATCTTAACAGAAGATATCAGAAACACTACTGGAACAAGTGTAAAAGTCTTTAAGAGAAACTGAGCAAGGGGTGCCAGATCAACGAGGCTGTGATGGATATGTGGGTCAGTGGGCCACCAGTGGCAACAGTTTGATTGCCCCAAGCCTGGCTCAAAGCCGGGCTCTGGAGTAGAAAAACTCTCGGAACTCATCAGAGGTATATTGGTAATCGCTTAGTATGACACTTAGCATTTAAAGCGACTTTAAAATGCGAAGTGTTCAAAGCAACTCTTTTTATTTTTTAAATTCGAGGTGTTTAAACGACTCATTTTAAAACACGAGGTGTTTTATTCAACTGTTTTTAAACACGAAGTGTTTCAAGCTACTTCTTTTTTTTTGAACGAGAGGTGTTTAAATGGACTCTAAACGTGAGCCATTTAGAGTAACTCTATGTAAGAGGTCTTCAAAGCAGAGCGAAGTGCTGACAGCAACTAGCAGAGCGAAGTGTTGATAGCAACTAGCAGAGCGAAGTGCTGACAGCAACTAGCAGAGCGAAGTGTTGATAGCAACTAGCAGAGCGAAGTGTTGATAGCAACTAGCAGAGCGAAGTGTTGATAGCAACTAGCAGAGCGAAGTGTTGATAGCAACTATGAGAGCGAAGTGTTGATAGCAACTAGCAGAGCGAAGTGCTGATAGCAACTATGAGAGCGAAGTGTTGATAGCAACTAGCAGAGCGAAGTGTTGATAGCAACTAGCAGAGCGAAGTGTTGACAGCAACTAGCAGAGCGAAGTGTTGATAGCAACTAGCAGAGCGAAGTGTTGATAGCAACTAGCAGAGCGAAGTGTTGATAGAAACTAGCAGAGCGAAGTGTTGATAGCAACTAGCAGAGCGAAGTGCTGATAGCAACTATGAGAGCGAAGTGTTGATAGCAACTAGCAGAGCGAAGTGCTGATAGCAACTAGCAGAGCGAAGTGCTGATAGCAACTAGCAGAGCGAAGTGTTGATAGCAACTAGCAGAGCGAAGTGCTGATAGCAACTAGCAGAGCGAAGTGCTGATAGCAACTAGCAGAGCGAAGTGCTGATAGCAACTAGCAGAGCGAAGTGCTGATAGCAACTAGCAGAGCGAAGTGTTGATAGCAACTAGCAGAGCGAAGTGCTGATAGCAACTAGCAGAGCGAAGTGCTGATAGCAACTAGCAGAGCGAAGTGCTGATAGCAACTAGCAGAGCGAAGTGCTGATAGCAACTAGCAGAGCGAAGTGCTGATAGCAACTAGCAGAGCGAAGTGCTGATAGCAACTAGCAGAGCGAAGTGCTGATAGCAACTAGCAGAGCGAAGTGTTGATAGCAACTAGCAGAGCGAAGTGCTGATAGCAACTAGCAGAGCGAAGTGCTGATAGCAACTAGCAGAGCGAAGTGCTGATAACTAGCAGAGCGAAGTGCTGATAGCAACTAGCAGAGCGAAGTGCTGATAGCAACTAGCAGAGCGAAGTGCTGATAGCAACTAGCAGAGCGAAGTGCTGATAGCAACTAGCAGAGTGAAGTGCTGATAGCAGCTAGCAGAGCGAAGTGCTGACAGCAACTAGCAGAGCGAAGTGCTGACAGCAACTAGCAGAGCGAAGTGTTGACAGCAACTAGCAGAGCGAAGTGTTGACAGCAACTAGCAGAGCGAAGTGTTGACAGCAACTAGCAGAGCGAAGTGTTGACAGCAACTAGCAGAGCGAAGTGCTGACAGCAACTAGCAGAGCGAAGTGCTGACAGCAACTAGCAGAGGTAAGTGTTGACAGCAACTAGCAGAGCGAAGTGTTGACAGCAACTAGCAGAGAGCCAGGGAAGACAAGAAGACATTTTTTAAAAATTCTTTTCTCTACAAATATTTAACGAGGAGAGAATTTGAATCATAAACTGACTGGCATTTGGTTGTGAGTAGCAGCGACCTCAGAGGCCAGGCTCTGCAGAAGTTACACTGCTGTACTCGAAGGTCTGGGTGAAGGAGGGGAGGAGCAGCAGCAGCAGCAGGAACATAATCTGGGAAGTAGGAGCTAAAGTAAGGAACAGTATAAGAATGAGAAGAGAGAGAGCATAAGAAGCAGGAAGATCAGCAAGTGAAACGTAATAATGTTTAAAGAGACGGACGGGTAAGCCAGCGGAAGGGCTCGGTCAGATGACCAAAATCTCCAGCTGCGGGTCATGTGACTAAGACCCGCCTCAGGAAACACTTGTCATGTTTCCTGACAAACATTATACACATGCAAGTGAAGCCTAGATAAGAGAGGAACAGGAGACAGCACGGGTATAAGAAACAGGATGATGAACAGGTGAAACTTGAGGAGGGTGAGGAGCGTGAGGAAGGGCATAAGAAGAGCGCACCCAGAAGAGAATAAGGGAGAACAGAAATCGCAAACTCAAGAGAAGAGATAGAAGGAGCAGCAGTCGGTAGGGTAAAGGATGAGAGTCCACCAAGGTGCTTGCAACTTGCAACTTGCTCCCTCAAGTTCTGAGTTGACCATTATAAGCTCAACTTCTGGGGCCTGGCATCGCAGTGGAGACTTGAACTCAGTTACCATGCCAAACATAACACTGGGAACTCGAGTCGTACTGAGTGGCTGGCTACACTACCACCGTGTGTCAGGTGATTTAAGATAGAATGTACTGGAAAATTCATAATCGCTAGAGAACGGCAGAGAAGACCACACACAGAACACAGCCAAGAGGGGAGGAAAAAGCTGCAGAATGAAAAGAAGTAAAATAATCTAGGTATAATAGTGAGTATATCATCACTTTCATAACCGGCGCCAACCAGAGGATGTGACCTGATAACTCGGCGGGAGCAGTCATACTAAACATTAACTTCATTAATCTCTTAAGTCAAGCATCTGTATGACACCTTGTTTATCAGGCCAGTTGTATGTTAGGCCAGTTGTATGTTAGGCCATTTGTATGTTAGGCCAGTTGTATGTTAGGCCATTTGTATGTTAGGCCAGTTGTATGTTAGGCCAGTTGTATGTTAGGCCAGTTGTATGTTAGGCAAGTTATATGTTAGGCCAGTTGTATGTTAGGCCAGTTGTATGTCAGGCCAGTTGTATGTTAGGCCAGTTGTATGTTAGGCCAGTTGTATGTTAGGCCAGTTGTATGTTAGGCCAGTTGTATGTTAGGCCAGTTGTATGTTAGGCCAGTTGTATGTCAGGCCAGTTGTATGTCAGGCCAGTTGTATGTTAGTCCAGTTGTATGTTAGACCAGTTGTATGTCAGGCCAGTTGTATGTTAGGCCAGTTGTATGTTAGGCCAGTTGTATGTTAGGCCAGTTGTATGTTAGGCCAGTTGTGTGTTAGGCCAGTTGTATGTTAGGCCAGTTGTATGTTAGGCCAGTTGTATGTCAGGCCAGTTGTATGTCAGGTCATTTGTATGTCAGGCCAGTTGTATGTCAGGTCATTTGTATGTCAGGTCATTTGTATGTCAGGCCAGTTGTATGTCAAGCCAGTTGTATGTTAGGCCAGTTGTATGTCAGGACAGTTGTATGTCAGGCCAGTTGTATGTCAGGCCAGTTGTATGTCAGGTCATTTGTATGTCAGGTCATTTGTATGTCAGGCCAGTTGTATGTCAAGCCAGTTGTATGTTAGGCCAGTTGTATGTCAGGACAGTTGTATGTCAGGCCAGTTGTATGTCAGGCCAGTTGTATGTCAGGCCAGTTGTATGTCAGGACAGTTGTATGTAGGCCAGTTGTATGTCAGGCCAGTTGTATGTCAGGACAGTTGTATGTCAGGCCAGTTCTATGTCAGGCCAGTTGTATGTCAGGACAGTTGTATGTCAGGCCAGTTGTATGTCAGGCCAGTTGTATGTCAGGCCAGTTGTATGTAGGCCTGTCGTAAGGGTTCTTAAAGGAGATTTGAGGGTTGAAGGTAGGCACACTAGTTGGATGGTAACGATATATATTGTCAGACTGTGATAATGGGAGATGGAGCCCAGCCTGCCGTGTCACTGCCTAGCTGGATGTTATACGCCGACTGAGAGGGAGGCAGAGGTACGAACGTACACATGCGCATCCCGTGACGTCACACAAACAGTCACTCGGCCTAAAAGGGATCTTCTATATAAAGCACATGGATGGTACTATGATACGCTATACAACACATATAAGGGGATCAGCAACTATGCTGACAGGCCAGTTGTATGTCAGGACAGTTGTATGTCAGGCCAGTTGTATGTCAGGCCAGTTGTATGTCAGGTCATTTGTATGTCAGGTCATTTGTATGTCAGGCCAGTTGTATGTCAAGCCAGTTGTATGTTAGGCCAGTTGTATGTCAGGACAGTTGTATGTCAGGCCAGTTGTATGTCAGGCCAGTTGTATGTCAGGCCAGTTGTATGTCAGGACAGTTGTATGTCAGGACAGTTGTATGTCAGGCCAGTTGTATGTCAGGCCAGTTGTATGTCAGGTCATTTGTATGTCAGGACAGTTGTATGTCAGGACAGTTGTATGTCAGGCCAGTTGTATGTAGGCCAGTTGTATGTCAGGCCAGTTGTATGTCAGGCCAGTTGTATGTCAGGGCAGTTGTATGTCAGGCCAGTTGTATATCAGGCCAGTTGTATATCAGGACAGTTGTATGTCAGGCCAGTTGTATGTCAGGCCAGTTGTATGTCAGGCCAGTTGTATGTCAGGCCAGTTCTATGTCAGGACAGTTGTATGTCAGGCCAGTTCTATGTAGGCCAGTTGTATGTCAGGCCAGTTGTATGTCAGGCCAGTTGTATGTCAGGCCAGTTGTATGTCAGGCCAGTTGTATATCAGGCCAGTTGTATATCAGGCCAGTTGTATATCAGGCCAGTTGTATGTCAGGCCAGTTGTATGTCAGGACAGTTGTATGTCAGGCCAGTTGTATGTCAGGCCAGTTGTATGTCAGGACAGTTGTATGTCAGGACAGTTGTATGTCAGGACAGTTGTATGTCAGGACAGTTGTATGTCAGGACAGTTGTATGTCAGGACAGTTGTATGTCAGGACAGTTGTATGTCAGGACAGTCGTATGTCAGGACAGTTGTATAGTATACATACATGATAGCATCTTCGAAAACTAGAAAATGTCGAGAAGTTTGCGCCAGAAACTGGTTTTATGCTGAGTGAGCTGACCTGTGAAGACTGTGGTAGGTGACCTGTGAAGACTGTGGTAGGTGACCTGTGAAAACTGTGGTAGGTGACCTGTGAAGACTGTGGTAGGTGACCTGTGAAGACTGTGGTAGGTGACCTGTGAAGACTGTGATAGGTGACCTGTGAAGACTGTGATATTTGACCTGTGAAGACTGTGGTAGGTGACCTGTGAAGACTGTGGTAGGTGACCTGTGAAGACTGTGAAGGTGACCTGTGAAGACTGTGATATTTGACCTGTGAAGACTGTGGTAGGTGACCTGTGAAGACTGTGGTAGGTGACCTGTGAAGACTGTGGTAGGTGACCTGTGAAGACTGTGGTAGGTGACCTGTGAAGATTGTGGTAGGTGACCTGTGAAGACTGTGGTAGGTGACCTGTGAAGACTGTGGTAGGTGACCTGTGAAGACTGTGGTAGGTGACCTGTGAAGACTGTGGTAGGTGACCTGTGAAGACTGGTAGGTGACCTGTGAAGACTGTGGTAGGTGACCTGTGAAGACTGTGGTAGGTGACCTGTGAAGACTGTGATAGGTGACCTGTGAAGACTGATATTTGACCTGTGAAGACTGTGGTAGGTGACCTGTGAAGACTGTGGTAGGTGACCTGTGAAGACTGTGGTAGGTGACCTGTGAAGACTGTGGTAGGTGACCTGTGAAGACTGTGATAGGTGACCTGTGAAGACTGATATTTGACCTGTGAAGACTGTGGTAGGTGACCTGTGAAGACTGTGGTAGGTGACCTGTGAAGACTGTGGTAGGTGACCTGTGAAGACTGTGGTAGGTGACCTGTGAAGACTGTGGTAGGTGACCTGTGAAGACTGTGGTAGGTGACCTGTGAAGACTGTGGTAGGTGACCTGTGAAGACTGTGGTAGGTGACCTGTGAAGAAAGACTGCGGTAGGTGACCTGTGAAGAAAGACTGTGGTAGGTGACCTGTGAAGAAAGACTGGTAGGTGACCTGTGAAGAAAGCCTGTGGTAGGTGACCTGTGAAGAGACTGTGGTAGGTGACCTGTGAAGAAAGACTGTGGTAGGTGACCTGTGAAGAGACTGTGGTAGGTGACCTGTGAAGAAAGACTGTGGTAGGTGACCTGTGAAGAAAGACTGTGGTAGGTGACCTGTGAAGAAAGACTGTGGTAGGTGACCTGTGAAGAAAGACTGGTAGGTAACCTGTGAAGAAAGACTGTGGTAGGTGACCTGTGAAGAAAGACTGTGGTAACTTAACCTTGCTATATTGAGAAAGAGAAAACCAGACGCGACATGATAATGAGGCACACACACACTATTGAAGAGGCACTGAAGGAGAGGACCAGGAACGAGGAGACATAGTGGGGAACTACAGGCGTCAGGAAATTCCAGTTTCAGGGTAATTAGGAAGTTTAATGACCTGGATGATTTTATGAAAATGGAATTAGTAAATAGCTTCAAACACAGGTACAACAGGCTGCAAGAAACGAGAATTCTCTTGAAACCTGTCGTTAGTGACAAAGAAGAGGGACCAAGAGCTGTGAATCGAACCCAGCAACCACAAATCGGTGAGTCCACACGCACAACACTGGGTGACTCGTGCCACTGATATTGTCTGGGCGTCCTTGTGGCTCAGCACTATGTTCCTCCCTGTGTCAATTTGCAATCACGATACTCTGGCCTTTTCCGGCGCTGTAAATATTTGACTTACATGATTGCTTATGTAAATTTGAGCAATGAAAAAAGTAAAAAAAAAAAAAGTAAAATAAAAAGCGAAGCAGAACTTACGGGAGCAGGTATGTTTGAACCTCCCTCGCGATACACGGAATCAGTCATCCTTAATGTTTATATAAATATAACAATGAAAAAAAAAATAGAAATAGTCTGATTAAGTGGCTATCAGAGAGGTCTGTCCGCGGCTGGATCTGTACTTACCCATTGGCTGGTTCTCACCCGAAAGGAAGAAAACTCAGCTTTCCTTCTTGCTGCCCTTCCAGGACACACGTCACAGTTCAGTGTTGACCCAGCCAACCCTTACATCCATCCTCTTCCCTCCCCCCCACACACACACCATTTTCTGAATGCAGACTTGGAAGCTGATGTAAAGTCTTCCAGCAGGCAACAAAAAAAAAATGTATATATAATTTTCAACGAGACAAAAGGAAAAAGAATTCAGCTACTCTACCATGGACATAAAAGCTGGAGTAGAGTACAATCGTAGCCAGAACCTCGATAGTGAGAGAGGAATGTAAGAGACCTGAGAGTAATCATGTCTGAAAACTATCCGGTAAATCATTACGTTCAAGTAACACACTGGTGAATCTTTCACATCTCCATAGAACATTATAGATAACAAGAAATCAGGAAACGGGCCGCGTTTGTACCTACGGCAAGTGAATCCTAAAACTCACGGGCCAGTGCGTTAACCGCATGGAATAAGAGATGTCAAGTCAATGATATTTTTTAAGTCACTTGTTCTAGCTAGGAATAATGCTATATGCAGCAGCACCGTCTTAGGCAGTTAAATGTAAATAAAATTTTCAATTCTAGCATCATTTCAGACGCTTAAATTATTGTGAACGCCTAAAATCCCTCAGACTGCTTTCCTGGAGTCCAGGCGAGAAAGATGCTGCATAATTTATAACTAACATGCTGAAGAATATGGTTTAAATATGCATAATAAGTAAATTTGAGAGAGAAGCAAATGAGCATTAAAGGATTTCCAAAACTTTCTCTATAACTCTTGAGAGAAATTACTCGCACACCGCTAACCGTCTTCAAGAAGAAACCTTGTAAATTTATCAGAACATTTCTGATTAGGTGGCTGTAGTGCCTATGTTTGAGTGCCACAAACACCAACAGCCTGTCTGATCAGGCCGTCAACCATGAGGCCTGGTCTGAAACTGGACTGCGGGAACGATGATCCACAGAAAGATTATATAACAGGTAAATGTAGATCTTAATAATACTGATTGAGAAAAGGATTTAGGAGTTCTGGTTAGCAGTAATCTAAAACCAAGACAACAGTGCATTAGTGTTCCCAATAAAGCTAACGGAATCCTTGGCTTCATAACTAGAAGTATAAATAATAGAAGTCCTCAGGTTGTTCAACTCTATATATCCTTGGTTAGGCCTCGTTTAGATTATGCTGCTCAGTTCTGGTCACCGTATTACAGAATGGATATAAATGCACTGGAAAACGTACATAGTATGACAAAGTTGATCCCATGTATCAGAAATCTTCCCTATGAGGATAGACTAAGGGCCCTGAATCTGCACTCTCTCGAAAGGCGTAGAATTAGGGGGAATATGATTGAGGTGTATAAATGGAAAACAGGAATTGGCTGAAAATTTCCAGCCAAGACAGGACTCGCAGCAATGGTTTCAAGTTGGAAAAATTCAGATTCAGGAAGGATATAGGAAAGCACTGGTTTGGTAATAGAGTTGTGGATGAGTGGAACGAACTCCCGAGTACAGTTATTGAGGCTAAAACGTTGTGTAGTTTTAAAAATAGGTTAGATAAATACATGAGTGGGTGTGGGCGATGTGAGTTGGACCTGACTAGCTTGTGCTACTAGGTCTGATGTCTTGCTCCTTCCATAAGTGGAAGTTACCTGACTAGGTGGGTTATTGGGGTAATCCGGGGGGGAGGGGGACATGGACCTGCTTCGCATGGGTCAGTAGGCATGCTGCAGTGTGTTCCTTCTTTATGTTGTTATGTAAACATCAGTTGCACTGTAGTTAACAGCTTCTAAAATTTCCTTGATCTGTGTCACAGAGCAACAACGTGTTACATCGTGTTACATCCCACAGGTCACTCTCCTCCTCCCTGCTCTAACACTCTGCTATGACCTCTTATATATTTAATCCCTACCAGTCTTTTGATGGCTCTTCGTCTCCTTCCAGCCACCCTAGATTTATACCTGTAACATACAAGTGATCGGCTTCGAGAGTTATTCTACTCTCAAAACCTGGCCTGAGGCCAGACTTTCAAGTCTTGTTTTTATTCCAATATGTCCTGTCTCTACATCACACTTTTCATACCAACACATCGCCCAATAATTTCCCCATTCATCATTTTCTGCATGATATCAACATTTACAATGAAACGTGGATGGATCTCAGAACATCACAAGATATTCGAGCACAGTCCTGAATGCGGCTACAACTTTGTCTGGCGTATAATGTGATCCACCTCCTCCATATATATCCACCTGCTGATGCTTCCTCTCATGAATACATATATACATTAATTTCATACACGCTCTCCCTTCTTTTCTGATCTCTGTTTTACTACATTTCTATTATTTTTATCACCTGGTTACTTTCTTCGTCCGCTGTCATCTTTCTTCTTCCTCAAACTCTTATAAACTCCTCTGCCAGGCTCTACACTTTCTTTGAAGATTCTCTCAGTGACACAGTCATCTGCAGATACCAGTTGTGATAACTTTGGTTGTTGTTGCTGTTGTTATTCACTTCCTTTCCCTTCTACGTCATGGGTGCTCCTCGCCTTTTTTCTTCCTCTCCTCTCCAGCCTTCCCTTCTCCTCTTCTGTCCCCCCTCCTCTTTTCTGCCCACTATTTCTCTCCTTTCTTGCTCCCTTTATCCGTCCTGTCTTTCTTCTCCTCTCTTCCGATATTCCATCCTTGCCTCTCCAGTCCCATCTTGTGCTGGCTTTCACAACCTATGCCCCATTCCTTTCCGTGCAACCCTCTCCCATAATTCGCCTACACCCCTTCCCTTCCCACACACTCTAACCTGCTCCTATCTCATATTTTCGCTTCATCTCACTTCTTTCTCTGTAATCCTCTCTTCCTCCTCCCTATTTCCTCCCTCTTCTGCCCTCTTACCGATTTCCTCTCTCATCTGTCCTGTCCCGCGTCTCCATCTTGCTCAGTAAGACTGTGTACACTTTGATAACAGACGAGATGCTTGTTAGTGTTGGCAATACCTGTTTCTGAATTCCCTCAGCTCCTGTCCTCCTTTCCGTCATCCCTCCCTCCCTCTCTTTTACTAACCCTTCCTCTCTTCCTTTCACCCTTCCTCTCTTCCTCTCACCCTACATCTCTTCCAATCACATGGTCTCTCTCTTCCATACACTTTCCTGCCCTCCGACATATGCAGTAGAGCACCAGCACGATGCTGATGTAGCCAGTTTTGTGGGGAGTCCTGGCAGTGTTTCCCATGTACGTCATCTTTCTTACCCTCCATTTATCCCTGCCTTCTCAACAACTCTCCCTCCCTCCCTCATACACGCAAACACCACCCACAACCATTACAACAGAATTACAGAGGCCTAGGAAGAAAATCTAAATGTAGTTGTAGCGTGCGTAGGTTTTAATAAGGTATTTGACAAATGCGATTCTGGAATGGTAGAACATAAAATGAGGTCATCTGATATAACGAAAAAAGTACACCAATGACTATTCCATTATCTGACGAATAGAACCCAAGAGTAGTAATAAATATCACAAAAGTTAACCATAGCAATGTAAAAAGGTCATTACACCCAAACACGGTCCTGGCGCTTTGCTGTTTCTCGTCCTAATAGCAGAAACAGATAAAAACACTCGCCATAGCATGAAGGTACATTATCCTCAGTAAAAGACACCGAAAAAAATACAAGAACATACAAAGAAAGTTTTCCAATTTGTAGTAGATAAGTTCCAGTTGCTCAGATACGAAAAAATGAGAACTCAAAAAGGGACACGGTGTACAAAACGCGGGATGACCACAAATATAATGTGAAGAACACGTGAAGGACTTGGGTGAAATATTGCCAGCTGACTTGTAGTTTAGAAAACAAAGTAATGCAAATGTTGTGAAAGCTAGACAGATATGGGGTTGATAATGATAACATTCACATCAAGAGAAATGTTGCCACAGATGACGCTGTTCAAATGACTTGTTGTTTCTTGCCTGGAATACTGTTCATTGTTGTCGTCCCTATTCAGGGTAGAAGAAATGATCAGAACTGGAGTAGATAGAGATCATTTACAGCCTTCATAGAGCCGATAAACCATGTAAACTACTGGAAATGCATAGAAATTCTGAATGTGAAGGCCTAGTCCCAGACCTACACAATACCATAGTCCCAGACCTACACAATACCATAGTCCCAGACCTACACAATACCATAGCATCATAGTGGGGTGAGAGGTATCAAGTTAAGTGTAAAAAACCCATTGAAAGCAGGGGCGCCGTGGGCACAATAATAGAACATTATATGATCATTAGTGGTCCAAGAGTATTTAACATTCTACCAGATATCAGAAACACTGCTGGAACAAGTATAGAAGTTTTCAAGTGGAAACTCAGCAAGTACCTTCACTAGGTTCCACATCAGCCAGGCTGTAACAGCAGGAACAGCCTAATTGATCAGGCAAGCACCAAACAAACCTTGTCCAGGGCCGGTCTACGGGAGTAGGAAAACTCTCCAAACCGGTCAAAGGTATATCACAGGTGTAGCCCTCCATCACAACCGCTCACCAATGTGTCCTCCAGCTAGTATAGTCAATTTCACTGTTCTTAGTTCACTTCTGTGTGCGCGAGTGAGTAACCATGAAAGTTATCTTTCAGTGGTGATCCTCAAGTTTTTTCTTCCTCCAAAGTTTTAGTTTCTAGTTTTGACCATATCTAGGTGGGTGGTGTTCTAGGTGGACGGTGACGTATTCAACAAGAAGAGCGTTGCTATTTAATCCAAAATAGCAAGTTTTACCTATTCGGCACGACATATATATATATATATATATATATATATATATATATATATATATATATATATATATATATATATATATATTGTCTTTAAATAAAATATACATAAAATATAGGGGGTGGTAGGAGAAAATTCTCAAACAGCTTCAGGGAGAACCTTGAGTTTTCCCTAAAGCAAGTTTATTCTTTTCTCTGAGGATGAGGGTCTATATATATATATATATATATATATATATATATATATATATATATATATATATATATATATATATATATATATATATATATATATATATATATATATATACTGATTATTTTTTCTTATTGCTTTTATAATAATCTTAAACATTGCCAATAGAATGAATTTTGAATTAAACTGTGTTTGGAGCGGCCATAAAAGAACATTAGCAGTAGTTATGACCATTAAAACGCAGTTGTAGCCTTCATTAGTTGTGTTTTGTGGGCGAGTTGTCACGCAGGTGTTGGTGAGTGTCTCACTGCAGGGCTGGTGCTCTCACTCCCTCCTTCCCTCCCTCCCTCCCTCCCTCCCTCCCTCCCTCACTCCCTCCCTCCCTCCCTCACTCAGTCCTATCACTCCTCTCACTCATTGACTCTTGCTGTCCCTTACTCGTGCCCTTCTTAACTGTAACCCTTCCTCACTCCAACCACCCTTCACTCCTGCCTTCCTTCATTCCTGCCCTCTTTCACTCCATCAGCTAGTCTTCCAGTGGGCCACAGAAAACAATACGATATTCAATAAGTTCGGATTTTAGTTACTTTTCTGTGGACAAAAATAGAAAATGAAGACTGGAGTAGTAAAAGACAAATTCGGATCACACAATAGAACGTAAGATTACAACAGTATTGTTATTATCATAAGAACCACAACACAAGGAAAATGATACACTGGATAACTAGAATCTTCAGAACAAGAGATGCCAAGACAATGATGATTCGTTTTAAGTCACTTGTTCTCTGTTCCTCTAAGGAAGGCGAAATTATAGATGGGGAGAATGTACAGTGAAACTTTAGTGCTCATATAAATTCAGTCGTAGGTAGTAGGTTGGTAGACAGCAACCACCCAGGGAAGTACTACCGTCCTGCCAGATGACTGTGAAACAAAAACCTGTAATTGTTTTGCATGATGGTAGGATTGCTGGTTTCTTTTTCTGTCTCATAAACACGCTAAGATAACAGGGATATCTTGCTACTCCTACTAACACTTTGGTCACACTTCACAGACACGCACATGCATATATATATATATACATACATCTAGGTTTTTCTCCTTTTTCTAAATAGCTCTTGTTCTTTTTTATTTCTTCTATTGTCCATGGGGAAGTGGAAAAGAATCTTTCCTCCGTAAGCCATGCGTGTCGTATGAGGCGACTAAAATGCCGGGAGCAATGGGCTAGTAACCCCTTCTCCTGTATACAATTACTAAAAAAGAGAAGAAGAAAAACTTTATAAAACTGGGTTGCTTAAATGTGCGTGGATGTAGTGCGGATGACAAGAAACAGATGATTGCTGATGTTATGAATGAAAAGAAGTTGGATGTCCTGGCCCTAAGCGAAACAAAGCTGAAGGGGGTAGGAGAGTTTCAGTGGGGGGAAATAAATGGGATTAAATCTGGAGTATCTGAGAGAGTTAGAGCAAAGGAAGGGGTAGCAGTAATGTTAAATGATCAGTTATGGAAGGAGAAAAGAGAATATGAATGTGTAAATTCAAGAATTATGTGGATTAAAGTAAAGGTTGGATGCGAGAAGTGGGTCATAATAAGCGTGTATGCACCTGGAGAAGAGAGGAATGCAGAGGAGAGAGAGAGATTTTGGGAGATGTTAAGTGAATGTATAGGAGCCTTTGAACCAAGTGAGAGAGTAATTGTGGTAGGGGACTTGAATGCTAAAGTAGGAGAAACTTGTAGAGAGGGTGTGGTAGGTAAGTTTGGGGTGCCAGGTGTAAATGATAATGGGAGCCCTTTGATTGAACTTTGTATAGAAAGGGGTTTAGTTATAGGTAATACATATTTTAAGAAAAAGAGGATAAATAAGTATACACGATATGATGTAGGGCGAAATGACAGTAGTTTGTTGGATTATGTATTGGTAGATAAAAGACTGTTGAGTAGACTTCAGGATGTACATGTTTATAGAGGGGCCACAGATATATCAGATCACTTTCTAGTTGTAGCTACACTGAGAGTAAAAGGTAGATGGGATACAAGGAGAATAGAAGCATCAGGGAAGAGAGAGGTGAAGGTTTATAAACTAAAAGAGGAGGCAGTTAGGGTAAGATATAAACAGCTATTGGAGGATAGATGGGCTAATGAGAGCATAGGCAATGGGGTCGAAGAGGTATGGGGTAGGTTTAAAAATGTAGTGTTAGAGTGTTCAGCAGAAGTTTGTGGTTACAGGAAAGTGGGTGCAGGAGGGAAGAGGAGCGATTGGTGGAATGATGATGTAAAGAGAGTAGTAAGGGAGAAAAAGTTAGCATATGAGAAGTTTTTACAAAGTAGAAGTGATGCAAGGAGGGAAGAGTATATGGAGAAAAAGAGAGAGGTTAAGAGAGTGGTGAAGCAATGTAAAAAGAGAGCAAATGAGAGAGTGGGTGAGATGTTATCAACAAATTTTGTTGAAAATAAGAAAAAGTTTTGGAGTGAGATTAACAAGTTAAGAAAGCCTAGAGAACAAATGGATTTGTCAGTTAAAAATAGGAGAGGAGAGTTATTAAATGGAGAGTTAGAGGTATTGGGAAGATGGAAGGAATATTTTGAGGAATTGTTAAATGTTGATGAAGATAGGGAAGCTGTGATTTCGTGTATAGGGCAAGGAGGAATAACATCTTGTAGGAGTGAGGAAGAGCCAGTTGTGAGTGTGGGGGAAGTTCGTGAGGCAGTAGGTAAAATGAAAGGGGGTAAGGCAGCTGGGATTGATGGGATAAAGATAGAAATGTTAAAAGCAGGTGGGGATATAGTTTTGGAGTGGTTGGTGCAATTGTTTAATAAATGTATGGAAGAGGGTAAGGTACCTAGGGATTGGCAGAGAGCAGGCATAGTTCCTTTGTATAAAGGCAAAGGGGATAAAAGAGAGTGCAAAAATTATAGGGGGATAAGTCTGTTGAGTGTACCTGGTAAAGTGTATGGTAGAGTTATAATTGAAAGAATTAAGAGTAAGACGGAGAATAGGATAGCAGATGAACAAGGAGGCTTTAGGAAAGGTAGGGGGTGTGTGGACCAGGTGTTTACAGTGAAACATATAAGTGAACAGTATTTAGATAAGGCTAAAGAGGTCTTTGTGGCATTTATGGATTTGGAAAAGGCGTATGACAGGGTGGATAGGGGGGCAATGTGGCAGATGTTGCAAGTGTATGGTGTAGGAGGTAGGTTACTGAAAGCAGTGAAGAGTTTTTACGAGGATAGTGAGGCTCAAGTTAGAGTATGTAGGAAAGAGGGAAATTTTTTCCCAGTAAAAGTAGGCCTTAGACAAGGATGTGTGATGTCACCGTGGTTGTTTAATATATTTATAGATGGGGTTGTAAGAGAAGTAAATGCGAGGGTCTTGGCAAAAGGCGTGGAGTTAAAAGATAAAGAATCACACACAAAGTGGGAGTTGTCACAGCTGCTCTTTGCTGATGACACTGTGCTCTTGGGAGATTCTGAAGAGAAGTTGCAGAGATTGGTGGATGAATTTGGTAGGGTGTGCAAAAGAAGAAAATTAAAGGTGAATACAGGAAAGAGTAAGGTTATGAGGATAACAAAAAGATTAGGTGATGAAAGATTGAATATCAGATTGGAGGGAGAGAGTATGGAGGAGGTGAACGTATTCAGATATTTGGGAGTGGACGTGTCAGCGGATGGGTCTATGAAAGATGAGGTGAATCATAGAATTGATGAGGGAAAAAGAGTGAGTGGTGCACTTAGGAGTCTGTGGAGACAAAGAACTTTGTCCTTTGAGGCAAAGAGGGGAATGTATGAGAGTATAGTTTTACCAACGCTCTTATATGGGTGTGAAGCGTGGGTGATGAATGTTGCAGCGAGGAGAAGGCTGGAGGCAGTGGAGATGTCATGTCTGAGGGCAATGTGTGGTGTGAATATAATGCAGAGAATTCGTAGTTTGGAAGTTAGGAGGAGGTGCGGGATTACCAAAACTGTTGTCCAGAGGGCTGAGGAAGGGTTGTTGAGGTGGTTCGGACATGTAGAGAGAATGGAGCGAAACAGAATGACTTCAAGAGTGTATCAGTCTGTAGTGGAAGGAAGGCGGGGTAGGGGTCGGCCTAGGAAGGGTTGGAGGGAGGGGGTAAAGGAGGTTTTGTGTGCGAGGGGCTTGGACTTCCAGCAGGCATGCTTGAGCGTGTTTGATAGGAGTGAATGGAGACAAATGGTTTTTAATACTTGACGTGCTGTTGGAGTGTGAGCAAAGTAACATTTATGAAGGGATTCAGGGAAACCGGCAGGCCGGACTTGAGTCCTGGAGATGGGAAGTACAGTGCCTGCACTCTGAAGGAGGGGTGTTAATGTTGCAGTTTAAAAACTGTAGTGTAAAGCACCCTTCTGGCAAGACAGTGATGGAGTGAATGATGGTGAAAGTTTTTCTTTTTCGGGCCACCCTGCCTTGGTGGGAATCGGCCGGTGTGATAATAAAAAAAAAAAAAAAATAAATTCAGTCACCTAAAATTACTATATTCTCTGGAACGTTAGCGAGAAAATTTTGGAGGGATTGATCCCAAATCTGCACAACGAAATTACTCCCTACGAAAGCAGGAAATTTGACAGGCGGTGTAAAATAAACTTGCTGAAAAAAAAAACAGGGATACCAGTGGAAAGTACCTAGACTTTTTAGCCCTCTTTTCGTACATAGGGGAATTACCAACAAACCCCAGTCTCTTTTCAAGAGGGAGTTTGGTAAGAACCTCAACTCATTTTGCTATCAACTGGGTTGTGGTGCTAGCACCAGCAGCCTGGTTGATCAGTAATAAGGAGGCCAGGTCTGGGACCGTGCCGTGGGGCGGTCACCCCTAGAACCAAATACAGATAACATATAGATAACCTCTCCTCTTTTCCCTCTTCTCCCCTCTCTCCCTCCCCTTTTTTTCCTCCCTACTTTTCTCTGCCTTTCACCCCTTTACATTCCCCTCTCCCTTTCCACTTTATCTTCCTCTCCACCTTATCCCCCCTACTCACTTTCCCCTCCCCCTCTCCACTTTCCCCTCCCCATGCTTCCTTCAGTGCACTTCTCTCCCTGGTCTTAAAGTGGAACAAGCGAACACAGCATGAGACGCGACCAATTAACAAGTCACTCGCTGCTCCTCACTGAATTCTCTGAAAAGTTTCTTTTTACTGAATTCCTTTGCCTGGAACCCTAACTGGATTCCCAGGCTGGATTCATAGGGTTTGATTTTCTTCTAATACCTCTCCTTCCTCTTTCACTTAGAGTTGGGAATGGATTTGAAAACATTTGGCAATACAAACTTGCTTTTGAGGCGTATTGACTAGGAAAACGTTAGTGAAATTTGCTTTAGAAAGACACGTGACTAAACACTAGGTCTGGGACCCTGATTAAGGTCCCTGGACCAACACGTTTTCTAATAAATATATCCTAGTGTTTGCCCACGTGTCGGCTATCATACCATACTGAAATGTGTAAAATTGCCGTACCCGCCGGGTTGTGATGGCTAGGCGCCGTTAGCTCCAACAGCCTAGTGGAACAAGCTGGTGAAGAGACCAGACTGGGAGAGTAGAAAAAAAAAAACTGGAGGGCGGTCACAAGTATGTTAGAAGTGACGTGTTTCTTGTTTCCACGCCCTCGCTGTTTCTAAATACTGGCCTCTCGTCTCTCCATCGTTTTATTTGAATTCCTTCGCCGGATTCTTTCACTGCGTTCCTTCGCTGGATTCCTTCACTCTATTCCTTCGGCTGAATTTCCTCGACTCGAATCTCCTGACAGGAATTCGTGATTTCGTTGACTGTGTGTCTTGTTCATTTAAACCGAAGTCCAACACCTGTGCGATACAGAGAGAAACTTCTGTATATTGACCCCAGTGGAAATAATGGTTAACCTTTGATGGGTTTCGAGAGCTTTCTTCTCCTACAATCTGGTCCTGGAACTGGCTTGTGATTTTCAAATCATTTGTGTTCTCTCGCCTTGAGGACGGATTGGTGCTGACGGCTCTGCTGAGGACCAGAGAGATATCGCAGCTGGGACCAATACGGAGGTTGTTCATTACCTGCATACAGGCAGTGAAACATTTAAACTACCGGAAGCATCTCATAGTATATAATATATATTCACTGGAACAGACGAGAGATACAATATATATATATATATATATATATATATATATATATATATATATATATATATATATATATATATATATATATATATATATATATATATATATATATATATATATATATATATATATATATATATATATATATATATATATATATATATATATATATATATATATATATATTATATATATATATATATATATATATATATATATATATATATATATATATATATATATATATATATATATATATATATATATATATATATATATATATATATATATATATATATATATATATATATATATATATATATATATATATATATATATATATATACGGAAGATACTTGGTAGCCTGATACTAAACTTACACAGTACCATCACAGCTTTCTGGAGTAAAAGGCAGTGGCGGCGTGAGCACAATAAGAGAACATTGTATCAGCATCCGTGGTCCCAGAATATTCAGCATTCTGCCACAAGATATTATAAACACTGCCAGATCAAGTATAGGAGAAGCCTTCAGGAGGAACCTCAATGAATGTCAAATGCCACGTCAACCAGGCTGTGATGGATGTGTGGGCCAGCTGGCCGCCAGCAGCAACAGCCTGATTGACCAGTGAAGCCTGGCCGAGGGCCGGGCTCTGAGAATAGAAAATCTCAAAAAACTGGTCACAGGAAAATGACACACACTTGACTTGTAGTTACTTCATGTTAGTGAAGAATTCTTAATCCGAGGAATTGAAGGTATTCTTCGTGGATCAAATCAGATCCCATTCTCCAGGTACTGTATGACCCCTACGGACTTAGCGCTTCCCCATAATAATAATAATAGTGACCCACCCTGATACACGATACACAGATGTATTCATGTATAGGTGTTTAATATTGTATTAATGGAGTGGTGTATCAGTGTGTGTATTTCCCCTGTGTATGCTTGTATTTGTGTTGAATTCCGCAGTATATGAGGTTTTTATTGCATCAGAGGAGTGTATAATTTTGTATTAATTCTCCACTAGTTTGTGTATTACCACGTTATACAGTGTGTGGCAGTGTGTGTGTGGTTGTTGTGCCACTGTATGTGGTTGTGCCACAGTGTGTGGTTGAGCCAGTGTGTGGTTAAGCCAGTGTGTGGTTGTTGTGCCACAGTATGTGGTTGTTGTGCCACAGTGTGTGGTTGTTGTGCCACAGTATGTGGTTGTTGTGCCACAGTGTGTGGTTGTTGTGCCACAGTATGTGGTTATTGTGCCACAGTATGTGGTTATTGTGCCACAGTGTGTGGTTGAGCCAGTGTGTGGTTGAGCCAGTGTGTGGTTGTTGTGCCACAGTATGTGGTTGTTGTGCCACAGTGTGTGGTTGTTGTGCCACAGTATGTGGTTATTGTGCCACAGTGTGTGGTTGAGCCAGTGTGTGGTTGAGCCAGTGTGTGGTTGTTGTGCCACAGTATGTGGTTGTTGTGCCACAGTATGTGGTTGTTGTGCCACAGTGTGTGGTTGTTGTGCCACAGTATGTTGTTGTGCCACAGTGTGTGGTTGAACCAGTGTGTGGTTGTTGTGCCACAGTGTGTGGTTGTTGTGCCACAGTATGTGGTTGTTGTGCCACAGTATGTGGTTGTTGTGCCACAGTGTGTGGTTGTGCCACAGTGTGTGGTCTAACGGGAACTGAGAGCATTCACGGGAGCACAACACTCACAACGGCATCACGTGACGTCACACAAGCTAGTCACTGAGCCTAGCAAGGGGTCATGTATTTAAAACATATGGATGGTACTATGATACTCAGATAACATATACATATACAGGGGATCAGCAACTATGCTGACATGTGGTTGTTGCGCCACAGTGTCTGGTTGTTGCACTACAGTGTGTGGTTGTTGTGCCACAGTGTGCTGCAGTGTGTGGTTGTGTGCCACAGTGTGCTGCAGTGTGTAGTTGTGCCACAGTATACTGCAGTGTGTGGTTATGCCACAATGTGCTGCAGTGTGTGGTTGTGCCACAGTGTGCTGCAGTGTGTGGTTGTGCCACAGTATGCTGCAGTGTGTGGTTATGCCACAGTGTGCTGCAGTGTGTGGTTGTGCCACAGTATGCTGCAGTGTGTGGTTATGCCACAGTGTGCTGCAGTGTGTGGTTGTGCCACAGTGTGCTGCAGTGTGTGGTTGTGCCAGTGTGCTGCAGTGTGTGGTTATGCCACAGTGTGCTGCAGTGTGTGGTTGTGCCACAGTGTGCTGCAGTGTGTGGTTGTGCCACAGTATGCTGCAGTGTGTGGTTATGCCACAGTGTGCTGCAGTGTGTGGTTGTGCCACAGTGTGCTGCAGTGTGTGGTTGTGCCAGTGTGCTGCAGTGTGTGGTTGTGCCACAGTGTGCTGCAGTGTGTGGTTGTGCCACAGTGTGCTGCAGTGTGTGGTTGTGCCAGTGTGCTGCAGTGTGTGGTTGTGCCACAGTGTGCTGCAGTGTGTGGTTGTGCCACAGTGTGCTGCAGTGTGTGGTTGTGCCACAGTGTGCTGCAGTGTGTGGTTGTGCCAGTGTGCTGCAGTGTGTGGTTGTGCCACAGTGTGCTGCAGTGTGTGGTTGTGCCACAGTGTGTGGTTGTGCCAGTGTGCTGCAGTGTGTGGTTGTGCCACAGTGTGCTGCAGTGTGTGGTTGTGCCACAGTGTGCTGCAGTGTGTGGTTGTGCCACAGTATACTGCAGTGTGTGGTTATGCCACAGTATACTGCAGTGTGTGGTTGTGCCACAGTATACTGCAATGTGTGGTTATGCCACAGTATACTGCAGTGTGTGGTTATGCCACAGTATACTGCAGTGTGTGGTTATGCCACAGTATACTGCAGTGTGTGGTTATGCCACAGTATACTGCAGTGTGTGGTTATGCTACAGTATACTGCAGTGTGTGGTTATGCCACAGTATACTGCAGTGTGTGGTTATGCCACAGTATACTGCAGTGTGTGGTTATGCCACAGTATACTGCAGTGTGTGGTTATGCCACAGTGTACTGCAGTGTGTGGTTATGCCACAGTATACTGCAGTGTGTGGTTATGCTACAGTATACTGCAGTGTGTGGTTATGCCACAGTATACTGCAGTGTGTGGTTATGCCACAGTATACTGCAGTGTGTGGTTATGCCACAGTATACTGCAGTGTGTGGTTATGCCACAGTATACTGCAGTGTGTGGTTATGCCACAGTATACTGCAGTGTGTGGTTATGCCACAGTATACTGCAGTGTGTGGTTATGCCACAGTATACTGCAGTGTGTGGTTATGCCACAGTATACTGCAGTGTGTGGTTATGCCACAGTATACTGCAGTGTGTGGTTATGCCACAGTATACTGCAGTGTGTGGTTATGCTACAGTATACTGCAGTGTGTGGTTATGCCACAGTATACTGCAGTGTGTGGTTATGCCACAGTATACTGCAGTGTGTGGTTATGCCACAGTATACTGCAGTGTGTGGTTATGCCACAGTATACTGCAGTGTGTGGTTATGCCACAGTATACTGCAGTGTGTGGTTATGCTACAGTATACTGCAGTGTGTGGTTATGCCACAGTATACTGCAGTGTGTGGTTATGCCACAGTATACTGCAGTGTGTGGTTATGCCGCAGTATACTGCAGTGTGTGTTTATGCCACAGTATACTGCAGTGTGTGGTTATGCCACAGTATACTGCAGTGTGTGGTTATGCCACAGTATACTGCAGTGTGTGGTTATGCCACAGTATACTGCAGTGTGTGGTTGTGCCACAGTGTGCTGCAGTGTGTGGTTGTGCCACAGTGTGCTGCAGTGTGTGGTTATGCCACAGTATACTGCAGTGTGTGGTTGTGCCACAGTATACTGCAGTGTGTGGTTATGCCACAGTATACTGCAGTGTGTGGTTGTGCCACAGTGTGCTGCAGTGTGTGGTTATGCCACAGTATACTGCAGTGTGTGGTTGTGCCACAGTATACTGCAGTGTGTGGTTATATCTGGTGATGGTTGTAAACAATCCGTCATGAACTAACAAAAGAAGGTTAAAAAGTGTGTTTCAGTAAAGAAACTATGTATGAGTGCGACGTATCACTGACTGGCCGCTTCTCACCCACCACAATACTTCCTAAGTTACTGATAAACTACTTCCCCACACTCTGTACTCAGAAATAATGAAATCATGAGAACAAGAGACTCTGCAGGCTCTGGAAAATACCCCTAATGAAAATCAGGGGTGCCATGAATATACTAAAGGAAGACTCGTTAAGTGTGAAGGGACCAAGACTTTTCAGCATATTCAAATTCAAAATTTATTTATACATGACGTATGCACATATATATTGGTGACGCTTGATAGCGCATGTAGAATGCTCATGGTTGTCTTCAAGAGGAAACCTGAGAAGTTTCCAAAGTTCCTGATCACCCGGACTGTGGTGCATACGTTAGACTTATTGCGGCTGGCACCAACCTGCTGGTTGATTAGGCTACAAACAGGAAGGCCTGGTCTGGGACCGGGTCACGGAGGCGTTGATCCTGGGAACACCCTCGGTGTAGACTCACCCCCCCCCCCCACTCAACAGAACGAAGTTCTGGGTTCATTCTCTTCCCTCTCATAAACGTTCACATAAAATGCGTAGAGCGAGGTGTGTCGTTCATCTGGTCGTTGGTTGCTTTAATCTTTCACAAGGACACGCCACTTTTTCAAGAGTAATATAATATCACTGAATATTTAATTGAAAATTTAACACGCTCGCTCGCAACTCTCACTTAATGCTGGGATTTACTGCAGGTTAAATAGAGAGTCAGATTTTGGGAAGGGATGGGAGGGTTACGTGCGTGCAAGTGGGCGTGCAGGCGGGATTGCTTGTGGGCGTGAAGGCGTGTATGCTCCCTGGAGTACGATGGTAGGTTCGAACAGATGGATTAAAGAATAACGAACACAAAAGCTGTAGTCCTGGTTGCAAAAAAAAAAAAATCAGAGGTACACAGACTAGAACTGGGCACACCCGAAGGTGGCGCCCTCAGCCTGGTGTTCAATATTCTGATGAACATGGTAGCCAGAATCAACTCTCCTGCTGGTGTAACCTACGCGGGGTGTGTCAATAATAGATTAGTTTAACCCACATGCTCCGTTAAAATGAATGTAACACTGAAAGAATTTGTTGCAAAGTGCAAAGAAGTAGGTTTAGTAATATATATGTCAGGTTGGGTTAGGTAAGATTTGTCAAGTAACAGGATAAGTGTTTCCTGACACGGGTCTTAATATATCTGTTGAAGCAGAAAGACCCTCAAGGCGAAGTTTAATTCTTCATGTACAACACAGGAGTTGTACATGACGATCCTCCCAGTGTTTTGAATTACCCCTTCATGTGTGTATCAGTGAGCCTGCCACTGATACACACTGACACCCACTATAAGACTGGCCATTGACACTGATAAAGATGGCCATTGACACTCGTAAGATTTACCCCTGACACCCAGTTAATCCAGCAATATAACGTTGTGGAGAAGTTGCTAAGGTTGGTCACTCTCACAATTGAAACTTGGCCATTAACACACACTACAATGTGAACCATTAACACGCCATCTAAGGTGGGCCATTAACACACAATACACAATATAATGTGGGCCATTATCACGCCATCTAAGGCGGGGCAGTGCCACAAAATACAAGGCAGGCCAGTGACACAAAATACAAGGTGGAAAATGCAAAGTGAATTTTTATGTGGTACACCTGGTGGCTGTGTGATTGAAAGTTGTGAATGTTTATGGTTTGTGATGAAAGAAGGTACGAGGGGAAGGTGGGGACGGAGGGTCGAGTCCCCAACCAGTAATTGAAAGACATTTTTCAGCCACTGACACGACAGCTTTTCCTGTTTTATTGCGCGTCTTGTGTTTATCCGTCTTTCTCTGCGTCCGTCCGCGCATTTTCGTGTGTCCGTGTTGTCTCTCTGTGCGAGACTGTGTGTCTCTGCGAGACCTTGTCTGTGTGTGTCTTTATATACGGGACCTTGTCTGTATGTGTTTCTGTGTCCAAGATCTTGAAAGGGGGCGTCTCTGTGCGCGAGACTTTATGTTTGCGGCTTTAATTACTTCCACTGTATGTGTTTTTAAGACGGTACTCACTGCCTTGTATTGGCGGAAGTCGAGTCTTTGCTCGTGTCTCCTCCTCCTCCTCCGTCTCCTCTTCGTCCTCGTCTCTGCATCACTGTCAGTATATTTATACTTTCTTGTATATCAGTACGCTTTTTTCTCCCCCTCTTCTCCTCTCGCATCCTTCTCTTCTTCGTATTCTCCTCTTTTTTATATCCTCCTCTCCCTCTTCCCCGTCTCCTCCCTCCCTTTCTCTCCTTCCCACTTTCCTCTTCCTCGTCTCCAGGAGAGTTGGTGTGAACAAACATGTGTATAAAACCTTCAGTATGGCTCGCTTAAAGTAGTTGGTGCCGGGGGTGTCGTCTGCCCGCTGCTGGTGGCACTGGCGGCGGCAGTGGTGGTAGCAGTGGAGGCAGCAGTGGTGGCACTGGCGGCAGCAGTGGTGGCGCTTGAGCAAGTCTGCCTGCTGTTGGTGGCACTGGCGTTGGCAGTGGTGGTACTTGAACAAGTCTACACGTCAAACCTTGTCTCAGTACAGTTCTCATTTACTAGTTGAGTGACTGTTATCCACAGGTCGTCGATATTCCTGTTTTACAGCAAGGGCTCTGTTGAACGGTATTTTCAACAGCACGTGCAACAGGTGTGCTACACCTGGCTATCTATATTTTGACAGTGGAATATGAGACACTCAGTCCCTCATCAAGTCTTATTGAAACCCACCTAGAAGAACTGTGGATAAAAATTAAATAGAACATTATTTTCCCTCCCTTTCAATACAAGTGTATGATTGGGTGAAGGAAAACAGTAATTATATTGCTGTAGTTTTCAACCTCTTACATGTGTGAGTAAGCTTTACTTATTTAATAAGTATGAACAGCGAAGATAGAAATCGTCTCCTTTCAGTTGAAGTCCGTGTGTGTTTATCTAAAGTTCGACCACGAATTAAGTATTTGTGTACCAAAAGACAACCACGGGTTTCATATTAGAGAAGGAAATTTCGTTATCTAAATTGGCTTCGAAAAATAACATTCCCTTGAACTATATATTTGTTCATGTGGCATTTTGCCTTCATTTATCTTTTGCCTTTTCAACATTGTCAGTAAACGATTAAGTTATTGTACTACAGCATGGGTCGGGGAACTGGAGTAAATTACCCCAAATGGGGTAAAATGAAAATCTCGGGGGTAATGAAGGCTCAATAAACATGTATACACACACACACACACACACACACACACACACACACACACACACACACACACACACACACACACACACACACCATCAGCTGCGAATTGCTACTGACATTTGGAGTCTCATCAAGCTGAAGAGCAAAATGTTTGCTCTTTTTTACTGAAGAAATCATTTGTTTCCTCACAAAACACTACCTTGGTCATGGAAAGTCTTAAACCTACTAACATAACAATGAACTTTTAATGACTGCAAGCAGAGACAATTATTAATAGCGAGACAGGACACTAGGCCAAAAGTTAGGTGACGGTGTGTCAACAATGGGACGTGTGGTTGTCGTGCCGGCTCCTGAGTCATTGCTGACACTCGCCGTGTTACCAGCTGCTGCAGTCCTTACCCGTTTTACATCAATGCCAACTTAAGAAATGGTCCCTACAAATTAGAATTTTAATTTTATTAAGAAACTGTAAATTATTTGTTTGAAAAAGTATAACTTTCGTAATTTGCCTCGTTTATTAAATAATATTTTTTGTGCAATTTTATATACTATATGTTTATTGAGCCTTCATTACCTCCGAGGTTTTCATTTTTAACCCGTTTGGGGCAATTTACCCCAGTTCCCAGACCCCTTGTCTATGGTGTAGCAGGCCTTTGATGGTGTATGGTGTAGCAGGCCTATGTTGGTCTATGGTGTAGCAGGTCTACGATGGTCCATGGTGTACAGATCTACGGTGGTTTATGGTGTAGCAGGCCTATGACGGTCTATGTAGCAGGACTATGATGGTTTATGATGTAGCAGGCCTATGATAGTCTATGGTGCTCTGTGAAAAGGTGGTGGTCCATGTGCTAGGAAAGGTGTATACTGGTGCTGTGGTGGTGTATGCTAAAGTGGTTGCCGTTGGTGCTATGACAAGCAACGGGAGAGAGACTGCTGATTTAGTAGTCCGGCCCAGTGGTCTGAGTTACCTCTTATCAGAAGCAGCTTGGTTGTGATGAAGGGCTGGTTGTGGTGAGCAGGTTAAATGTAATAGAACTCATTCGGTGGGGGAGTGGTGGAGTGCGCTCACCACTCCAGTGACATCCCGTGACACAAGAGTGTGACCTCTGACCCCTCTGCCGCCCTACCTTGGGGGTTATTTTAGCTCGACTTTGTAAATCATGACGTGAAATTGGTCTCGTTATTCTGCGGGAGTTATTCAGCACCGTTCGCACGCGCTTAGTCGCCCAGTTAATGGCTGTGTTCCATGTCTGGTGGCACTGACCTGGCTAATCGACTTAGTAATTTTTGCAAAACACACGTTCTGTGACACGTAAGAGCTTTTTAAGGAATAATAACTTTTAGTAAAGCACACACACAGACACACAATATAAAATATACAAGGAGAGAAATAGGCAGGAAGCGCTAAACTATACACCAATTTTGCTAGTTAGCAGGCCTGTTAGAGTACTAGAAAATATAATTTGAATAGCAGAGGGCCTAAGAGAAAGTGGATACAGAAAGCAACATACTATATGGGTACAGTGATATAGAATACTAGATAGCCTAAGAGAGAGTGGATATAAAAGACAACTTATGTGGGTGTAGAGATGGCAAGTCTTGTCTCAGCAATTACCTAGAGTTTTATGACAGAGTTACGGAAATACAACAGGAGGGAGAGAGCGTGTGAGATAGGCAGGATTTTCCTCAACTTTTATGAAAATGTTGACACAGCATCACCTGATGGTTACTTAAACACCATTTGGAGGGTCACTTTCCCTGTATTCCGGTCCCAGACCAGGCCACCCGGCTGACTGCTCAAGCATGCTGTTGGGGCTAGCCTCGTACAATCCCAGGTAGACACCATAGCGATTTTTATTTGCAGTCTTAGAGTCGTAACTCCTGGACCTCCTTAAGCTTCATCGACAAGCAGTGCTCCTACTGATTGGGAACTAACATGAGAACTTATTAAAACTCCTCCTGAAGATAGCCAAGGGTCTGACTGTATGAATGGGGTTCCTGGATATGAAGGGAGGGTGTTACAAACTCTTGGTTCCTTCACACTTAACTCATGGCACTCCTGCTTCTTCATTGGCTGTATTTTGCCCCGTCTTCTGAGCCTCTTGCTTTCGCAGGGAGCGATTTCGGATGCAGATACGGTACCAGTTCCTCCAGACTCTTGCAAATACAGATCATTGGATGGGCCCAGACAGTCGATGGCCTTTGTAGAATCCGTTGATGGGTGATCGATAGACTTTTATTAGTACCTGACGTAGATATGAGTGTTGGATCAGCATGGACAGGTGGCAGCAGTCAGTGCTGACACATAGATGGTGTTACGTATACCTATAATAACGCTTCTCTCGGTTAGAGGACATTCCCAGATAATGGTGTATTGACAGCTCTGTCACAGGGTCGAACTGGCTCCTTATTGGTCTAGAAACTTGTGTTTATCTTCTTCCTGCATCGTGATTGGTTGGAAATCATTAGTTCTCTCGTCTCCATGGATCTGATTAGTTAGAAGCAGCTTGTTTGCTTTACTCTTGCATTGTGATTGGTGGGCGTCACATGTTGCTGTGGTCTATGACTGGCCAAAAACGGCTGGTGTTTGTCTTTGCCACTGCATCATGATTGGTGGAGCGTTGCGTGTTGTTCTTGTCTTCAACGCGGTGATTGGTCAATAACAGTGTGTTTGGTCAGCCATCACTTGATTTCTTCTTCAGCCTCCTCTGAACCCTCTCCACCATTCCTTCCTCTCTCTCTGGTCTTTGACCTCTCCCTCACACTCTTTCCCTCCCACATTTTCTCCTTCGCTCACCTCATCGCTCCTTCCTACACTTCTTCCCTCCATAGTATTCTTCCTTCCTCCCTCGCTCTCATCCTTCCTTCTCCCTATCACGAGTGATGGAAATGGCAGAGAGCGAGATGATGATGAGTGATAGTGACGTGAGTGGCAATTACAGGTGGTGGCAGTGAGTCTTGTGTAGGTGGGGGAGCTCACTTGCCTCTCCCTGCCCTGGAGAGACAGAGAGACAGCTCACCTGTCTTTCCCTGCCCTGAAGAGACAGGAAGGCAGCTCACCTGCGTCTCCTTGCCCTGGAGAGACAGGAAGGCAGCTCACCTGCCTCTCTCTCCCCTGGTGAGACAGGAAGGCAGCTCACCTACCTCTCCTTGCCCTGGAGAGACAGGAAGACGGCTCACCTGCCTCTCCTTGCCCTGGAGAGACAGGAAGGCAGGGGAGGATAGAGAAGAGCGTCAGTGAACAGAATAAAGGAGGACGATCTTTGACCAGGTTTCCTGTTTGATGCCCTGAGCTGTCAGGCTGTTGGTGTTTACAGCTGGTAATCCAACGTAGACACCACAGCTTGGCTAACTTGGAAACACTAAATAACCAGTTACCGATCAAGGACTAGACCGCGGGGGAGCATTGACTCCCGGAACACCTCCAGGTAGACTCCAGGTAGACTCCAGGTAGACTGCTTGAAGATCGTTCAGGGTCTGATGGTAATTCCTTTTATATTGCATTTGATAAGTGTTGGAAAGTCTTGATTACTTTGTTTATTACGTTATTTCTTGTGCACTGCCTTTCATCAGGGATATTTTGCGCTGCGTCTTCCGTTCTCTTCAGAGGTTATTTCAGTATGCATATTCAAAGCCAGTCCTTCTATTATATTTCCGGAGTAAATTTTAATGGTGCGTTGCTTGTTTGTGCTGAAGGAGGTGCGTGAAATATTTAGGTATTTTCAGTAATTTAATGTTATCTAATGTATTCGGTCAGTGAATGTTTACCGCACATTCTCCGCATGTGAAATTTCTTCAGCCTTAAATGGGGCTGTCAGTGGACAGCAACATTCAGGCGTAGAGACTGTCAGCACCTCCAGGACTGTCATCGTTATCAGTTGCACTTCTTGTCTGAATATTATATCAGTGTCATTTTGTTGCAGTTGTGATAGTGAGAGGCAAGAGGTGCCAAACTACTGATGATACTCCTTTTAACTTATTTGTTTTCCTTAGACTTGAATATTGCTTCATACAACAGCCGCTTATTAAAGCAGGCGAAATCGCAAAGCTGGAGAATGTACAGAGAACCTTCACTGTGGGTATAAATTCAGTCAAGCACCTAAATTATTAGGAGAGTCTGAAATCTATCAAACTTTACTCCCTGGTACGTAGGCGAGCAAGATACACCATAATTTACACCTGGAAAATTATGGACAGATTTTTCCCAAATCTACACACACAAATTACCCCCTGCGAGGGAAAGAGGCTTGGTAGATGATGCAGAAACACCTCTTATGCATAGCAGGGGCACCATGAACATGTTTAAAGAGAACTCAATAACTGTAATGTAACCTTGACTTTTCAGTATCCTCCCTTCGTGCATCAAGAGAATTACCAATACACTCTTCACTCTCTTGAAAGGGGAATTTGGTAAGTTTCTGAAGTTAGTCCCTGATCAGCTGGGCTGTGGTACCTGCGTTGGACTGCGTGCTGCTAGCATCACCTGCCTGGTTGATCGGGCCATCAACCAGGACGCCTGGTCTGGCACCAGGCTGTTGGAGCGGTAACGTCTCCCACTTCCCGAAACTGTCGGCAGGTAACTTAGCATTGTTGTTGCACTAGTGGAAGTCTGTAGTAAAGTGATCCAGCAAATGTCAGAGCCAACGAGTGGATGGGGAAGGTGTAGACGCGAGGAGGAGGAGGATGAGAGACCAGACGAAAGAGTTATATTAAGGAAGGGGAAGGTGGAGGTATGGGGTGGGGGTAGTTGATTGTGTGAAGAACGTAAAGGGTAAAAGAAGGGGGGAGGGGAGGTGGTGAAGAATATGAGAGTTGGGAAAAGGTGTTAGTGAGGATGGGGGAAGGAGGGGATGGGGCATATCTTGTATATGGTCACGTAAACCAAATTTTATAGACTCTTAACCTAACTGAAGAGCAGCGTGCCCACACACAATGGGCACGGAGGAGGACGATTGCAAGAGCAAGAGGAGAGGAGGAGGAGCATCATGGGTAGATGGGAGGAGGAAAATGAAATAAGTGCACCAAGTATAATGTACGTATAGAGAGTGAAAAAGCAATACACGAGACCTACCTACCTGGAATCTACCTGGAGGGTATTCCGGGGATCAACGCCCCTGCGGCCCGGTCCGCGGCAAGGTCTCCTGGTGGATCAGGGTCTGATCAACCAGGCTGTTACTGTTGGCTACACGTAGTCCAACGTACGAACCACAGCCCGGCTGATCCGGCACCGACTTTAAGTATCTGTCCAGTTCCCTCTTGAAGGCAGCCACGGGCCTATTGGTAATTCCCCTTATGGCTGGTGGGAGGCTGTTGAACAGTCTTGGGCCCCGGACACTTATGGTGATTTCTCTTAGTGTACCAGTGGCGCCCCTACTTTTCATTGCGGGTATTTTGCACCGCCTGCCCAGTCTTTTACCTTCATAGGGAGTGATTTCTGTGTGCAGATTCGGGACCATTCCTTCTAGGATTATCCAAATATAGATTATGATATCTCTCGTCTGCGTTCCAGCGATTACAAGTCAAGTGCTTCCAAGCGTTCCCAGTAGTTAAGGTGCTTGACAGAACTTACACGTGCAGTAAAGGTTCTCTGTACACTCTCTAGATCTGCGATTTCACCTGCTTTGAACGGAGATGTTAATGTGCAACAATATTCCAGCCTAGAGAGAACAAGTGATTTGAAAAGGATCGTCATTGGATTGGCATCTCTTGTTTAGAACGTTCTCAGTATCCATCCTATCATTTTCCTTGCAGATGTGATCGTGGCACTGTTGTGATCCTTGAAAGTGAGATCCTCAGACATTACCACTCCCAGGTCCCTTACATTATTTTTTCCGCTCTATTGTATGATCAGAGTTGTAGTATAATCAGTTCTAGTTATTATTTCCTCCAGTTTTCCATAACAGAGTAGTTGGAATTTGTCCTCATTGAACATCATATTGTTTTCCGTTGCCCGTTGGAAAACTTGGTTTTCCAATGGGTTAACAGTGTCCTCAATAGATGACAGTCTCATGCAGATCCTAGTATCGTCTGCAGAGGATGACACGATGCTGTGGATTACATCCCTGTCTAATATAAGGATGAGGAACAGGATGGGGGCGAGTACTGTGCCTTGCGGAACAGAGCTCTTCACTATGGCAGCTTCCGATTTAACTCTGTTGACCACTACTCCTTGTGCTCGATTGGTAAGAAAGTTAAAGATCCATCTCCCCAATTTGCCAGTTATTCCTTTAGCACGCATTTTGTGCGCTATTACGCCATGATCGCACTTGTCAGACGCTTTTGCAAAGTCTGTGTACATTACATCTGGATTCTGTTTTTCTTCCAGTGTATCCAAGATCATATCATAGTGATCCAGTAGCTGTGAGAGGCAGGAGCGACCTGCTCTGAACCCATGTTGCCCTGGATTGTGCAGATTTTGGCGAATCCAAGTGATTTGCAATCGTTCTTCTTAGCACTCCTTCACACATTTTTATGATGTGGGACGTTAGGGCTATTGGTCTGTAGTTGTTAGCTACCACCTTTATGGAGTGGGGCTATATCCGTTGTTTTTAGTGACTGGAATTTCACCCATGTTAAGCTCCTTTTCCATAGTATACTTAAGGCACATGAAAGGGGTTTCTTGCAGTTCTTAATGAACAGAGTTCCACGAGTCTGGGCCCGGGGCTGAATGCATGGGCATGTTGTCAATGGCTTTCTCAAAGTCTATCGGAGTTAGGGTAATGTCGGAAATATGGCATAAATTGATGGAGATTTGAGTTTTGAGTTGGGAGTAACAGTGTTGCAAGGGCTGCATACTGACGTTACAGGAGTCATGATACACTAAAAAATACTCCCAAAAAGCAAGGGCGAAAACGAGCCTGGCCCAAGACTGGGCTCTGGGAGTAGAAAAACTCTCGGAACTCACCCAGGGTTTCTAATGTTCCTAATTTCACTAAGATAACTCGTTAAGCATCAAGGCTTCGAGGCTCTTTATCAGATCTGTCTTCTACCTACCTGAGGAGTATTCCGAGGGTGAACGCCCCCGAGGTTCGGTCCCAGACCAGGTTTCCTAGTGGATGACCTGGTCAACCTGGCTCTCTTTAATAGGTAAATGGATAGGATCCGGCAAACTCTCATGGTCAGTCTGTTATCCGTTTGCAATTTTGGGGAGTTTAACTGTGGTGATAACTCTGGGGAGTGACAGTTGCAAACACCAGCAACCCGACTGACGAGAACGTCAACCTGCAGGTTCGTCACAGACCAGCTGCAGGGGTGGAAATACATGCAACCATAACTGATGATACATTCAACCATCACCATGTGATACATGCAACCATCACGGATGATGCATGCAACTATCACTATGTGATACATGCAACTATCACCATGTAATACATGCAACCATCACCATGTGATACATGCAACCATCACCATGTGATACATTCAACCATCACCATGTGATACATGCAACCATCACCATGTGATACATGCAACCATCACCATGTAATACATGCAACCATCACCATGTGATACATGCAACCATCACCATGTGATACATGCAACCATCACCATGTAATACATGCAACCATCACCATGTGATACATGCAACCATCACCATGTAATACATGCAACCATCACCATGTGATACATGCAACCATCACCATGTGATACATGCAACCATCACCATGTGATACATGCAACCATCACCATGTGATACATGCAACCATCACCATGTGATACATGCAACCATCACCATGTGATACATGCAACCATCACCATGTGATACATGCAACCATCACCATGTGATACATGCAACCATCACCATGTAATACATGCAACCATCACCATGTGATGCATTCAACTATCACCATGTGATACATGCAACCATCACCATGTGATACATGCAACCATCACCATGTAATACATGCAACCATCACAATGTGATACATGCAACCATCACCATGTGATACATGCAACCATCACATGCAACCATCACCATGTGATACATGCAACCATCACCATGTGATACATTCAACCATCACCATGTGATACATGCAACCATCACCATGTGATACATGCAACCATCACCATGTAATACATGCAACCATCACCATGTGATACATGCAACCATCACCATGTGATACATTCAACCATCACCATGTGATACATGCAACCATCACCATGTAATACATGCAACCATCACCATGTGATACATGCAACCATCACCATGTGATACATTCAACCATCACCATGTGATACATGCAACCATCACCATGTGATACATGCAACCATCACCATGTGATACATGCAACCATCACCATGTGATACATTCAACCATCACCATGTGATACATGCAACCATCACCATGTAATACATGCAACCATCACCATGTGATACATGCAACCATCACCATGTGATACATGCAACCATCACCATGTGATACATGCAACCATCACCATGTGATACATGCAACCATCACCATGTGATACATGCAACCATCACCATGTGATACATGCAACCATCACCATGTAATACATGCAACCATCACCATGTGATACATGCAACCATCACCATGTGATACATGCAACCATCACCATGTGATACATGCAACCATCACCATGTGATACATGCAACCATCACCATGTGATACATGCAACCATCACCATGTGATACATGCAACCATCACCATGTGATACATGCAACCATCACCATGTGATACATGCAACCATCACCATGTGATACATGCAACCATCACCATGTAATACATGCAACCATCACCATGTGAAGCATTCAACTATCACTATGTGACGATACATGCAACCATCACTGATGATACATGCAACTATCACTATGTGATGATACATGCGACTATCACTATGTGATGATACATGCAACCATCACTATGTGATGATACATGCGACCATCACTATGTGATGATACATGCGACCATCACTATGTGATGATACATGCAACCATCACTATGTGATGATACATGCAACATGGTGGTGAAGAGACTATTGGTGGTTATAATGGTGGTTTTGGTGAGGATGGTTATAGTGGTGGTGGTGGTGGCAGTTGTGGCGGTGGTGGTAGTGGTGGTGGTGGTGTGCAGGCACCAAGAGTACTTATGCCTGGTATTATACCTCAACTTTAAACTCTGTAACCTTAAAGATTTTCTCCATCGATTGTTGAACTTTAAAAGCAGTGTCATGGGTGGAGTAGACGTTGTGGTTGTAGTGGTGGTGATAGTAGTAGTGGTGGTTGTAGTGGTGGTGATAGTAGTAGTGGTGGTTGTAGTGGTGGTGGTGGTAGTAGTGGTGGTGGTTGTAGTGGTGGTGGTGGTTGTAGTAGTGGTGGTGGTTGTAGTGGTGGTGGTGGTAGTAGTAGTGGTGGTGGTTGTGGTGGTGGTAGTAGTAGTAGTGGTGGTGGTGGTGGTGGTTGTAGTAGTGGTTACAGACCTGGCAGTGATAGCGCAGGCAGTGATGGTGGTGGTGCAGGAAGGTGGGGCAGGTAATGGTACTGACGATGTTGGTCTGGAACTGGGCCGAGGGGGCGTTGACCCCCGGAACATTCTCCAGGTAGACGCCAGGTAGATAGTGGTGCAGGTGAGAAGTGGTGGAGCTAATGGTGACAGATAGTATCTATCATTTAAACAACACAGGTAAATGCAGCAAAAGCCAGAATACTGGCTGGAATTGTGGATAATGAGAACTTTCAAAACAAGGGTCACACCAGTGACGGTACTATTCAGAACACTTGAGCACTCACATCTGGAGCATTGCATGGTGCTCACAGCCTTGTTCAGGGCAGGAGAGGTGTCAGAGCTGAATAAGTTACCGAGGTCGGTTATTGCCCGCATACTGCCCATAAAACATCTGAATTACTGGGGACGTTTCAAAGCACCTGGACTGTGCTCCGTGGAACGGAGAAAGGAGGGATTCCTGATTATATATACACTTATACATGGAAGATATTTGCGAGACGGGACCTTAACAGGGACCTCAGCATACACTACCTTAACAGGGACCTCAGCATACACTACCTTAACAGGGACCTCAACATACACTAACTACCTTAACAATGTACTGGATTGAGAGATATACGAGGAAGTGTAAAATAGACCCAGTGAAAGGGCACAGTAATATATCATTGTAGTGATAGACAATAATTTCAGTGAAATCTTTTTATTGGTGCCAGGTTTCACCCATGGGTGGGCTTTATCAAGTACATAAAGTTGAAAAAGTCGCTCATGAAAGTGATGTACTAATAGAGGACGTCACTGGAATTAGTGTCTTTATCAGCACTTGTTGGCGTTACGACTCCAGTTTACATCCAGACAACACTGTCAACATCCGTAGTCCAAGACTGTTACTAGCAGAAATCAGGAGACAAGGTGGCACTGTGGGGGGTGGTGGTGGTGGCAGAGCTGTTGTTAGTGGCAGTGTTAGTGTTGGTGGTGGTGGCTGGTCATAAAAATCTTCGAAAGAGTAATGAGATGTCAAATTAGAAAGCTCATGGAACAATACAGTCTGCATAACTCAAACCAGCACAGTTTTAAAACTGGACGATCATGCCTGTCAAAACTGCTAAACCACTATGACAAAATTACGGAGATGCTGGAAGAAAACGAGAACGCAGTTGTGATACACACAGATTTTTGCAAAGGCGTTTGACAAATACGATCATGGGGCGATTACACACAAAATGAGGGCGATAGACATAACTGGGACGATACAGAGAAGGATTTCCAGGTTTCTAACACAAAACGCAAAGAGTAGTAGTAAGCAGCAAATTCCAGCATCAGCGAGGTAAAAAGCTTAGTGCCTCAAGGCACCGTCTTGGCACCGTTGTTCTCATCCTCATAGAAGATATACATAAAAACACACGTCACAGTTTTATATTATAATTTGCAGATGACACTAAAATAATCATGAAAGTCACTACGCTAAAAGATACGGAAAAAATGCAGAGAGATATCAGCAGTTTTCCAGTGGGAAGTGGAGAACAACATGAAGTTCAATGGTGATAAGTTCCAGCTGCTTAGGTATGGAAAAAATGAAGAAATGAAAAGGGACACTGTATACAAAACTCTAAGACAGTCGTTAAATATAACGAAAGAAACACGTGGAAGACTTGGGAATATTTATGTCAGCCGACTCTTCAGCCTGCTAGCAGCTGATATCAGAGAGTTTACAGGAGCAAGAGTGGAAGTTTTCGAGAGGAACCTGGTTACTACCTACCTTTAACATACCTATGATCAGTTCCGAGAGGTTTTTATATCTTCGCAGACCAGCCTGGGGCCAGCCTTCTCTCTTCCAGCAGGCTGTTTGCTAGCCGGCTACATCACGTAGCTATCACAGCCTGGTTGATCTGGTGCTTGGCGATGGCAGTGGCCGTCTTACAACAGCAGACAGTTTGTAATAGCTGTGAATGCTTGCAGGTTACTGGTAGCCACAGCCTGGTTGATCTAACAGTCAGCAAGGAAGTATGGCTTCAAGCTGGGTTGCGAGGGTACAACACTGGAAGCCAGTAAAGCTGCGTTAGGCAGGTTGTTGGTATTCTTAGTATGCCCAACAGTCGGGTTGTTCAGGAGCAGCTTAAAGGTGAAGACAGTTAAAGGTGTGTAGTAATTTCCTTTGTATATAGAGAGAGGGAGTCGAAGTCTTGGTCCCTTTACACTAATTAAGTTATCTTTCACGCTACTTGTTGCACTCCGGTTTCTCTCCGGCTCTCTTGTCTTCACTAATTTATCTTCAGTTTTCATAAGGGGTTATTTCGGTCTAATTCTTCCTTCGCCTTATCTGTCCTCTGTCTCTCTCTCTCTGTCTCTCTCTCTGTCTCTCTCTCTGTCTCTCTCACTGTCTCTCTCTCTGTCTGTCTCTCTCTCTCTCTCTCTCTCTCTCTCTCTCTCTCTCTCTCTCTCTCTCTCTCTCTCTCTCTCTCTCTCTCTCTCTCTCTCTCAACAGTTTATTGCAATCGCAGCATCAATTAAAGCCGGGCTGGCCTCCGCATCTAATAAATTTGGACAACAGTGCCATGTTGTCGTTTCCATTTGTTCTTCCTGCCTATATTGTGTGTGTGTTTGTATGTGTGTGTGTGTGTGTGTGACTGTGTCTGCGTATGTGTGTGCATTTGCGTTTGCGTGTTCATGCGCTAGTTTGTTTATTTGTTTTTTTTTGTTTTTTGTTTCACTGCTTGGAGTAATTGTTATTGATTGTCAGAGATTTTTCCCCGTGTGCTGTGTGCTGGCTGCCTCGCTCATACAATGAGTATCTTTGTCAACGTGGAAACACAGCCTCTCTTTTTTTTTTATGAACGGGGGGGGGGGAGAGTTTGGATGTTTTTAGCGCAATTATATTTGGTTTTCATGTGAAATGTATATTAATTGTTTGTGTTGTGGGCTGCATCAAGTGATTACAGCGGCTCACTCACCAGCAACGTTGAGGGGGGTCGGTCCCATGTTCTACTCTCCACGCTGGTGTAGAAGGCACGCGTTCTACAAGTATGTATTAGTATACATTTATACCTTTGGAGGCTTTCGAGAGTTTTCCTACTCTGGAGAGACTTATTAAGGGTAGATGTTGATGAAACTACACACACAGCGAAGCGTTGGGGGTTATAAAAGTTTGTTAGGCCTTCGACAACACTGTGGTGAAGGTACTGCGAGGATACAAGTTACTTGGAAAATTAGTGGCTACATGTTCTTGGAGCTACAGGGAGACTACGCCGTCCGACGTAATGTCAATAATATAATAATAATCTTTACTACAAGTACATGTACAAGGTATACAGACCTAGCTGACATCACTGACATACTGCTATATAGAAAGCCGCTTGTTATGCAGAGCATTTCGGGCAAATTAGGTCAGTTTTGTTCCATGATGCGACCCACACCAGTCCACTAACACCCAGGTACCCATTTTGAACTGATAGGTGAACAGGAACAGGGACAGCAGGTGTCTTATGCAAATACGTCCCTAATGTTTTCCAGCCGTACCGGAGGAGATTCGAACCCCGGACCTCAGTGTGTGAGCTGAGTGCGCTAGCGATCGAGCTACGGGACACTTAATACGGACATTAGGGATTAATTTTTCAGCCTCAGGGTGATAAGACGTCGAGATGGTTACCTGGAGGTTACCTGGAGGTTATTCCGGGGATCAACGCCCCCGCGGCCCGGTTACCTCAAGGTCGGCTTTAGGTTACCTGAAAACGATTCCAGGTAATTACTGCCTTCGCGACCCGGTCTCAGACCAAGCCTCCAGATTCTTGGTGTAAATCTAATTCACACGGAGGACAGCATATGCACCACAGCCCGGCTGATCAGGAACTAACTTGAACGCTGTGAAATCACTTCTTAACGATAACAAAGGGTTTGCTGGTAATTGCTCGTATATATATGAAAAGAGATAGTATTGAAGAGTGTTGGTCCCTTTACATTTACTGAGTTATCTCATTAGCTTACTCACCACGTCCATACTTTTCATCAGGGGTATTTAGCACAGTTTTCCAAGCCTCTTGCTCTCGTAGGGAGTGATCTCATTGTGTAGATTTTGGACCAGTAATTCCAGAATTTTCTAGGTGTAATTATATATCGTTCTGGCATAGTTACGTTTGAAGTAGAGTTCCATGAACTTCAGGTGTTTCAGTACTTCAGATGCTTGACTGAATTTACTCGGGTAGTAAAGGTTCTGTGTGCAGCCTCCACTTCTGGGATTTCACCTGCCTTGAAAGGAGCTGTTCGTATAGGGTAGGTAAGGCGAGGCCCAGCAAGTGCTAGAAACTAGTAATGTTGATCTGTTTGAGTTAAAAGTCGGGGCCAGGAACTATGCTCAACAACACCTGCACCTCTCTCTCTCTCTCTCTCTCTCTCTCTCTCTCTCTCTCTCTCTCTCTCTCTCTCTCTCTCTCTCTCTCTCTCTCTCTCTCAGCAGTCTTGATTCCCTGCACTCTCCCCATTCTTCTCCCTGTCACTCTCCCACCCCCCCTAGCTCTCCCCGCCCTCTCCCACTCCCCCTCATGACGTGTATACACCTTTATACGATGTAAATTTTTAATGTGTAATTGTGAGTCGTATCTTTTATCCATTTAATTTTTTTTCTATATAATCAAAATATATAATTAAAACACTAAACTAGAACTAATAAAGCAGTTAGTGTACCGTATATTATTCACGCAAAAGAACCACTGAAAAAAATAGTGAAATTCCAAGCGCTTTGGCGATTTCTCACATTATGGAGGATATTACTGACCGTCTCCCACCTAAGTGGAGTAACCCGAAAAAGAAACACTTTCACCATCATTCACACTATCACTCTCTTGCCAGAGGCGCGTACATACGACAGTTCAAATATCCCCCCAAACAGCAAATATCCCAGACTTCTCCTATGGAGTGGAATGAGACCTTTGAAGGTATTATTTTGAGCCTATTGAAGTCTCCCGGTTCTGGCTGACAAATTTCCTTACCTGAGGCATGAACTCTCATCCTGTGTGATGCACTATGGCAGGAAGTATTAATGACTTTTATTAACACTATATAACTACAATAAAACAGGCTAGCAATATACTTGTGTTCACAGTGTAACTGTTATATGGTAGCCATGTACTGCAGATGTATCAAGGCTTATTAGATATGAATGGTACTAATGATGTCGTTGTTGTGTTTCCTGACAGACCACGTGCGGGAGTTCTCATGTGGACTACTCTACTACCGCACATTTCACATGGACGAGTCCCGGGACACACTCTACGTTGGTGCCATGTAAGTAACCTCTCTACCCTCTGCTCCATCTATGTAACGCCTCCACCTGATGCTCCATCTTTGTAAGTAACACCTCCACCTGCTGCTCCATCTTTGTAAGTAACACCTCCACCTGCTGCTCCATCTTTGTAAGTAACACCTCCACCTGCTGCTCCATCTTTGTAAGTAACACCTCCACCTGCTGCTCCATCTTTGTTAGTAACACCTCCACCTGCTGCTCCATCTTTGTAAGTAACACCTCCACCTGCTGCTCCATCTTTGTTAGTAACACCTCCACCTGCTGCTCCATCTTTGTAAGTAACACCTCCACCTGCTGCTCCATCTTTGTAAGTAACACCTCCACCTGCTGCTCCATCTTTGTTAGTAACACCTCCACCTGCTGCTCCATCTTTGTTAGTAACACCTCCACCTGCTGCTCCATCTTTGTTAGTAACACCTCCACCTGCTGCTCCATCTTTGTAAGTAACACCTCCACCTGCTGCTCCATCTTTGTAAGTAACACCTCCACCTGCTGCTCCATCTTTGTTAGTAACACCTCCACCTGTTGCTCCATCTTTGTTAGTAACACCTCCACCTGCTGCTCCATCTTTGTTAGTAACACCTCCACCTGCTGCTCCATCTTTGTAAGTAACACCTCCACCTGCTGCTCCATCTTTGTAAGTAACACCACCTGCTGCTCCATCTTTGTAAGTAACACCTCCACCTGCTGCTCCATCTTTGTTAGTAACACCTCCACCTGCTGCTCCATCTTTGCTAGTAACACCTGCTGCTCCATCTTTGTTAGTAACACCTCCACCTGCTGCTCCATCTTTGTAAGTAACACCTCCACCTGCTGCTCCATCTTTGTTAGTAACACCTCCACCTGCTGCTCCATCTTTGTTAGTAACACCTCCACCTGCTGCTCCATCTTTGTTAGTAACACCTCCACCTGCTGCTCCATCTTTGTAAGTAACACCTCCACCTGCTGCTCCATCTTTGTAAGTAACACCTCCACCTGCTGCTCCATCTTTGTAACACCACCTGCTGTTCCATCTTTGTAAGTAACACCTCCACCTGCTGCTCCATCTTTGTTAGTAACACCTCCACCTGCTGCTCCATCTTTGTAAGTAACACCACCTGCTGCTCCATCTTTGTTAGTAACACCTCCACCTGCTGCTCCATCTTTGTTAGTAACACCTCCACCTGCTGCTCCATCTTTGTAAGTAACACCTCCACCTGTTGCTCCATCTTTGTAAGTAACACCTCCACCTGCTGCTCCATCTTTGTTAGTAACACCTCCACCTGCTGCTCCATCTTTGTAAGTAACACCTCCCCCTGCTGCTCCATCTTTGTAAGTAACACCTCTATCTGTTGCTCCATCTTTGTAAGCAACACCTCCACCTGCTGCTCCATCTTTGTTAGTAACACCTTCACCTGCTGCTCCATCTTTGTAAGTAACACCTCCACCTGCTGCTCCATCTTTGTAAGTAACACCTCCACCTGCTGCTCCATCTTTGTAAATAACACCTCCACCTGCTGCTCCATCTTTGTAAGTAACACTTCCACCTGCTGCTCCATCTTTGTAAGTAACACCTCCACCTGCTGCTCCATCTTTTTAAGTAACACCTCCACCTGTTGCTCCATCTTTGTAAGTAACACCTCCACCTGCTGCTCCATCTTTGTAAGTAACACCTCCACCTGCTGCTCCATCTTTGTAAGTAACACCTCCACCTGTTGCTCCATCTTTGTAAGTAACACCACCTGCTGCTCCATCTTTGTAAGTAACACCTCCACCTGCTGCTCCATCTTTGTAAGTAACACCTCCACCTGTTGCTCCATCTTTGTAAGTAACACCTCCACCTGCTGCTCCATCTTTGTAAGTAACACCTCCACCTGCTGCTCCATCTTTGTAAGTAACACCTCCACCTGCTGCTCCATCTTTGTTAGTAACACCTCCACCTGCTGCTCCATCTTTGTAAGTAACACCTCCCCCTGCTGCTCCATCTTTGTTAGTAACACCTCCACCTGCTGCTCCATCTTTGTAAGTAACACCTCCACCTGCTGCTCCATCTTTGTTAGTAACACCTCCACCTGCTGCTCCATCTTTGTAAGTAACACCTCCACCTGCTCCTCCATCTTTGTAACACCTCCACCTGCTGCTCCATCTTTGTAAGCAACACCTCCACCTGCTCCTCCATCTTTGTAACACCTCCACCTGCTGCTCCATCTTTGTAAGTAACACCTCCACCTGTTGCTCCATCTTTGTAAGTAACACCACCTGCTGCTCCATCTTTGTAAGTAACACCTCCACCTGCTGCTCCATCTTTGTAAGTAACACCTCCACCTGTTGCTCCATCTTTGTAAGTAACACCTCCACCTGCTGCTCCATCTTTGTAAGTAACACCTCCACCTGCTGCTCCATCTTTGTAAGTAACACCTCCCCCTGCTGCTCCATCTTTGTTAGTAACACCTCCACCTGCTGCTCCATCTTTGTAAGTAACACCTCCACCTGCTGCTCCATCTTTGTTAGTAACACCTCCACCTGCTGCTCCATCTTTGTAAGTAACACCTCCCCCTGCTGCTCCATCTTTGTAAGTAACACCTCTATCTGTTGCTCCATCTTTGTAAGCAACACCTCCACCTGCTCCTCCATCTTTGTAACACCTCCACCTGCTGCTCCATCTTTGTAAGTAACACCTCCACCTGCTGCTCCATCTTTGTAACACCTCCACCTGCTGCTCCATCTTTGTAAGTAACACCTCCACCTGCTGCTCCATCTTTGTAAGTAACACCACCTGCTGCTCCATCTTTGTAAGTAACACCTCCACCTGCTGCTCCATCTTTGTAAGTAACACCTCCAGATGTTGCTCCATCTTTGTAAGTAACACCTCCACCTGCTGCTCCATCTTTGTAAGTAACACCTCCACCTGTTGCTCCATCTTTGTAAGTAACACCTCCACCTGCTGCTCCATCTTTGTTAGTAACACCTCCACCTGTTGCTCCATCTTTGTAAGTTACACCTCCACCTGTTGCTCCATCTTTGTAAGTAACACCTCCACCTGTTGCTCCATCTTTGTAAGTAACACCTCCACCTGCTGCTCCATCTTTGTAACACCTCCATCTGTTGCTCCATCTTTGTAAGTAACACTTCCACCTGCTGCTCCATCTTTGTTAGTAACACCTCCACCTGCTCCTCCTTCTTTGTAAGTAACACCTCCACCTGCTGCTCCATCTTTGTTAGTAACACCTCCACCTGCTGCTCCATCTTTGTTAGTAACACCTCCACCTGCTCCTCCTTCTTTGTAAGTAACACCTCCACCTGCTGCTCCATCTTTGTTAGTAACACCTCCACCTGCTGCTCCATCTTTGTTAGTAACACCTCCACCTGCTGCTCCATCTTTGTAAGTAACACCTCCACCTGCTGCTCCATCTTTGTTAGTAACACCTCCACCTGCTGCTCCATCTTTGTTAGTAACACCTCCACCTGCTGCTCCATCTTTGTAAGTAACACCTCCACCTGCTGCTCCATCTTTGTTAGTAACACCTCCACCTGCTGCTCCATCTTTGTTAGTAACACCTCCACCTGCTGCTCCATCTTTGTTAGTAACACCTCCACCTGCTGCTCCATCTTTGTAAGTAACACCTCCACCTGCTGCTCCATCTTTGTAACACCTCCACCTGCTGCTCCATCTTTGTTAGTAACACCTCCACCTGCTGCTCCATCTTTGTTAGTAACACCTCCCCCTGCTGCTCCATCTTTGTTAGTAACACCTCCACCTGCTGCTCCATCTTTGTAAGTAACACCTCCACCTGCTGCTCCATCTTTGTAAGTAACACCTCCACCTGCTGCTCCATCTTTGTAACTACTACTACTAACCACTGCTATACTACTACTATTACTATACTACTACTACTACTACTACTACTAATAATAATAATAATGTACAATTGTAATGTTTATATAAACATTTTGATAACTTAATACTTGAAATTATATTAGTAATGTGTTGACATAACATACGTGCCCCAGAAGTCTCCACACACAGGAAAATTTATCAGTTTTAGCAAAGGTAACTATATTTACAGTATATTCTCTACTACGTGACTGCCATTCTTTGTTAAGAACAGAGGCGGCTGCGCCTCTCCCACTCATAATGGCCTCGTGGTAACACATTTGGTCCGCAGCACTTCCAGTCTTTTTGATTTTCACAATAAATTTGGCAACAGTGTCGTGTGTGATGTGCTTGCGACGTTTCCTGTTAAAATTCCTTGCAACCATGACAACAGCTTCCCGATCCATCCATGAGAATCATTTCTATATGTTCTTTTGACAAAAGCGTTCTTAAAGGGTATCAAAAAAAATATATTAGCTATATATACTTTTGGGATACCCTGTGTTATGATGGGCCGTACATCTGCCCATCATAATACACATATCTTCAGATATGTGTGTAAACACATGAAAGCGCTCAGGTTTTATTTCCTGTTTTCACTGTAATATTAGAGGCCTGAGCTTGCTACCATCTGCAGCTCATAAGACTGCCATCCCCACGAGCCCCTTTGAGGCGGGGTAGATGGCAGACCAGAGGCCTAGCTTCTCTCTACGAGCCCCGTGAGGGCGGGAAATGTGGCTAGGCCTGGGGACACTTGGTCCCAAAGATGAGGAGGTACTGTACCTCCTCCCATGGGAGACTTAAGTCTCGAGACACTCCCCAGATAGGGAGCCAAGGCCGGGTCACCACTACTTGGAAAAGACCCGGGCCGGGAGAATACCGGCGAATAAAAAAAAAAAACTGTAATATTTTCGTATTTACAATCACGCGTTTTATTGTCATTTCTTTCTTCAGACTTGTTTACATGTTCTCTTCTAACTATAGTTTTTAAATTTTTGTTTGAAAATCATAAATTATATTTGATATTCTATTTACTTATTGCTAGTTTAACCAATACATCCGCTTTATCATCCTCTGGGAAGCTAATGTTAGAAGACATTCACAGAAATTTACCTCTCATCCCTTTGTCAGTAACTTGTATTCGTGTGTCTGACCTCGTACATAATCATGTTACATTAAGACCTCAGAGTATTTACAGCAAGTAATGAGGATGGTCGGCTGGTTAATTGAGTTTAAAGCCTTATTGACTACACGAGGGTCATTAAGGCTGCACATAACCAGCTCACTGGCAGTTACGAATACCTTAGTCTCTAAAATAGGGATTAACGTATTCTTGAGCTCTCGTTGTATATACATCGAAGTATACACATTTCTTTCTGTATATCCTTGATGAGAATAGTGAGTCAACGGGAATTAAACTAGGTATAGTATCATGTGTGTTGGATTACTGTTGTACCAAATAATGATGACTTGTATTACAGTTGTATACATATTAATGACACTGTATGACATGATATACCTTTGAATACCTTTGAAGAGTTTCGAGAGTTTCACTACTATAGGAGCCCGGCCGTGGGCCAGGCTCGTCTGGTGCTTGCCTGACCAACCAGACTGTAGCTGCTGGAGGCCCGCTACCCCACATATCCATCACAGCCTGGTTGATCTGGCACCTGGTGAAGATACTTGTCCAGTTTCCTCTTGAAGGCTTCTACACTTGCTCCGGCCGTGTTTCTGATATCCTCTGGTAAGATGTTGAATAGTCTGGGACCCCGGATGTTGTGGTTGTTGAATGACACGGTGTGTTGGACTCACAGTGTAGGACACAGCTGCTAGGGTCTTATGACCTAGAAGTGATTGTTAATATAGACTGTGGCGTGCGATTGTACCTCTCCTCGAGTACAATGCCATACGTAACAGGGAAGATGAAAAGCAAAAGAGAAAGCAAAAGAAAGGTAAGAGTGATGAGCCAAGCAGGAGAGCAGGTTATGTGTGAACAAGACTCCCCGGTGTGTCAGTATTAGCTGTAATTCGCTGAGAATTGAACAGATAATGAATGGTTGCATTAGTTAAGTAATTATCGCAAGACGGTGGCTTGACTGCCACCACGCTGCCACCACCTGCCTGCCCACTCACCGCTCTTTATTGACCACGGAAGGCAATGCGGATGACTTGTGAAAGAGAATCGCATAGATCAACAAGGGATGGGACAGCGGCAGTGAGAAGGACGGGAAAGAGAGAGGGATTGGAGGGAGGGGGAAAAATTGAGGAGCGTTCATTCTTGTAGCATACCTGTGGCAGGCTTTGAGAGTTATTCTGTTTTCAAAGTCCTTAACCCGTTCTACACCCACTTCTTGCACCCAACTTGCCCACCCACCTCTCCTTTGCTTCCCGTCCATCTCGCCCACCCATCACCCGCCTTTCCTCTACCTCCCACCCACCTCGCCCACTCGCAACCCTCTCCAGTCCTCTCTTGTCTTATTGCGGTGGTCCGGTTGGTTATTCACTGTGTGTGTCGTTCACAATTTGCCACAGTTTTTGACAGCTTCTTCAAGGACCTCCGTGTGTGTGTGTGTGTGTGTGTGTGTGTGTGTGTGTGTGTGTGTGTGTGTGTGTGTGTGTGTGTGTGTATGTACTCAACTATTTGTGGTTGCACGGGTCAATTCACAGCTCCTGGGCTCGCGTCTTCGCTGGTCGCTACTGTAAGTTACTTACCAGTTGTCAAAAGCACTTGTCGATAGACACTTGGCCTGTTTTGTGTGTGTGTGTGTGTGTGTGTATGTGTGTGTGTGTGTGTGTGTGTGTGTGTGTGTGTGTGTGTGTGTGTGTGTATGTATGTTTGTGTATGTGTGTACTCACTGAGTTGCGTTTTCGAGGGTAAAATCTCGTTGGGACAATCTTTGATGTTAATTTCCAGAGTTTTCCTACTTCCGCAGCCCTCCCTGGGACCAGCAGACCACTGAAAAGGGACCACCTAACAAGAGTCCATCTAACAAGGGACCATCTAACAAGGGACCATCTGGTTGTTAAGACACATAGGCAACACTTAAGCAACTTTATTCCGAAACGTTTCGCCTACACAGTAGGCTTCTTCAGTCGAGTACAGAAAGTAGGCAGGAGCAGTAGAGATGTGAAGACGATGTAATCAGTCCATCACCCTTAAAGTCGTAGATTTGAGGTTGTCAGTCCCTCAGCCTGGAGAAATTCTGTTCCAAAGTCTGGGACTTTGATATTCAAGGGACCATCTAACAAGGGACCATCTAACAAGGGACCATCTAACAAGGGAACCATCTAGCAAGGGAACCATCTAACAAGGGACCATCTAACAAGGGAACCACCTAACAAGGGACCATCTAACAAGGGACCATCTAACAAGGGACCATCTAACAAGGGAACCACCTAACATGGGAACTACGTAGTCTCAGTTCTCTCTTGGTTCAATAACATTCTAACCAGCGGACAACCAATAATCACACTTCTAATTGGGAATGGCAGCGTGCCGTAGGTGAGGTTGTGGCAGTGGGTGAGAGGGTGGCCTGGTGGGTTGCCCTGGGAAGTCAGTGGATCGTGGCAGTGGGTGGGTGGGTTATCCTGGGGAGTCAGTGGGTCGTGGCAGTGGGTGGGTGGGTTGACGGGGGGTTATCCTGGGGAGTCAGTGGGTCCTGGCACTTGGTGGGTGGGTGGGTTATCCTAGGGAGTCAGTGGGTCGTGGCAGTGGGTGGGTGGGTGGCCGGGTGGGTTATCCTGGGGAGTCAGTGGGTCGTGGCAGTGGGTGGGTGGGTGGGTTATCCTCGGGAGTCTGTGGGTCGTGGTAGTGGGTGGGTGGGTTATCCTGGGGAGTCAGTGGGTCGTGGCAGTGGGTGGGTGGATTATCCTGGGGAGTCTGTGGTTCGTGACAGTTTGGGTTATCCTGGTGAGTCTGTGGGTCGTGGCAGTGGGTGGGTGGGTTATCCTGGGGAGTCTGTGGGTCGTGGCAGTGGGAGGGTGGGTTATCCTGGGGAGTCAGTGGGTCGTGGCAGTGGGAGGGTGGGTTAGCCTGGGGAGTCAGTGGGTCGTGGCAGTGGGTGGGGGTGGGTTATCCTGGGGAGTCAGTGGGTCGTGGCAGTGGGTGGGGGGTGGGTTATCCTGGGGAGTCTGTGGGTCATGGCAGTGGGTGGGGGGTGGGTTATCCTGGGGAGTCAGTGGGTCGTGGCAGTGGGTGGGGGGTGGGTTATCCTGGGGAGTCAGTGGGTCGTGGCAGTGGGTGGGGGGTGGGTTATCCTGGGGAGTCAGTGGGTCGTGGCAGTGGGTGGGGGGTGGGTTATCCTGGGGAGTCAGTGGGTCGTGGCAGTGGGTGGGGGTGGGTTATCCTGGGGAGTCAGTGGGTCGTGGCAGTGGGTGGGGGATGGGTTATCCTGGGGAGTCTGTGGGTCGTGGCAGTGAGTGGGGGGTGGGTTATCCTGGGGAGTCAGTGGGTCGTGGCAGTGGGTGGGGGGTGGGTTATCCTGGGGAGTCAGTGGGTCATGGCAGTGGGTGGGGGTGGGTTATCCTGGGGAGTGTGGGTCGTGGCTGTGGGTGGGGGTGGGTTATCCTGGGGAGTCAGTGGGTGGGGGTGGGTTATCCTGGGGAGTCTGTGGGTCGTGGCAGTGGGTGGGGGGTGGGTTATCTTGGGGAGTCTGTGGGTCGTGGCAGTGGGTGGGGGTGGGTTATCCTGGGGAGTCTGTGGGTCGTGGCAGTGGGTGGGAGTGGGTTATCCTGGGGAGTCCGTGGGTCGTGGCAGTGGGTGGGGGGTGGGTTATCCTGGGGAGTCAGTGGGTCGTGGCAGTGGGTGGGGGTGGGTTATCCTGGGGAGTCTGTGGGGCGTGGCAGTGGGTGGGGGTGGGTTATCCTGGGGAGTCTGTGGGTCGTGGCAGTGGGTGAGGGTGGGTTATCCTGGGGAATCTGTGGGTCGTGGCAGTGGGTGGGGGTGGGTTATCCTGGGGAGTCAGTGGGTCGTGGCAGTGGGTGAGGGTGGGTTATCCTGGGGAGTCAGTGGGTCGTGGCAGTGGGTGGGGATGGGTTATCCTGGGGAGTCAGTGGGTCGTGGCAGTGGGTGGGGGTGGGTTATCCTGGGGAGTCTGTGGGTCGTGGCAGTGGGTGGGGGTGGGTTATCCTGGGGAGTCAGTGGGTCGTGGCAGTGGGTGGGGGTGGGTTATCCTGTGGAGTCAGTGGGTCGTGGCAGTGGGTGGGTGGGTTATCCTGGGGAGTCAGTGGGTCGTGGCAGTGGGTGGGGTTGGGTTATCCTGGGGAGTCTGTGGGTCGTGGCAGTGGGTGGGTGTGGGTTATCCTGGGGAGTCGGTGGGTCGTGGCAGTGGGTGGGGGGTGGGTTATCCTGGGGAGTCAGTGGGTCGTGGCAGTGGGTGGGGGTGGGTTATCCTGGGGAGTCTGTGGGTCGTGGTAGTGGGTGGGGGTGGGTTATCCTGGGGAGTCAGTGGGTCGTGGCAGTGGGTGGGGGTGGGTTATCCTGTGGAGTCAGTGGGTCGTGGCAGTGGGTGGGTGGGTTATCCTGGGGAGTCAGTGGGTCGTGGCAGTGGGTGGGGGTGGGTTATCCTGGGGAGTCTGTGGGTCGTGGCAGTGGGTGGGAGTGGGTTATCCTGGGGAGTCCGTGGGTCGTGGCAGTGGGTGGGGGGTGGGTTATCCTGGGGAGTCTGTGGGTCGTGGCAGTGGGTGGGGGGTGTGTTATCCTGGGGAGTCAGTGGGTCGTGGCGGGGGGTGGGGGTGGGTTATCCTGGGGCGGCTGTGGGTCGTGGCAGTGGTTGGGGGGTGGGTTATCCTGGGGAGTCTGTGGGTCGTGGCAGTGGGTGGGGGGTGGGTTATCCTGGGGAGTCTGTGGGTCGTGGCAGTGGGTGGGGGGTGGGTTATCCTGGGGAGTCTGTGGGTCGTGGCAGTGGGTGGGGGGTGGGTTATCTTGGGGAGTCTGTGGGTCGTGGCAGTGGGTGGGGGTCGGTTATCCTGGGGAGTCTGTGGGTCGTGGCAGTGGGTGGGAGTGGGTTATCCTGGGGAGTCCGTGGGTCGTGGCAGTGGGTGGATGGTGGGTTATCCTGGGGAGTCTGGGTCGTGGCAGTGGGTGGGGGTGAGTTATCCTGGGGAGTCTGTGGGTCGTGGCAGTGGGTGGGGGTGGGTTATCCTGGGGAGTCTGTGGGTCGTGGCAGTGGGTGTGGGTGGGTTATCCTGGGGAATCTGTGGGTCGTGGCAGTGGGTGGGGGTGGGTTATCCTGGGGAGTCAGTGGGTCGTGGCAGTGGGTGGGGGTGGGTTATCCTGGGGAGTCAGTGGGTCGTGGCAGTGGGTGGGGATGGGTTATCCTGGGGAGTCAGTGGGTCGTGGCAGTGGGTGGGGATGGGTTATCCTGGGGAGTCAGTGGGTCGTGGCAGGGGGTGGGGGTGGGTTATCCTGGGGAGTCTGTGGGTCGTGGCAGTGGGTGGGGGTGGGTTATCCTGGGGAGTCTGTGGGTCGTGGCTGTGGGTGGGGGGGGGTTATCCTGTGGAGTCAGTGGGTCGTGGCAGTGGGTGGGTGGGTTATCCTGGGGAGTCAGTGGGTCGTGGCAGTGGGTGGGGGTGGGTTATCCTGGGGAGTCTGTGGGTCGTGGCAGTGGGTGGGTGGGTGGGTTATCCTGGGGAGTCAGTGGGTCGTGGCAGTGGGTGGGGGGGGGGTTATCCTGGGGAGTCAGTGGGTCGTGGCAGTGGGTGGGTGGGTTATCCTGGGGAGTCAGTGGGTCGTGGCAGTGGGTGGGTGGGTTATCCTGGGGAGTCTGTGGGTCGTGGCAGTGGGTGGGTGGGTTATCCTGGGGAGTCTGTGGGTCGTGGCAGTGGGTGGGTGGGTTATCCTGGGGAGTCAGTGGGTCGTGGTGTTGGGGCCGAGGCTTTGTTTTATGATCTTTTATTTCCTGGGGATTAACTTGGTGTGGTGCGCCTCCCTCTCTCCCTCTCTCTCTCTCTCTCTCTCTCTCTCTCTCTCTCTCTCTCTCTCTCTCTCTCTCTCTCTCTCTCTCTTTCTTTTCTTTTTTTTTACACAGGGTTTGACAAGGTTAAGGATTCCTAACTTTATTGGCAAGCTAAGAGCTGTTACCTACATCAGCTCATTTGAAAACATTTTTATTATGAGACATACAAGTAGGGAACAGGATGAAGTTGGAGCCATCTGTGGGCCAGCATTTTCATTTGATCAACTGACTTTATCTCGTTGACATCATTATGCTGTATGAATGTGTTCCATACTCGAGTCATCCTGGGTATATAGGATCTTAGATGGAGTGAAGTTCTGGAGAAGGGTACAGCCAGATTGAAGTTGCTGCTTTCTGCCCGTCTTGTGGCATAAAAGCTTGTTTCACGCTGTCCTCGAAGTGGATCCAAGTGTGGTGCTTTTACAATATTGGCCTTGTACATAACAGTAAGGCCACCCACATCCCTCCTATGTTTAAGGCTCTGCTGAAATGACAGATCTATCCAGGATGGGTCCAGGCGAGAGATGAGACGTCTTGCTCTGTTCTCTACTATGTTAAGCAGTCGCAGATGAGAGGGGGGGGGCAGTCAAACCAAGAAAGTGGAGCATACTCAAGGTGCGAGCGTACTTATGCCTCGTACAGAATCGTGCAACCCCTACTGTCAAGTAGATGCGAGATACGGCGAAGTTCTGTAAGCTTCCTGGCTGCCTTGTTTGCAAGATTTACAACATGGTTCTTCATGGTTAGTTTGGAGTCAAATTTCACCCCAAGGATATCAACTTCTTCTCCAGGTGCCAACACCCTCCCATTCATCCTTACTACTGCACCAGCATTACCATCATGGTGCCTAGAGACGATCATCATTTGCGTTTTCTCAGGTGCAAATGTTACTTGCCGTCTATTTCCCCAAGCTGATATAGCTCTCAGCTGGTGATTGATGTAGCTTAGAGCAGCTGGCATTTCTTCTCTTGGATAAGTGAATGTCAGTGTACAGTCGTCTGCATATGCATGTGATTCTGGGATGAGATGAAGAAGGTCGTTGAAGTAGAAATTCCATAACAATGGTCCCAGCACGCTTCCTTGTGGAACACTTGCCCCAATAGGATGTGTTGCTGATTCCGTTCCATTGAGAACTACACTTAGAGATCTACCATGAAGGTAATCACTGAGGAGACATAGCGTAGAGCCTGCAATTTTCTCTCTCTCTCTCTCTCTCTCTCTCTCTCTCTCTCTCTCTCTCTCTCTCTCTCTCTCTCTCTCTCTCTCCTGTGTGTGTGTCTCGATGAACTAAGCAAATAACTGCTTTCAGGAACTTAATAAAGCCTTAGTACTAATAATCACTGAGGTATTGAAGGTAATTCTCAGGAAGCATTGAGAAAAGACTGGATGGGTGGGAATGGTTAGTTTAGAGAAAGACTTGCCAAGTTTGGGCCAGTAGGTATGTAAGGGCTATCTTAAGAGTATGTTTCACCAGCATGGAACCCGCACCTGGCCAGGCGCGTCAAGAAACTAGAGAAGATCCAAAGGTTTACAACCAGACTGGTGCTGAGGCTGAGGGAAGTACATTACGAGGAGACACCTGTGGAACTCAACTAAATTATATTTTCTTAATTATCTGTGTGAGGCGTTAAACCCCTGTGGGATCATTCATAACAATTATTGGGTGGAGGATCCATCCTCCGTTCACTAATGGCGGCTTGGTAATCTTTTTTTCTTATGGATATTGGGCGGGTATATGAGTAGTTGTGGAACTGCCTAGTCGGGGCCAGTAGGCCTACCTACCTACCTACCTACCTACCTACCTACCGGGAGTCTACCTGGCGGGTATTCCGTGGATCAACGCCCCCGCGGCCCGGTCCATGTTCCTTCAGTCCTTTGTTGTTATAAACCGTCAGGGTTAATGAACATGAAAATAGTATTCATTACCGACAGGTTGATAAGACTTCTGCAACAGTTAGGTATCTTAATTCCGAAACGTTTCGCCAACACAGTAGGCTTCTTCAGTCTAGTACAGAAGAGTTAGAAGAAGCAGTAGAGATTTGAAGACGATATAATCAGTCCATCATCCTTGAAGACGTAGTTTTGAGGTGGTCAGTCCCTCAGCCATGAGTCGATGTGTTCACATCGACTCATGGCTGAGGGACTGATTACCTCAAACTCTTCTTGTTCCATCTTTTCTGCATTGGACTGATGAAGCCACTGTGCGGCGAAACGTTTCCACAATAAAGATACCCAAATGTTACAAAACTGTCTCATTTATCGTGTGATCTTGCCACAGCTGTGGGATCTACTTACTGTTAAATGAAGGGTAGTAAAAGGGGTAAGGAAATATGATCAGTGTCTCCACTTGTGCCAGGATCGAACCCAGGTCCTTCAGATGCCAGCCGAATGCGCTACCACTTGAGCCACGAGTCACACAGTGCAATGTATCTTGTTTCCAGCCCACTGCAAGGTTATAATTGCGGGCCGCGGGGGTGGTGATCCGAGGAACTACAAGCTGCGGGGGTGGTGATCCGAGGAACTACAAGCTGCGGGGGTGGTGATCCGAGGAACTAGAAGCTGCTGGAGTGGTGATCCGAGGAACTACAAGCTGCGGGGGTGGTGATCTGAGGAACTACAAGCTGCGGGGGTGGTGATCTGAGGAACTACAAGCTGCGGGAGTGGTGATCCGAGGAACTACAAGCTGCAGGGGTGATCTGAGGAACTACAAGCTGCGGGGGTGGTGATCCGAGGAACTACAAGCTGCGGGGGTGGTGATCCGAGGAGCTACGAGCTGCGGGGGTGGTGATCTGAGGAACTACAAGCTGCGGGGGCGGTGATCCGAGGAACTACAAGCTGCGAGGGTGGTGATCCGAGGAACTACAAGCTGCGGGTGGTGATCCGAAGAACTAGAAGCTGCGGGGGTGGTGATCCGAGGAACTACAAGCTGCGGGGGTGGTGAACTGAGGATCTTCAAGATGCGGGGGTGGTGATCTGAGGAACTACAAGCTGCGGGGTGGTGATCCGAGGAACTACAAGCTGCGGGGGTGGTGATCCGAGGAACTAGAAGCTGCGGGGGTGGTGATCCGAGGAACTACAAGCTGCGGGGGTGGTGATCTGAGGAACTACAATCTGCGGGGGTGGTGATCTGAGGAACTACAAGCTGAGGGGGTGGTGATCCGAGGAACAAGCTGCAGGGGTGGTGATCTGAGGAACTACAAGCTGCGGGGTGGTGATCCGAGGAACTACAAGGTGCGGGGGTGGTGATCCGAGGAACTACAAACTGCGAGGGTGATCTGAGGAACTACAAGCTGCGAGGGTGATCTGAGGAACTACAAGCTGCGGGGTTACCTGGAGGTTACCTGGAGGTTATTCCGGGGATCAACGCCCCCGCTGCCCGGTCCATGACCAGGCCTCCCGATGGATCAGGGCCTGATCAACTATGCTGTTACTGCTGGCCGCACGCAGTCCAACGTACGAGCCACAGCCCGGCTGATCCGGCACTGACTTTAGGTATCTGTCCAGCTCTCTCTTGAAGGCAGCCAGGGGTTTATTGGCAATTCCCCTAATGCTTGATGGGAGGCTGTTGAACAGTTTTGGGCCCCGGACCCTTATGGTGTTTTCCCTTAGTGTACCAATGGCGCCCCTACTTTTTATTGGGGGCATTTTGCATCGCCTGCCCAGTCTTTTACTTTCGTAGGGAGTGATTTCTGTGTGCAGATTTGGGACCATTCCCTCCAAGATTTTCCAAGTGTAGATTATGATATATCTCCCCCTCCTGCGTTCCAACGAGTACAAGTCAAGTGCTTCCAAGCGTTCCCAGTAGTTAAGGTGCTTGACAGAACTTATACGTGCAGTAAAGGATCTCTGTACACTCTCTAGATCTGCGATTTCACCTGCTTTGAATGGAGATGTTAATGTACAGCAGTATTCCAGCCTAGAGAGAACAAGTGATTTGAAAAGGATCATCATGGGCTTGGCATCTCTCGTTTTGAAAGTTCTCATTATCCATCCTATCATTTTCTTTGCACGTGCGATCGTGGCACTGTTGTGATCCTTGAAAGTGAGATCCTCAGACATTACTACTCCCAGGTCCCTTACATTATTTTTCCGCTCTATTGTATGGCCGGAGTCAGTAGTATACTCTGTTCTAGTTACTATCTCCTCCAGTTTTCCATAACGGAGTAGTTGGAATTTGTCCTCATTGAACATCATATTGTTTACCGTTGCCCACTGGAAAACTTTGTTTATATCTTCTTGGAGGTTAACCGCGTCCTCAGCAGATGACAGCCTCATGCAGATCCTAGTATCATCCGCAAAGGATGATACGGTGCTGTGGTGTATATCTCTGTCTATGTCTGATATGAGGATAAGGAATAAGATGGGGGCGAGTACTGTGCCTTGTGGAACAGAGCTCTTCACTATGGCAGCCTCCGATTTAACAAGCTGCGGGGGGTGATCCGAAGAACTACAAGCTGCGGGGGTGGTGATCTGAGGAGCTACAACCTGCGGGGGTGGTCATCTGAGGAACTACAAGCTGCGGGGGTGGTGATCTGAGGAACTACAAGCTGCGGAGGTGGTGATCCGAGGAACTGCAAGCTGCGGGGGTGGTGATCCGAGGAAATACAAGCTGCGGGGGTGGTGATCCGAGGAACTACAAGCTGCGGGGGTGGTGATCCGAGGAACTACAAGCTGCGGGGGTGGTGATCCGAGGAACTACAAGCTGCAGGGGTGGTGATTCGAGGAACTACAAGCTGCGGGGGTAGTGATTCGAGGAACTACAAGCTGCGGGGGTGGTGATCCGAGGAACTACGAGCCGCGGGGGTGGTGATCTGAGGAACTACAAGCTGCGGGGGCGGTGATCCGAGGAACTACAAGCTTCGGGGGTGGTGATCTGAGGAACTACAAGCTGCGGGGGTGGTGATCTGAGGAGCTACAAGCTGCGGGGGTGGTGATCCGAGGAACTACAAACTGCGGGGGTGGTGATTCGAGGAACTACAAGCTGCGGGGGTGGTGATTCGAGGAACTACAAGCTGCGGGGGTGGTGATCCGAGGAACTACGAGCCGCGGGGGGGGTGATCCGAGGAACTACAAGCTGCGGGGGTGGTGATCCGAGGAACTACAAGCTGTGGGGGTGGTGATCCGAGGAACTACAAGCTGTGGGGGTGGTGATCCGAGGAACTACAAGCTGCGGGGGTGGTGATCCGATGTACAAGCTGCGGGGGTGGTGATCCGAGGAACTACAAGATGCAGGGGTGGTGATCCGAGGAACTACGAGCCGCGTGGGGTGGTGATCCGAGGAACTACGAGCCGCATGGGGTGGTGATCCGAGGAACTACAAACTGCGGGGGTAGTGATCCGAGGAACTACAAGCCGAGGGGTGATCCAAAGAACTGCCAACGCGCGCGAGCACGCGCGCGAGCGCGCGCGCACACACACACACACACACACACACACACACACACACACACACACACACACACACACACACACACACACACACACACGCACGCACTCACACTCACGCACCCACACACACACACACACACACACACACACACACACACACACGCACGCACGCACGCACCCACACACACACACACACACAGGCTCATCACCACGATTATTTACTCTTGCGTAATTCTGATTGTATAATTGACGTTTTCTTGCATTCTCCTTCTTCCTCTTTCCTCCTCTTTCCTCCTCATCCTCCCCCTCCTCCCCCTAATCCTCCTCCTCCTCCCCCTAATCCTCCTCCTCTTTCCTCCTCCTCTTTCCTCCTCTTCTTTCCTCCTCCTCCCCATCCCCCTCCCCATCCCCCTCCCCATCCCCCTCCCCATCCCCCTCCCCTTCCTGTTCCTCTTCCTCTTTCCTCCTCCTCCGCTGTCTGGCCTTGAGGATGGAGGAGGGGTAGGGGAAGGAGTGTGTTACGATATGCTTAATTACTCGGTATTTTGTGTCTTCAGAGCAAAACAGTAGTTACACCACCATCTTGACCTCTACTGTGTTGACCTACAGATTCAGGGTACAGGTTGAAGGTTGACCTACAGATTCAGGGTACAGGTTGAAGGTTGACCTACAGATTCAGGGTACAGGCTGAAGGTTGACCTATAGATTCAGGGTACAGGTTGAAGGTTGACCTACAGATTCAGGGTACAGGTTGAAGGTTGACCTACAGATTCAGGGTACAGGCTGAAGGTTGACCTACAGATTCAGGGTACAGGTTGAAGGTTGACCTACAGATTCAGGGTACAGGTTGAAGATTGACCTACAGATTCAGGGTACAGGTTGAAGGTTGACCTACAGATTCAGGGTACAGGCTGAAGGTTGACCTACAGATTCAGGGTACAGGTTAAAGGTTGAGCTACAGGCTGAAATTAGAGGTTACAGGTACAGGCCCCGAAATCATTTACAGGTTACTGGTAACAAAATATTCCATCGGACTAATGGAAAGAACATAATGATCAGTGGTGACGAATTTCCGCTGTTTAGCTGCCGTAGAAAGAATGAAGAGTTTAAAACGAACACAGTAAACAAAACGGTGCGAGAGCATCTTACACAACACAGGGAACAATAATAAAACTGGGGGTTCGTCCGATGTTTTGTCATCTAGAGAACACCGTGAGCGAGATGTGGCAGAGGGCAGGAAAATGACGAGGCGGGTCGTGAGAACTTTCTTAACACGAATCAGTTTTACAAGGTGGGAGCTCTTACCGCGATTTACATTGAAAATTGTAATAATTTAAAAATTTTCAGACTGTTTTGTGCTTACCATTAAAATTAAAATATCTTGACAAATATACATTATTTTTCAGTCAGAATACCACTTCGGCTCATTTTAAAGCCACATCCCTGTCTAAGGTATGCTACCTTCCCCAGGATGCGACTCACAGCAGTTGGATAATACCCAGGTACCTAATTCTAGTAGAACAGGGGCAGCAGGTGTAAGGAAACATGGCCAGCGCTTCCACCCGTACCTGGGATCGAACCACGGACACTCAGTGTGTGAGCTGATTTTCAAGCTTTTAAATCAGAATTACTGCTGCAATTGAATTTTATGCTAAAAATAAGCAAAATTATGGTATTTTTGGGAAGTACTTAGTAAATACATATTTTAACTCAAAAAATTGAAGTTTTTCTAAAAATCTTTGAAAAATCTTTGAATCGTCGAAATACCAACCGAGCCACGGGACAACGGGAGCCACAGATCAGCTTGTGTTCTCACAGGTTGAATGTTGCTCTGCGCTCACTGCGCCTTTCACCGCACGAGGGAGATTAGAGCTGGAAAATGTACAGAGGTTGTTTACTGGCCACATAGAATCAAGAAAACATGTAAACTACTGGGAACGCCCTAAAGCACTTGCATTTTTCTCTCTGGAACGAAGGAGGGGAGAGAGAGAGAGAGAGATAGAGAAACCTGATAATTATATAATAATTCCAAATGGAAGATACTTGAGGTCCCGTCCCGGCACAGTACCAGAACAAATTGTTGAAGTGAATTCTATGGAAAAATATGTATAATAAAGCCAGTGGGATGGGCACGGAGAACACTGTGTCAACGTCCGTGGTCCAAGACTCTTCAACCTGCTACCAGAAGGTAGAAATATTTCCGGAACAAATTTATATATTTTCACTGGATAACTGGACCAGTATCAGCCGGGTTGTGATGGCTACGTGAGCCTGTGGACCGCTAATATAAACAGCCTGGTTTGACAAGGCTGTCAATGGGGAAGCCTGGCCTCAAGCCGTGCTGCAAGGGTAAGAGTACCCTCGAAATTGGCGACAGGTATGTTAGAGGCTAACGAGCAGGTGAGCGGGCAGTAGGCAGGTGGGTGGGCTAGTGGCCAGGTGGGTGAGGCTGGGTGGGCGGGCGGGCGGGTGGGTGGGTGGGCAAGTTGTATACCCTCAGGGTGTCTTCTTAATAAAGACATTATTATGCGACAGTTGGCGCTGCGGCCCTGCTGGACCTGCATGCCAAGTGTGGTCGCACACACCACCGCGGGGCCAGGGCCAGACAGGGCCAAGCAGTGCAGGGTGTAAGGGAAGCCATGATCCACCGGGAGGCCTGGTCAAGGACTGGGCCGCGGGAACATTGAACCTTGGAACACCTCCAGGTAGACCTAAGGGAGGCAGGGTGAGGCGAGGACTGGGCAAGGCAGGGTGAGGCGAGGGCAGGGGAGAGCAGGGTGAGGCGAGGGCAGGGCAGGGCAGGACTAGCTGTGCACCGTTACCTGGAGGTTACCTGGAGGTTATTCCGGGGATCAACGCCCCCGCGGCCCGGTCCACGACCAGGCCTCCCGATGGATCAGGGCCTGATCAACTAGGCTGTTACTGCTGGCCGCACGCAGTCCGACGTACGAGCCACAGCCTGGCTGATCCGGCACTGACTTTAGGTATCTGTCCAGCTCTCTCTTGAAGGCAGCCAGGGGTTTATTGGCAATTCCCCTAATGCTTGATGGGAGGCTGTTGAACAGTTTTGGGCCCCGGACACTTATGGTGTTTTCTCTTAGTGTACCAATGGCGCCCCTACTTTTTATTGGCGGCATTTTGCATCGCCTGCCCAGTCTTTTACTTTCGTAGGGAGTGATTTCTGTGTGCAGATTTGGGACCATTCCTTCCAAGATTTTCCAAGTGTAGATTATGATATATCTCTCCCTCCTGCGTTCCAACGAGTACAAGTCAAGTGCTTTCAAGCGTTCCCAGTAGTTAAGGTGCTTGACAGAACTTATACGTGCAGTAAAGGATCTCTGTACACTCTCTAGATCTGCGATTTCACCTGCTTTGTATGGAGATGTTAATGTACAGCAGTATTCCAGCCTAGAGAGAACAAGTGATTTGAAAAGGATCATCATGGGCTTGGCATCTCTCGTTTTGAAAGTTCTCATTATCCATCCTATCATTTTCTTTGCACGTGCGATCGTGGCACTGTTGTGATCCTTGAAAGTGAGACCGTGGGCACAATTAGGGAACACTATCCACAGCCATGGTCTCCGACCATTCATCTTGCTACCAGCAGATGTCAGAGATACTGACAGAACAAGTGTAGAGTTTTCATGAGAAAACGATTACTACCGCCTCAAAGTGCCAAATCATGCAGGCTGTGTGGGTCTGTGGACCACTTTGCAGCAGTAACAGCCTGGTCGATCAGACAATCAACAAAGAAGTCTGGCTTTGAGCTGAGATACGATAGCAGATCATCCCTCGAAACTGGACGCAGGTGTGTCACAGGAGGAGAGTTGTAGGCGAGAGGGAAGGTTGGAGGGTGGATATTTGTGGGTGGTGGTGGAGGGTTGTAGGTGGTGGTAGTGGTGGATAGTTATGAGGAGAGCGCATGTTTAGTATTCTGGGCAGCAGATGCTGCTAACAAATTCGACGAGGAAGCCAGGCAAGGGGAAAGGTAGATAGGTTGACAGGTGGTTAGCAGTTAGGAAGGTAGAGGGTGGGGAAGTAGAGGGACTGGTAGCTAAGTTGACATGATGGTTAGGAAGGAAAGAGAGAGAGAGAGAGATGGGAATGGAGAGGATACTAGAAGATAGTATTTTAGGTAGGGTAAGACTGAGAGAAAAGAAGGGTGTGCGGAGGACAAATGGTGTTATGAAATACGTAGTGATATATATGATGGTGGTGTGAGGAACTAGCTTACTCTGGTGGCTGTGCTAGTGTTGCCTGCCTTAATCTGCTCTTTACTCTGTGTTCTCACTTCATGAAGCTACTTCAGGCGAAAACGTTTCCTTTGATAAATGTCCTGAACTGTACCACAAACAGGTAGAAACATTAGACAGGTTCTTCTCCAGCCTCCACGTTTTGCTCATCTATCTCTCTCACCTTCCCATTTCACCTTCCTAACACTTTGTCTTGCTCTATAATGATGATTTCTACATAAATTTCATTTCGTAAGTATTTTCAATAGGTCATCCTGAGATTTGGTAATTCTGAAGCAATAGGTAACTCCAGCTTTACTGAAGCGAAACCTTGCCAGCTTCCATAGCTGTTGGACCTAAATTTATTAAATATAATAATAGAATACCTGATAATATCTTCGTTGTCTTACTAGTCTGCCAGCTCAGGCTTACATATTTCATCACAATGTGTACGAAAAATCATCCTGTGCAATGGAATATATCACGTAAGTATTATAGAGTAGGTTAGCAGGACACTGCTGATGTACCCAAGTTTGTTAAAAAAAAAATAAACACACTTCAAGGGCCCTCCCTGACCTTCCTCTACTTTCTTCTCTTGTCACACCAAGGGATGAGACCTCACCATCGCAAAGAGCATTTATTCTCATTTAAAATCCAATTATTTATAACATATATCAAAGAAATTATACTAGGGTACAACAGTACAATTGATTATTTAGTGCACTTATATTGAACATATGGGGAGTGGATGATAATTGTTAATCATACGGCTTAGATACTTTGAGTTACTGGGAGGGAATTAATATAGAACTGATGGGTGTTATTACAATGATCTGTTACTACTATGAGAAGTGGAAATGCAAGATACACTGACAGAGGACTTATATGTACGTAGTTCGTCCTGTACAGTTCACTGTTTCTGTCCTTCAGCACTGGTTTCAGAGGTGGCTTCACCCTCTGAAGTTTGTCTCGCAACACCAGCTGTGAAGAATGTCTCTTTCTGTAATATGTATTATGTGTATATTATAAAAAGAGGCATTCTTCATACAACCACCTCCGACCAGCTGAGTCTCCTTTTAAGGAACAAGGTATTTCCTTAGAGCAGCAGTTCTCATAAGCTTGAGCAATAAGACCATCACTGTTGCAGCATCACACACTAACTCTCATTTCCCCCAAAATAAAAATAAAACTTTATCCCAATCTCTACAGCCATATCAATATTTCTTTTCTATAAACACTTTTCCGGACGCTGTCACCCTCCCGAAAATAGAGTGGAGGGGATTTCCTCTGGCTGGGAGAGGTGGATCAGGCCTGGCAAGTTCACACGACGCCCTTTTTCAGCACTATATGGTGTTAGTGGCTGTGGTGTGGCCCAGGGTGAGGTAGTGTGGCCTGGTACCAGGGTAATGTGGCCCAGGGTGGGGGTAGTGTGGCCTAGTACCACGGTAGTGTGGCCCAGTGCCAGGATGGTGTGGCCCTGTGCCAGGATGATGTGGCCCGATGCGGTGTGTGTTTTGGTAAATTAATGACTCACGAATAGACTGAGGTAGGTATAAAACCAATTGAAACATCGCCCATGAAGTTCTGGGTCCACCATGCTGCTGGAAGTAAAACTTCCACTGATGACAACGAAGAAATGAGCGAAATACCGAGGATACAGCGCGACTCTTCTCTTCAGTGCGCTATTAAAAAAACAATATCGATAACCAACATTTATATTTCTTTCATAAATGTGACACTCAAGTCTGCCAACATATCTGACATACCCCTGACATAACATGCCCATGCACTCTGCCCCGGTTACAAATTCTTGCAGCTCCATATTGATAAATCAACTGCAAAAACAAATATTAACAGAGAATGTAACCCCATTGCACCAAGGTGGCAGCAAAGCAATCGCAAATATTACAAATCAATACTATTGACGTCTCACATTATTACAGTCTTTGAAAAACTGCTGCTGTTTACCTGCCTACTGTACCTGCTTCATATTCATCAAGACCGTGATGATGGACACCATCTAGGCTAAGGGACTGATTGCCTCTTTTTCTGCTGTCTCCAGTTTTAACACTCTCAGATACCCTCTGTACTGAAGATACCCCAGATATTGCATGTGTATCTTATTTATCACCTTGTTATTGTGTACCATCATTGCTATGATAACAGTTCATAAAGTTCAGTACTGCCGACCCTTACCCCTCTCTCTCCCTCCTCACCTGACCAGCTTTTGTGTTTACATTCTCTATATGTTTCACGAAGACTTGCATAGTAGAGCAAAGCATCGTTTAATAAAAGACATGTCTTTTACACTGCTAGTTTGTCGACTATCCGTCATTCACTACGTACAGTGCCTGGGGGATTATAGGAGAGAGTCAGGTTTGATCCGAGGAAGGGATGGGTAGCGCAAATTTCTCATATCAAGAGCTCTTCACCCCGCCGCCATCCCCATTAAGGTGCCCAGGAGGAGGAAACAGTGTAGAAGACAACAGAGGTTTTCTCTCAAACTACGAGATCTTTTTTATCCTTCGGAGAGATTGCTGTAAGTATTCCAGCTCCCTTAGGAAGCTCTCACGCTCTCTAGAAGCTCTCTCACTCTTTGGAGACTCTCGTGCGCTCTGGAGGCTCTCGTGCGCTCTGGAGGCTCTCATGCGCTTACTTGGAACTTTCTCCTTCCCATCCTCAGCCAAATTCTCAAAGCTTTTTCTTTGATAAAGTTCTAGCGTGAGGTCAAAGACGTGAGTTACAGAACGTGAGGTACAGGACATTAGGAATAGGACGTCACAGGAGCTGTGAATCGACCCCTGCAGTCACATATAGGTAAGTACAGAACATGAGGTACAAGAAAGCTTCTAAAGTAGCTCCTACTTTCCCTGAGAGTTTCTAAAGTGGCTCCTACTTCCCTGAGAATTCTAAAATGGCTCCTACTCCCCCTGAGAGTTCTAAAATGGCTCCTACTCCCCTGAGAACTTCTAAAGTGGCTCTACTCCCCCTGAGAGCTTTTAAACTGGCTCCTGCTCCCCTGAGAGCTTCTAAACGGGCTCCTACTTCCCCTGAGAGCTTCTAAGTGGTTTCTACGCCCCCTGAGAATTTCTAAAATCTCTCCTAATTCCCCTGAGAGCTTCTAGAGTGACAGTAACTCCCCTGAGAGTTCTAAAGTGGCTCCTACTTCCCTGAGAGCTTCTAAACTGACTCATACTCCCCTGAGAGTTCTAAAGTGGCTCTTACTTCCCTGAGAGCTTGTAAAGTGGGTCTTCCTGGAAGTACCGAGGCTGCTCTAGGGTGCTTCAGTATTCCTAATGAATTCCAGCTGCGTCACAGCTGCTGAGTTTTGTTCGATGTGAATCGTACTATGTGAAAGTCGTTCCCGACTGTTGGGGCTTTTAGGACTTGACGTGCTGTTGGAGTGTGAGCAAGGGAAACCGGTAGGTTGGGCTTGAGTCCTGGGAATGGGAAGTACAGTGTCTGCACTCTGAAGGAAGGGTGTTAATGTTGCAGTTTTATAAATGTGTAAGTACGCCTCTGACAAGACAGTCATAAATAGTTTTTCTTATTAGGACCACCCTGCCTTGGTGGGAGAAGGTCGATGTGCGTGCTAATAAATATTATATATATATATATATATATATATATATATATATATATATATATATATATATATATATATATATATATATATATGTGTGCAAAACAACCACCGTGAAAGAATAGTGAAATTCAAGCTGGAGGCTTTGTCTGGGAGAGAGCCGCGGGGGTTAACTTATTAAACTTTGCATTGTTGATGCAAAATTTGTATTTAGTGATAGGTTTTACACTCAGAAGTTTGGTATGGCAATGGTAAACACTCTTTCACCTGTTCTTAGTAACCTATACATGGAATTTTTTGAAACAAGGTTGCTTAACACAATCCTCCCTAACAGAGCTAAGTGGTTCAGATATGTTGATGATATTTTGTGTCTTATGCCTAAGAATGTAGATATAAATCATTTCCTTGTTAAATTAAATAGCTTAGCCCAACCTATAAACTTTACTGTTGAATTTGAAGAAAATAACTCATTGCCTTTTCTAGATGTTTTAATTATTAAGGGTAATAATGACTTTAAATTTAAAATTTACAGAAAACCTACAAATATCTGTTCCTATGTACACTATTATTCTTCACATCAAGATAGAGTTAAATCAGTTTTTTTGAGAGCTTTGCGCATTTGTAGTCCAGAGTTCATAGATGAAGAAATATCCAAAATTTATGAAATAACTAATGATTTGAAATACCCAGGAAACGTAGTTGATAAATCTAAAATTGCTAGAAATACTTTTTTACAATCCAAAAAAGGGACAACCGACCTTATTCAATAAAAATATGTTGATTCTCCCTTACCATGAAAACTTGGTTGATATGCCTTCTCTTCTTAACACTTTTAAAATCAAAGTTGTATTTAAAAATCTTGATACAGTAAAAAAACTTTTGATAAAGAATTCCCCCCAAAATGCTGACGGATGTGTCTATAAGATTCCTTGTAAAATTTGCGATAAAGTTTATTACGGTCAAACTGGTAAAAGTATCGAACTAAGATCAAAACAACATAAATATAGCAGTAGAATTGGACAAGATTCTAATGCTCTATTTATTCATGTTAGAGATTTTAACCATCCAATTGATTTTCAAAAAGTTGAGAAAGTTGTATCAAGCAAGTCCATGGTCGACAGGAATATAATTGAATCTTGTTTCATAAAAAATCAGTTTTGAAAATAATATGAATATTTCCATTGGTTTATATAAATTAGATTCATTTATAATTAATAAAATTTGGGAAGAATTTAATGATACATTAAACAAGTAATAAATCTTAATTTTTGGGTAGGGTATTAGATGTGTTTCACAGAGTCGGGTGTCGTCATGCGTCAGGTGTTGCTTTGTTGTGGGATGTGATGGTGAGGTGTAGTCTTGACCCTTTATATGCCTTCCTTTGATGTATTATTTTTATAGTTCTTTGATAATGTGAGAAGTCACGAAAGTGCTTGGAATTTAACTATTCTTTCACAGTGGTTATTTTGCATATGTATATATATATATATATATATATATATATATATATATATATATATATATATATATATATATATATATATATATATATATAAACATGAAATATAGGGGGTGGTAGGAGAAAATTCTTAAACAGCTTCAGGGAGAACCTTGAGTTTTCCCTGAAGCAAGTTTATTCTTTTCTCTGAGGATGAGGGTCCCCAGGACAGTTTATATATATATATATATATATATATATATATATATATATATATATATATATATATATATATATATATATATATATATATATATATATGTATGTATGTATATATTATATATCACTTGTGCAACATTTGATTATCTTTATTCTGGAAACGTTTTGCCAACTATTGGCTTCTTCAGTCCAGTGTTGCACAAGTGTCTCATTTATCAACTTGATTCACTATATATCCTGTACTTGGTGACAGGGAAAGTAGAGGCGGACATGGTGAGGGGAAAGACAGAGGGAAATATGTGGTTGTATGCTAATAACCCCTTCTAAGGCATGTAAATGCAGATCTGGAAAGTGTACAGAGAGAACTTTCAAGCACCAAGATTATTGGGAATGGTTGGAATCCCCGTTGACTCGTATTCCTTGGAATACTTAGGCGAGAAAAACTGCATCATAATTTAAACCTGGAAAATTCTGGAGGGATTTGTCCCAAATCAACACACAAATCAAAAGGCTCGGCAGACGGTGCAGGATACCTCCAGTGTCCTGCACCAGTGCAGTGAGTACACCAAAAGATTACTCAGTGCGTGTAAAAAGACCAAGACTTTTCAACTCCCTCCCTTCATACATAAGAGGAACAACCCCCTGGCTCTCTTCAACAGAGAACTTTTATAAGCTCCTCACGGTAGTATCTCACCACGCAGGCTGTGGTGCCTACGTTGGACTGCATGCGGCTAGTGCCAAATGCCTGGTTGATCAGGGTATCAAGCAGGAGGCTGAGTCTGGGAGCGAGCCGCGGGGGCGGTGACTCCCGAAATCTTCATATTAGATACAAGTAGCCGTGTGACAAGGGAAGACAACTAGACAAAAGACGGTTCTTGGGGCCATATCTGGCCCATCAAGAAAGTCTATACGGCACTCCATTGTGTCTAGTAATTTAGGAAAATTTACAGTGCCTACAGTTTAAGAAATAATAAGTTTCGATTTAAATATGTCCTTATCAGGAGCAGGTGTAGGGCAGTCATGTCAGCAAGACCTGACAATGTTAGACACGCCTTATATAACCCTTTAGCTTAATCCCAGGGTGTATGTATTCAGCGCCACCTGTGATCCAGCGTTCGTACCTTACTGGTAACCCGCATATTCTCTTCTTTCTTTCTCCTCTTGATTTCTTTGTTTACGTCTGGTGCAGGAGGGTATGGTATACATCAAGTACACTATCTCACCTGGCAACTGTAAGTATACGTGCTCTTGTGTGAGCTTGCTTTGTTACCTTGGACCCTAACACACGGATGTTCTACATCATACAAGTGTAGGATGGTTCAGTGTGGGAAAGGCCCTGAAAAGAGTATGGGAACTGTGAGCAGAGATTGATATCCTAGTGGACGTGAAGCAAAAATATATAGATCTGCAGCTGAATATGTGACTTGTGTCTCAGATTGTTTGTGTGTGTGTGTGTGTGTGTGTGTGTGTGTGTGTGTGTGTGTGTGTGTGTGTGTGTGTGTGTGTGTGTGTGTGTGTGTGTGTGTGTGTGTGTGTGTGTGTGTGTGTGTGTGTGTGTGTCACTGGTATCATGTACCATAACAACGAACTGATTCAATACTTAATCTCTTCCCTTCATTATTTAGTGTCTTATATTAGATATGAGAATGTTGAACAATTAGGGCGAGTATCATGCCTTCAAGCTTTGTACTGTGGCTGCTCCTTATACTTTGTTGATTATTGTTCTTTGGGTTATGATGCAAATAAGAGAAAAGGCATACTCTTTATTGTTTATTCGTTTACTTATTTTTTCATATCGTTTACATAGTCTACATGCTTGCTGACCATCAGTGTCTGCCCCCCTGGGCTGTGCTCTTGCCTGGCTGCCAGAGTAACCAGGCAAGAGCACAGGGACACACTCGAAACTCGTTAAAGGTATAATAAAAGGTGGTGTCATTATCTGTTGCCTACCTATTGTAAGTACCAGGGGCCACTGACTTCACGGTTAGGGGCTCCTGGTTGACGATTTGATTAGTTAGATTGTTGGTGCTAGCAGCACGCAGTCCAACGTAAGCATCACAACTCGGTAGATCAACCCCTATCACGAGGAATCCGTCAGGTGACTGACTCTCTTTCTCTCGCTCATTACTTTCCATAGTTTGCGCTCGTTACCTCATGTTCTTCCCGTTGATGATGGTGAGGAAGCTTACAGATTTCTGTCTACAGGGGTCGAGTCTCTGCTCCTGGCCCCACCTCCTGCTACTAACGTGTGTTTATGCAGGTGTGTGGGTGAGTGTGGAAGCGTCAAGGGTCAGGTCGGGCAATGCAACACACTCCCCAAAACTGCCGTATTAATCTTCATTACAGGGACTCCCCTGTGACTTCGCCGCCTGGTTTCTCTGCAGTCCTCTCCCCGTGCTGCATTACTGCTGGATGAGTGACACGGAAGGGAAGGGGTTGTGGATTAACGTAGCTGGGTAAGGAGAAGCACCTTGAGACTTGTTCACACTATATATGAAAATATTAAGATGGCTAATTCCTTAGATAGGGAAAGAATGAAGAACTCAAGGGACACTATGTATGAAACGCAAGAACAGCACCAAATAATGTCAGCTGATTTTTTCCTTCATATAAGACAATAAATCAAATATTATTAAAGCTAAGAAAAGGTGGACAATGAAAACTTTAAAAATAAGGGAAATGATGCCAGTGGTGACACTATTCAAATCACTTGTGTTTTCTCACTTATTGTTTAGTTTTGGCGGGTCCGTTCAGGGCAGGGGAGATATCACAGCTGGAACACACAGATCATTTACGGCCAGCTTCGAGCCAATAAAGCATTTAAATTACTGGGAAATGCCTCAGTGTCCTAAATGTGTACTCACTGGCGTGGAGAGATACAAGATAATATTTACGTGGAAGTACTTGAGGTCCTAGTCCCAGATCTGTACACAGAAAGATACGGAAGGAATTGTAAGGAACTAAAGTGAAAGACAGGGGCGCCGTGGGCACAATAAGAGAACATAGTACCAACATCTGTGGCCCCCAGACTATTCAACATCTTACCAGGGACAAGTGTAGAAGTTTTCAAGAGGTAAATCACAAAGTACATTCAAGTACCAGATCAATCAGGCTGTGATGGGCCAGCGGACCACCAACAGCAACAGCATGGTTGATCAGGGTAGCACCAGACAAGCCCAGGGCCTGGCTCCGAGAGTAGGACAAGCTCTCGAAACTAGAAGTATATTAGATATATCCATGTGTAACCAACAGACTGGGTATGGGTGCCTCACCTTGGATACCCTCACTAAGGGAGAGTATAGGTGCCTCACCTTGGATACCCTCACTCAGGGAGGGTATGAGTGCCTCACCTTGGATAACCTCACTCAGGGAGGGTATGGCTGTCTATCCCATTGGCTAAACATTATGCAGAAAGGAGATAGATAAGCTTGTCTGGTGTGGTCCGTCCCCAGGAATAATAATACTGTAACCCTGAGGGCAGGTCTGTTGCTGTTCAGTACCTGCCTCAGTGTTCTACCACTACCACCTCTACCACCCAGTGTGCGCTCGCTGACTTGTGTTTGCGGGGATCGGGTCACAGTTCCTGGCCCGGCCTTTTACCATTGATTGGTGATTGGTTGCAAGTCACTTGGGCTCTGGCGTTCATACTCTTGAAACTATGTATGGAGTTTAGTTCGTGTTGTTTGTTCCATTGTTTTGCCAGCGAGACGCAGGTATTTCCTGACATCTATGGCGCTCCTGTGTTTATAGATTCCATCTCTGTCTCTCGTCCATCCGTCGCATTCCAAACATTCTGTTACTTCCGCCTTTTCAATTATATTTGAGTATCTTGCACATCGTAATCATACTTCCTGATCCTCCTGTCTTCTCCAAGTCATTAGTCTAATTACTTTAGCGTCTTCAAGAATCATGAAATTGTCATTGCTTGTTTTCGATTTTATTTCGCTCATAATCCAACCCCTCACCCAGTCAGATTCGATTTTTTAACGTTTGTGGACGATAACGAGGGCGAGATTCTAAGAACAACTGAAGCTACTCCCATCCCAGCAACAACCTAGTTGACCAAGTTAGGACCAGACGAGCCTCACCCAAGGTCGGGCTCTGGGAGTAGCAAAACTCGAAACTCATCAAAAGTATATCCTGAAATGGCTTAGATAATTTCCAAAACCCTCGGTAGCCTAGCTTTAGGCATTAAAAAAAGGTGGAGAGTGAAATTCAAGTTGCAGATTTGGCCATTTTTTTGTGTCTGAAATTTTGATTCCAATTTAATCATAATCAAAATATAGGCATCGCCCTCTTGTGAATGGACTCAGTATTTAATGGCTGATGCATCTTATGTCCAGTATAGTACTCATTCAGATTATTTTCTGTGTGCTCAAATTTGTCCATGGAATCATTGGCATTTTTATCAAATTGGACTCTCTTAAAAACACAAAATAATTAATTTTCTTTGAGAATTGTGGAGAATTTTGAAGCTAATACAACTGTAAAAAAAAAAATACTGAAAACTCGAATTTTTATATTGTTTAAATTTCGTGAGTTGAGTGAAGCCTTAAATACTGGACGGCGTGATGCCAGAGCCGTCCATCTGTTAGTTAGGGTTTTCTCATCCCATCTTGGGTTTTAATTTATAACTTTTTCAAACCCTGGTCAACTATTTCTAGGTGAAGGTTGGTAGAGTAATCGACACGTGCAGGTGTTCTCTGATCTATTTTATATAGACCAGTCCCCAAATTTATTTCCACAAAATTACCTTAAAGATCTCTTTTTTTTTTCTTTTGATGCCACTCACATACACATTCTTGTATAGCTGCCAAGGATGGCACGCAGGATGGTGGATGGTACAGCGCGCGCGCTCTCTCTCTCTCTCTCTCACACACACACACACACACACACACACACACACACACACACACACACACACACACACACACACACACACACACACACACATATATATATATATATATATATATATATATATATATATATATATATATATATATATATATATATATATATATATATATATATGTGTGTGTCGTGCCGAAAATGTAAAACTGGTCAATTAGCAAGAACTCATTTAAAATTAAGTCCTTTCTAAAATTCTCTTAAACATTTAAAATATTTTTTTCATTAATGTTAATGTAAAAAATTATAATTTTGCACCAAAAGAATCTTAGAAAACTTACCTAACCTAAGCTGGTGGGGAGCACTGCCTATTCCCGAGGATATGGGCCTCAGTGGGATACCAGGCTTGTGAGTCTTTGGCAGGCCGTACATTCTGGCAAGTCTGGGGTTCTGGGTATGGTGTGCAGAAGTTTCTTCCCTTGTTCTGAGCCCCTCAGAATGCGGCGAGTCCTTTGAAGAAAAGTTTTAGTAAGGCTGTCCACTTGGACTCGCCGCATTCTGAGGGGCTCAGAACAAGGGAAGAAACTTCTGCACACCATGCCCAGCAACCCCAGACCTGCCAGAATGTACGGCCTGCCAAAGACTCACAAGCCTGGTATCCCACTGAGGCCCATATCCTCGGGAATTGGCAGTGCTCCCCACCAGCTCTCAGGATGTTAGGTAAGACACATATGCAACAGTTAGGTATCTTTAATATGAAACGTTTCGCCTACACAGTAGGCTTCTTCAGTCGAGTACAGAAAAGTTGATAGAAGCAGAAGATACTTGAAGACGATGTAATCAGTCCATCACCCTTAAAGTTTTGAGGTGGTCAGTCCCTCAGTCTGGAGAAGAGCATTGTTCCATAGTATGAAACAATATGGAGATGAAGTGACAGGATGGAGCTTTATATAGCGCCAAGAGGTGAGACGTAGGTCACTAGAAGAGGTAAGAACTCAGATGTGGAGAGGTCAGGTCCCTCTCAAATCCAGCCGCTCTCACTAGTGGAAGTTGTCGAAGTTGATTGCAGGTCTGTACCAAGATACCTAACTGTTGCATATGTGTCTTACCTAACAACCTGTCGGTATTTTATACCATTTTAATGTTCAAGCTCTCAGGAATTCTCGCAAAACACCTCTCTAAACTCTTGGGCACTATCAGTCCAGCACATCTCAAACACTCGGGTGATCTTCTCAATCGCATTCGCAACATCAACAAGAAACTTTCCAGCCTTGACGTGACTTCCCTATTCACCAAAGTACCTACTACACAAGCCATCGATCTCTTGCGCAGGAAAATTGACGATTCTCTTGATCTTCCCATTCCAGCCAGCGATTTCATCGACCTTGTTGAACTATGTGTTGGCTTTACGTGTTTCTCTTTCGAAAATCACCTCTTTCAGCAGACTTTTGGACTACCCATGGGTTCGCCACTCAGTGCGGTCCTGGCGAACCTATACATGGAACATCTAGAAGCCGAACGTTTCTCCACCATTATTCCTTCGTCTGTCACCTGGCTCCGTTATGTTGACGACATTCTCCTCATAACTCCTAAACGCTTCAACGTTCAAGCTCTCCAAGACAAGCTCAACCAGGTCGAGCCTTCAATCCAGTTCACACTTGAAGAAGAAGTCGACAACACTCTTCCTTTCCTTGATGTTCTGCTCTGCAAAGCTGACCACGAACTTCGTTTTAAAGTCTATCGAAAACCCACCAACCAAAACGATCTTCTCCACTTCTACTCTCACCACGACACCAAAACCAAACGTGGTGTAATTATAGGCTTCTTCCTGCGTGCACTCAGAATCTGCAGCAATGAGTTCCTTGAGGAAGAATGCACTATAATTGAACGAGTATTTTCTAAACTCCACTATCCTCGTCACTTCATTAGAGACTGCAGACGGCGGGCATTAAACATCTTGATAAATTAGACACATGTGCAACTCTTGGGTATCTTTATTGAGGAAACGTTTCGCCACACAGTGGCTTCATCAGTCCATACAAAGGAGAATCTTGAAGAACAGGAGGAGAATGAGGTAATCAGTCCCTCAACCTTGAGTCGATGTAGTCAGTCCATCAATCTTGAATAGAATACGGCATACGTGCTGAGAAGGAGCTTAAAAACCGTTGGCAGGAGAGGTGCAGCAGTCATAGGTGGTGTAACATTTGTTCAATGTTGAAGTAGGTCGTGCCCAAGAATTAGGCAAGCGAAGAATTCCCAAGAATAAAGATACCCAAGAGTTGCACATGTGTCTAATTTATCAACATCTTATGACATTCCTCAGGTCACGTGCGTCACACCTCACTCTCCGCCTATATATAATGTCTTTCTACCTCTGTATGTTAGAAGTGATCAAGGTCCCAGGACCGAAACGTTTTCTAATATGTTATAGTGTTTGCTTGCGTGTCTTTCTAAACCATATATATATATATATATATATATATATATATATATATATATATATATATATATATATAATATATATATATGTGTGTGTGTGTGTGTGTCAGATATGAGGAATAAGACAGAGATTTGAGTCTTAACCTTGAGGAACAGATGTTTTCAAGATGGCGGCTTTAGATTCTCCATAACTTTTTAAAGTAGAGAGCAGTACCCAAATAACCCGCGTGTGTGACTTTGTAAATGGTCCGAGTCGGACCGAAACGTCGTCGTAAGCTCCTCTTTTCTGTGTGCGAGTTATTTGTGTATTCCAGTCACGGTATTGTGCCTTTTTTGTTATTTAGAGAGCAGGTTTACAAAAAGCTAGAGGTCCACATGTCCACAAAAGTCCAGTTACTACTGTTGTACGTTCTTTGTGTGCTTTACCCTCTCTCCCTATCTTCTCGCCCCTCTTTCTGTTTTTGTCGTCTCCCTGCCTCCCTTCGCCTCCAAGCTCTCTCCTTCCTACTCTTACTTCCCTTGCTCCTTTCGTTTTCTCCCGGCTCTTTACTATTCTACATTGTCCCTTTCCTTGTATATCTGCTTTTCACATCCTCTCCTTCCCCATCTACACACCTCTCCTCCCCGCCTTCTTTCCATCTTTACCTCTCTGCCATTTCAACATGTCTATCCCGTCTCCCAGCCCCGTCTTCCACATTGTGTGGCATCTTTAAGACGGCAGGAAGGCAGGTTTGCTCTCCTTTGAGCGTCTGGTGTACACTCCCAGCCCAAGAGGCGATAAACTTTAATCTACAAATGAAAAGAAGATACGCTGGTTTATGTGTACTCGAGACTGCCTGTGTGTGTGTGGGTGGGGTGGGTGTTTGCACATGTCGACTTGTGTTTGTCGTACCTACTTTCGAAGCTGTGAATGGTATTTTCCTCCATTAAGTCAGGTAGAAGTGTTTCTTCACACCTTTGTGGCTCGTGTATTTTATTTACCACATATGATCCATCGTCCCTATTCTGACCATTTATTCATTGTGTTCTTACTCCTTCTTTTCACTGTTTTCCTCTTTTACTTTTTCTTTCTCAACATCTCTTCATATTTTCCTTGTCTATCGTAGTAGGGGTGAAGTGTACCGCTCATCAGACACCTTCCTAGCTGGTACCCAGTAACTACTGCACCAGCGTGACTTCCCTCTCGCTGATCCCTATAATGACAGCTCAAATAACGTGTTCAATCTTCAGTCATTTCTTCAGCCAGTCAGCCCTGGCATTAGCCAGTTATTACGATACGAGGAGTCGGCGTTTGTGCTAGCGTCTCGCCCTTCTGATGTGACAATGTGTGTTCAGAACGGTAATCAGGCGTGGTGGCAGGAGGGAGGCGAGGTGTGTAAGTTACCACACAGTGGTCCCTGTTTGCTCCGGCTTACTGGGATTGCCGCCATTCTGCTGGAACCATGTCGACAAATGAGAGAGCTCAGCCACAGTCACGTGTCACTTGCTCATTGAGGGAACACAGCTCGTGAATTTCACGTTATTGAGGGTTGGTCACCAGAGACCAGGAAAGCAAGCACTAGTTTCCAGACGTTACTAGTTATTGTGACCTGCCGTGACGACCCATTGGCCCAGCGGGCCACTGGTGGTCGTTAGCAGTTTGAGCGCGTTAAGGATCATTTACAACACAATGGGTAGTGGGGAATATCGTGCGTGGGTCCATTGGGAGTTGCGGTGTGGGTATGTGAATGACTCAATCCTGGCCAGGCCCACCACCCATCACTGTCCCCAGCAAGCCTCGCCATGCATTGATACAGACTAGACAGTGTGTTAAAATCTTATCATTCTTATATCACAGAAACACCAAAAAAATGATACATGCTAGCAACTTAATTTGAAGTCAATAATTGCTGGCCTAGAAAATAGAGACCCGGGTGCATTCACTCGGCTAGACATGAGTTACATAGAAAAAGTAAAACTCTTAAACTAGTTCGTAGTATGCTAGTCAGAGATATGTTGACTGATTAGATGTTATATCTTAATGGTTTGGGGGTCATATTCAAGAAACAGGTATTTGTTTCACACATGACCTGATGGTAGCACTTTCCTGACTGGTTGCTGTCTACCAATCTACTACCTGTGTTTCACACTTGCATGACCGGATGGTAGTACCTTCCTGACTGATTGCTGTCTACTAGTCAGCTATATGAACTCTCCTGAGTTTTCAGTTTAGCTTCCTTATTGTTCCTTTCTCCTTTCTCTATGCATTCTCCCATATTTTCACGCTTCCTGGTTCATGTTGAACACGTCCTCGCTGATTTTATCCTACTAGTGTTCATGTGATCTCTGCCATTCTGGCCTCCACACACTCCCCTCCCCCGCCACCTCCCTCAGTGCTGCTGCTATCGAATGGTGTCATCCTGACATTACCATTCTCGTCAGTTTCTTCTGTATCTCTTCTCACCTCAGTTTGACTCTCTCCCTCTCCCTTCCTCTCTTCACCAGATAAATATCTAGAGGGTGAGCGACAAGTCACATTACTTCTTTAGTAGTGTGTCATGAGGATGGTGTCCACCCCCACCTGAGTGTCATTCACCCGGGATAAATCCTGCGACTTTCTCCTCCAGTCTTTTTTTTTTTCCATCCTTGCGGAGTTACCTTGGCATCCCTGCTCCTGACCAGGTCTCGTGGTTGACTGCCTCATCAGTCAGACTGTTGGTAATGGCTGAACGCAGTTCATTGTAGGCATCATAGCCAGGCTGATCAAGAACTGACTTGAAGAACTTATGAAGTTCCCTCTTGAATGTCTTTGATATACCTTTGACGGGTTTCGAGAGGTTTCCTACTCCCACAGCCCGGCTCAGGGCCAGGCTTTTTCTGGTGCTGGTTGGTTAGCCAGGCTGTTGCCGCCCGCAGCCCGCTAACCCAAATATTCATCACATCTTGGTTAATCCGAGACTTGGCAGAGGACATTGTTGAGTTTCCTCTCGAGTACTTCTACACTTATTCCGGCAGTGTTTTTGACATCTGGAAATATGTTAGTAAGTCTGGGACCACGGATGTTGATACCACGTTCTCTTGTGCCAGCGGCGCCTCTGCCTTTCACTGGGTTTATTTTACGCTTTCTTCTATATCTCACTTCGGTGTGTTATGACAATGTGCAGATTCGGGACCAGGCCCTCAAGCACCATCCGCGTATCTCTCTCCTCCCTTGTAGAAAGGGAGTATTGAAAAGTCGTTATGCCTTTACTCTTATCAAGTTATCTCTCAGTATATTGATTGCGCCAAATATGAAACCTCTTGCTTTCATAAAGAGTGATTGCCGGGTAAATATTTGGGACCAATCACTGTAGAATTTACCGAGTGGAAATTATGATGAATCTTTCTTACCCATATTCCAAAGAGTACAGATTGGGGGACTTTAAAGTGTTGCCAGTAATTTAAGTGCTCGACTGAATTTGTACGAGCTGAGAAGGTTCTCTGTACATTCTCCACTTCTGCAAGTTCTAGTGTATATCAGTATTCCAGCGTAGAGAGAACAGGTTACTTGAAAATTACCATCATTGCCTTCACACCTTGTTTTGAAGGTTTTAATTATCTAGCATATCACTCTTGTGATCCTTGAATGTGAGATATGACATTATCACTTCTGAGCCCCTTCACACTAATATTGTACTTTGACAGTCAGACCCAAATAGTTGTAACCAGGTTTCAGGGTTTTTCTCTCCTGCCCTCTAGCCTGATCCGAGGCCTTAAATCAGCCAGTCAGCTGTCCAGCCAAAGATCTAGCCAGCCAGCCAGTCTGCCTGCTAACTAGCTAGTCAGCCAGCCTTCTAACTAGATAGCCAGTCAGTCTGCCCTGTCTCTTGGTGCTATAAATCAGATGAGCGCCTGCCACTCGCAATAAGTGTTCGCCCCAGTTGAACTGCACCTTTGGTGTGGGCGGGGGTTTGTACTGCTGCTCCGAGCTAGTGTGGACCGGGGGGCGGAATTAAGCGAGGTACTAGTGTGGGCAGGGTGGGAATGGGTGCTGGTGTGGGTGGTCTGGAGTCTCCTCGCCTCTATTCTTCTCGCCCCGCTGGTCTTTCCATGTACTGTAATGGATCAGAGGAACACACGCTGATTCCAATAACTCAGTGTTGTTCTGACAGGGGGTGGTTGCTGGGGTGTCTGTTGTCTTGACAGTGGGTGGTTGCTGAGGTATCGTGTTTTTGGCATGGGGGGGAGGGGGCTGCTGGGAGTGTTTGCTTGTCTGTTGTCTTAGCAGGTAGGGGGGTGCTGACCATATATAACGCCAGATGCTCTTAGCTGTGTAGAAGGAACTGCTGTCTTGCACTTACCTATGAGGTAGAAGCTGCTATCTTTCTTTTATAAACAGTATAGTTATTTTCACCCGGAGATGAGGCCATCATCATTAGCGGCCATGAAATGTTACGACCTGAGCTGCCAAAGAGTTCCAAGTGAAGAGGACACAGAAATACGTACCAAGAGACCCAAGACACAATAGGTGATTTATTAGGGGGAATTAGATATACCAAAGAAACAAAGAAATACAAGGACAACTGGGTATACATAGATGACAGCGTAGTACGGTAAGCCAGTACTACACACCAGCCCATATTACAAGACGGTACAGTACCAGAGGTACTAATTTAGCCCTAGCATCCCAAATGGTAAATCTTCATTCCTCTTGTTAACATTCAGGGATTAAAAGCAAATAGTAATAACAAAGTTAACTGTATAAGCGGGCTCCTCGCAGAAGCAAACGCAGTGTTAAAAGTATTTACGGAAACACACGCTAGAGATGTTTTAGACAGCGAGATATGGGCGGAAAAAAATAATGTTTATAGCTATGACAGGGAATACGTTACAGAGAGGAGTAGGACTCTATGAAAGAGAATTGTTTACCTCACGGAGCTTTGGAAATCAACAAATGATACTGTCCCGTTTCCTGACAAACCTAACCTAACACGTGATACAACAGAAATTCTAGGTATTACAGTGGAGAAAAGAAATACAAATAGAGCCTGATAGCAGGCTAGTCCAACAGGTGCATAACAGAGATCTAATGGAGCTCTGTGAAAAGTTTGTGGCATATGTTAAGCTCTTAAGTATAAGCATGTCCTTTAGAAACCTAGAGAAAAGTTCATGCGTATGAATTTTTCATTACAAGCTGATAGTCTTTATATAAACAGCGCCAGTTGCGAACCCTCATCTAATCCTACAAGAAGCGAAAACTAGAGAAAGTTCAAATGTATTTATACACTCTACTACATGAGCTGAGAGAACTTTGAGCTACGATTAGAAGGAGAGTGTAATAAAGTTGGTAGAATTACCGACGTGCAACTAATGTGGCAACGTTTCGCTCTCCAGGAGCTTTATCAAGCCGTTGCAAACAGTACATGGACACAGAGGGTATATATAGGCTCAGAGTGAGGTGCAATACTAGTGGTAGTAGTAGTAGTAGTAGTAATAATACAATATGTAGAACAATTAACTTGCACATGAGTAAACGATGTAAAGGCTATTACTTGGGAAACATAAAAATTGATTAGACAAATATTTCTATTGGAGGCTGGATGGAGAAGGCCTGTTTCAATGTTCATTCTCTGTAATGTGCTTGTGTAGTATTAACAGGAGAGACTGTGTGATGGCAGGATTTACTGTTTTCAGGAGGATTCTTGCTAAGACTTCAGAGATGGTGAAGTTGCCTTTGTTTTGTTTAATTGTATTAGAAACGGCTATTAGTGAAGATTCAAGGCACTTGCGTCTGCGGAAATTAGTTTCTTTGATCACTAGTTGGGCTTCCCTGAACTTCATGAGATGATTGGTGGAATTTCGGTGTTGTACACAGGCGTTGTTCAAGTTATCGTTCCTACATGCATAAATGTGTTCATTGAGGCGGGTGTCGAGGTTTCTTGCTGTTTCACCTACATAAATCTTGTCGCAGCCTCCACAGGGTATAGTGTAGACCCCTGATCTAACCAGAACAAAATCCAAGCACCACGAACCAGTCAACGCAGGGGTCTACACTATACCCTGTGGAGGCTGTGTCCATGTACTGTTTGTAACGGCTTGATAAAGCTCCTGGAGAGCGAAACGTTGCCACAATAAAATGTCACATAAGTTGCACTTGTGTCCTTTTACTTTACATAGAAGGAGAGTGCTGGGAAGTAGAATTCTCATCTCTGTACGAACATACGGACGTGCCTTGATAACAGAATAACTCTGGAAACTAGTAGCAGGCATATCACAGGGATGAAACCACGACATGCAAAATACCCATGGATATACATAAGGTATATAGGATAATGATCTGGAACAAGAGAACACAGTTATTGCGCACCCATCGGAGCCCCGGTCACAGCAACACTTGAGTGGGAGGGCAGTGAAGCAGTGTTGTGACACAGTAACACAAGAATTGGGTCCGCTCCACAGTAGAGCTAGTTAACTCCAGTCAGCCAAACAAAAGTTACAAAGCGGACCCGAAAGCTAGGGTTCACCCTTCGCAAACTCAGATATTTAATTATACACGGTTATTATAGAATGCTTATCTAAAAACATCGTAATGTATAAATGTATGATCTTCATGTATAATCCAGAGGATATACACGCTATACCCAGTAATTAACATTGCTTTTCTCGTTGCCAAATATACTTGTGTATTTACATGTCTATCTGCTTGTTACTTTTACGTTGTTCCCAGCATTTACCTTGTAATAAATACTCTCTTGTATAGGTATGGTAGAGTATTTAGTCCGTAGGTTGACAGACAGTAAACACCGTCCTGTGAGTGAAACGTAAGCCCGTTAAACGTTTTGCACTCTGGCAGGGTTACTGGTTTTTTATTTCTGTATTGCGAACACTGAAGACCTCAAGGTAAATCATACAAAGTTCTGCTAACATTCAGTACAGTATACACTTATCTCCTTTTTTTTCTTACGTGTTTCTTAATAGATTTTTATTTTCTTATGGCGTTTCCTTTCCAGTTTCAGAGGTCTTAAAAGAACAAAAAGGCACAATACCGTGACTGAAACAATACACAAATAACCCGCGCATACGAGAGAGGAGCTCACGACGACGTTGGACCATTTACAAAGTCACACTATAACTTTGTAAATGGTTCAAGTCGGACCGAAACGTCGTCGTAACCTTTTCTCTCTTTTGTGTACTGGTTATTTGTGTGTATTCAGAAGTCTTGTTTGAAACCGGGCAAAGGGGAGGGGGGAGTAACCCCCGGGCGAGCGGGCAACGATCCCGGAACCATCAGTATATATTAACATTTAGTTATACGAGATCCAGTGCTCCGCGATATTGCACTTGTAGTGTGAAGAATCCACAGAGCCGGTTGCTGACCACTCTGTCATGACCAGGCTAAAAGAACCACCACCAGGGAAGTGCTCTTTCAATTACAGTTATTAATTTTCCGTCATTGCAAACTTCCAGTAAAGTAATAGAATATGTCTGCATTATTAAAGTCATGCTGGGGAGGTTGTTGCACTCTGGTCGTCATAAGATATTAGTGATATAAGCAACCTGAAGCAACTGTTACTGAATGCTTGAGGCACTCTCTTACAGCGTCGATCAAAACATTTATCATATTTTTAATTGTATGAAAAGTGAGAAATCACTTGTAGAGGAAAATTGCTAAAACGTAGTTACAAGATATCTATATATTTTGGCATCTTGAGTACATCCGAAAGTCCATCATTAGTCAGGTCAGTCATTATCTAAAGTCGTATATATAAAAAAAAATATTTTCACTCAAAATATTAACACTTTTGATATTTAAACTGCCTACACGCTGAAGGAATGTTGGGGATATTGCAGTTCGGAGGACCATCTGGGTTGTAATGTCAATACCCTTCACGCAAGACAGTGATTGAATAAGTGATGGTGAAAGTTTTTTTTTTTTTCTTTCTTTTTTTTTCTGGTCATTCTGCCTTAGTGGGAGACAGGCGGTGTTTAAATTTTTTTTATTAGTCTTAGTATAAGTGCAAGTTAGCCATATAGTTGCTAGCAGACTTACTAGGTGTCCACTGTCATGTACTGGTTGATGGTTCACTGGAGCATCGCTCCCGTGGCCCGCTCTCCAGTAACGCCTTTTGGTTGATAGCTTGATCAGTCAGGCCTTGGTAGTTAAAGTCTAGCATAAGCATCACAGCCTGATTGATCAGGAACTGTTTGAATATAATAAAGTTAAGTTTCCTCTTAAAGCTAGGAGTTTCAGTTACTTTACACTTGGAGAGAGGGAGTTGAAAAGTCTTGGATCCTTGACACTTACTGAGTTATCTCTTAGTGTAATAACACTCAATCACTTTTAATTCAGAGTATTATTCACCACTTCTCCAGCTTCTCGCTCTCGTTAGGGTTTATTGCATGTTTGGAATCGGTTTCTCCATAATTTTTCAGGTGTACACTATGATGTATCCTCTACACTTGCATTTCAGTTTGTACAGTTTGAGAAGCAGTACAAAGGTATACTGGCAGTGCAAGTTCTTCATATCTGCAGCTTTACCTTCACTAAATAGAACTGTTGACATAAAACAATAGTCCAGTGTGAAGACTTCAAGTGCATGAAGAAGATAGTCATGGGCTTAACGTTGTTTTGAAGGTTCTTGTTATCCATCCTATCATTTTCTTGTTAGTACCAGCATTGTGTTTCTTAAACACAAGCTCTTCCAACATAGTTATCCCGCACTTCTCTTACATTTCTCTTCTACTCTAATGAGTTTTTTTTATAATTGTATTTTTTTTCTGTTCCAACTTTATTCTTTAATTATGTTTCTTAGCGAACTAGATGTGTCTTCGATGGACTCCACTTTCATGGAAATTTTAGTATAGTTTTTGAAATGTGCTAGATTGGCATGATTTCTATTTTTGCCCCTGGTATGAGATATGGAGCAAGTACAATACCTTGAGGTACAGAAGCCTTTGAGTTTCCTCCCTGAGAACGTTGAATTTCTATCTGCTCATATGTTTCTCTCTCGCTCGCTCTCTCTCTCGCTCTCTCTCTCTCTCTCTCTCTCTCTCTCTCTCTCTCTCTCTCTCTCTCTCTCTCTCTCTCTCTCTCTCTCTCTCTCTCTCTCTCTCTCTCTATATATATATATATATATATATATATATATATATATATATATATATATATATATATATATATATATATATTTATGCAATAAGATCACAGTAAACAGGTGATTTCAAAATATGCAAAACAACCACTCTGAAAGAATAGAGAAATTCCAAGCGCTTTCGTGACTACTCACATTATCAAGGAACTATGAAAGTGAAGCATCCAAGGAAGCTATATAAGGGGTCCGGCCAGCACCTCACTATCAGATCCCACAACGGTTAAACACGTGACGCGCGGCGAGCCAACTTGGATAGGTCCCTTGCACAACTCACCCCCAAGCTATTCTACCCAAGAAAATTTAAAAATTATTTGTCCAGTGTATTATTAAATTCTTCCCAAATTCTATTAATTATAAATGGATCTAATTTATATAAACCAAAGGAAATATTCATATTATTGTCAAAACTGCTTTTTATGAAACAAGATTCAATTATATTCCTGTCGACCATGGACTTGCTAGATACTACTTTCTCAACTTTTTGAAAATCAATTGGATGGTTAAAATCTCTTACATGAATAAATAGAGCATTGGAATCTTGTCCAGTTCTAATGCTATATTTATGTTGTTTTAATCTTAGTTCGAGATTTTTACCAGTTTGACCGTAATAAACTTTATCGCAAATTTTACAAGGAATCTTATAGACACATCCATCAGCATTTTGGGGGGAATTCTTTATCAAAAGTTTTTTACTGTATCAAGATTTTTGAATACAACTTTAATATTAAAAGTCTTAAGAAGAGAAGGCATATCAACCAAGTTTTCATGGTAAGGGAGAACCAACATATTTTTAGTTGAATAAGGCTGGTTGTCCCTTTTTGGATTGTAAAAAGTATTTCTAGCAACTTTAAAAGATTTATCAATTACATTTCTTGGGTATTTTAAATCATTACCTATTTCATAAATTTGGGATATTTCCTCATCTATGAACTCAGGACTACAAATTCGTAAAGCTCTCAAAAACATTGATGAGAAAACAGACAGTTTGACTCGCATCAAGATAGAGTCAAACTGTCTGTTTTCTCATCAATGTTTTTGAGAGCTTTACGAATTTGTAGTCCTGAGTTCATAGATGAGGAAATATCCAAAATTTATGAAATAGGTAATGATTTAAAATACCCAAGAAATGTAATTGATAAATCTTTTAAAGTTGCTAGAAACACTTTTTATAATCCAAAAAGGGGCAACCAGCCTTATTCAACTAAAAATATGTTGGTTCTCCCTTACCATGAAAACTAACCCAGGGTAAAGTTCCATCTAACCCCTCAACTACTGGGAACGCTTGGAAGCACTTGACCTGTATTCGGTGGAACGTAGGCGAGAGAGTTATATCATGATCTACACTTGGAAAATGCTAGAAGGAATGGTCCCGAATCTGCACACAGAAATCACTCCCTACGAAAGTAAAAGACTGGGCAGGCGGTGCAAAATACCCCCAATGAAAAGTAGGGGCGCCATTGGTACACTAAGAGAAAACGCCATAAGTGTCCGGGGCCCAAGACTGTTCAACAGCCTCCCATCATGCATTAGGGGAATTACCAATAAACCCCTGGCTGCCTTCAAGAGGGAGCTGGACAGGTACTTAAAGTCGGTGCTGGATCAGCCGGGCTGTGGTTCGTACGTTGGACTACGTGCAGCCAGCAGTAACAGCCTGGTTGATCAGGACCTGATCCACCGGGAGGCCTGGTCGTGGACCGGGCCGTGGGGGCGTTGATCCCCAGAATAACCTCCAGATAGACTCCAGATAACCCAAATTCCACATTTTTTCGTTAATACACACAACAATCCACAATTTCTTTACAAAAGATTCACTCTCCTCAAGTCTAGACATTTTTCTCGTTTTAACTATTTCATCAGAAAAAGTCACCACAACACTTACAACTTATAACCACTTTTCGATAAATTCACTGGTCACAATTTTACTTATTACGAAGTTAATACGCGCGCGCGCACGCACGCACGCACGCACGCACGCACGCACACACACACACACACACACACACACACACACACACACACACACACACACACACACACACACACACACACACACACACACACACACACACACACACACACACCTCACTTTGAACACCTTCAAAACACTCTCATAAATCATTTGAATACTCACAAAAGCACCTTTGATCATTTCCAAACAACACTAAAACATTTCCAAGACAACATTTTGAATACCCCCAAATAAGATTTGACATCTCTAATTTATCTACACTTACATATTTCATTAAATTACAACTCATCCCCCAAACTCCTCCCTCATTCTCCAGATTTTTACAACAGTATCACAAAAACTAACTCAGACACTTTACTTTGAACAACACCAAAAACACCATCAATTACCTTTGAATACTCCAAAAACATCATTCGAACACCCCCAAATCACCACTGAATACTCCCAGAACACCTTCATAAATACTCTTGCACATCATTTGAACACCTTCAAAAACACCTTTTCAATAGTCTCAAACACCATTTGAGTACTACTAATACACCACTGAATTCAGTCAAAACACCACCAAAATCACCATAAACTAAGATCAACATCACAGACTAACACCCATTTTCACACAAATCCTCTCAAATCACTATAACCAAGACGATCCCACTCACCTCCAACTAAGATATAACATGAGTGCAAAAAAAACATGAACACAATCCAAACACACACGAACACTCACAACCCACAACACCCACAACAACAACCCACTTATAACATCTCTTTTTCGGTATCTCTAGTTCGACAACAACGCCCACAACCCACAACACCCACATCCCACAACACCCACAACCCACAACACCCACAACCCACATCACCCACACCCCACAACACCCACAACAACAACCCACAACTTATAACCACTTTTCAGCATCTCTAGTTCGACAATAACGCCCACAACCCACAACACTCACAACCCACAACACCCACAAGAACAACCCACTTGTAACATCTTTTTTGGTATCTCTAGTTCGACAATAATACCCACAACACCCACAACCCACATCACCCACAACAACCCACTTATAACATCTTTTTCGATATCCTTAGTTCGACAACAATACCCACAACCCTCATCACTTAACAATTTATTTACAATTTTTCCTCTTTCGATACAAATTTTTCCCCTTCTTTTTATTGAATCTTAAAATGTAATGCACATTCCTCCCTACATTACTAAAATTCTAATAAAATCCTCTCCATACCCATCTCCTTGTATCCACATAAATTAATATTATACTCACAACAACTAATCTCACTACCCAACTACTGCGACATGTTTCTACACCAATCTTTTCCAGTGTATCATAACTTTTCACTTCTATAATTTCTTTTATAATATTCACACATTACCTTTATTTTCAGTAAAATCCCCCCATATTTCATTAAATTTTTAATACAACCCTCCCCATACCCCTCTCCATCTCACCCACATTTCTTCACACCCACTCACCCGTCTCCCAACACACCTCTTCAGAACAAACACAAAAAAATCACATTTCACATCCATAAATGCATCTCATCACCCATCTCAAATCCACTAAAATCACTGTAACCAAGATATTCACAAAATTCTATGACCAACTAACACACACAGACAACTCACTTTACTATGAACACCTTCAAAACACTCTCATACATCATCATTTGAGACCACCTTTTCTCAATATCTCTTAAGAAATATTCTCTCATCGACAACATTTATCATCTCACTACAGAACAACCCCCAGATTTCTTCGAACACTCATAAATCATTTGAATACTCACATAAACACCTTTGGACATTTTCCAAACAACACTGAAACATTTCCAAGACAACATTTTGATTACTCCCAAATATGATTTGAGATCTCTAATTTATCTACACTTACATATTTCATTAAATTACAACTCATCCCCCAAACTCCTCCCTCAGTCTCCAGACTTTACAACATTATCACAAAAACTAACACAAACACACCCACACACACCACACTTTACTTTAAACAACACCATAAATTACCTTTGAATACTCCAAAAACATCATTCGAACACCAAATCACCACTGAATACTCCCAGAACACCTTCATAAATACTCTTGCACATGATTTGAATCAATGACCACTCATTGTTATAAACATTCACACAAAAAATCACAATCACCAACTCCATACAGTATCTAATACACTCCTCTCACTACCACCAACACATACCAGCACAGATAGGGTTACCTCCCATGACATCACACTCCATTCTGTGTTTACTTGACGATCAGCGACGTCACACCCCACTTTTACTTCATTTAACTTAACGAGAGGAAGTTACTTGTTTCAAGCTGTTATATCTCCAATATCTAAGATCACCACAATCAAGACGTTTACCAAATTCTATAACCCCACCACTAAGATCACACATTTTTGTACACATGCTCTTAAAACATCATCATAACGAAGATCACTAAAACTATCTATACTTTTACTAAGATCACATAACATTTTGTCTTCTCTAACTCACCCACCAATTTACATTCTCATTCACACTTACACATTTCATTAACCGAAATTACATCTCATCCACCAAACGACGAAAGACATTAAGGAAGGTAAGAATATTGTTGTTGTTGGGGATAGCCAAGTTAGGTATATGGATAGGGCGTTCTGCTTGAAGGACAGGAGTAGGAGACAGAGAGTTTGCTTTCCTGGGGCTGGGATGGAGGATATTGTTAGCCGTCTGGATGACATCATGAAAGGTAATGGGAGCAATCCTATTATCTGTCTCAGTGCTGGAGGCAACGATGTTGGCAGACGTAGGAGTGAGGACCTGATTAGCAGGTATAGGTCAGCAATAGAAATAATTAGAAGTAAGGGTGGGAACCCTCTCATATGTGGTATTTTGCCAAGGAGGGGAGTTGGAAATGAATGGTTGTCCAGGGCAATTGGTGTCAATTGCTGGCTGGACAAATACTGTAAGGAAAATGCAGTAACATTCATTGACAACTGGGACCTCTTCTATGGCAGAAATGACATGTTTGCTAGGGATGGGGTTCACTTATCTAGGTGTGGGGTGGGAGCACTGGCAACTGCAGTGGAGGGAGCAGTTAGGACTTTAAACTAGGAATAGTTAGTGGTATGGGTTTTGGCAGGAAAGCAGTGAAGTCCCAGTGTAGTAATATTACGAGTTCTAGGGGAACTAGTAATAATAAGAACGAGATAGATATTGAAAAGCCAGGGACCTTGGGTGATAAGGACAGTAATAGGTTTAGTAGAAAAATAGAAATGAGCAGGAAGGGTAAAGAGAAAGGAGAGTCTTTCAATGTTTATTATGCTAATTGCCGTAGTGCTAGGAATAAGATGGACGAGTTGAGATTAGTTGCTAGTGTAGGTAACATTGATGTATTTGCCTTAACTGAGACGTGGTTTAATTCAAAAAGTCGGGACATGCCTGCGGAATGTCATATTCAGGGTTTTAAATTGTTCCAAGAAGATAGAAGTATTGGGAGGGGGGGTGGGGTGGCATTGTATGTCCGAGATCGCTTGAACTGTTGCATAAAAACGGGTATTAAGTCTGAAGTAACACATACAGAGTCTGTTTGGATAGAATTTTCAGAGGGGCATGAAAAACTGATTTTAGGAGTGATATACCGTCCCCCAAACTTAGATAGGGACCAAGGGAAACTACTATGGGAGGAAATTGTTAAGGCCACAAGGCACGATAATGTAGTAATTCTAGGAGACTTTAACTTTAGTCATGTTGATTGGAATTTCTTGACTGGGAATTTAGAATCATACGACTTCTTAGAAGTATTTCAGGATTGTTTTTTGAAGCAGTTTGTGACAGAACCTACAAGGGGAAATAACCTGCTTGACTTAGTTATGGCAAACAATGAATCCCTTGTTAATAATTTAGAAATTTCTGAGGAACTGGGTGCTAGCGACCACAAATCAATTACATTTAGCATTGAATGGAAGTACGTTAGTAGCGATAACTCAGTAACAGTCCCAGATTTTCGCTTAGCAGATTACGATGGGCTTAGAGAACACTTATCATCTGTTGACTGGGGTAACGAAGAGAGCTATCAATATGACAGTTTTCTGAACACTATACATGCTGCTCAAAGAGCGTTTATCCCATATAAAGAAATTAGATCAAATAGAAATGACCCAAAATGGATGAATAATAGGCTCAAATATCTACTAGGGCAAAAGAAAGGAATTTATAGGCGTATCAAAAGAGGTGAGGGTCATCTTATGAATCAGTATATTGACATTAAGAGGGACATTAAAAAGGGGATAAGAAAAGCTAAAAGGGACTATGAAATTAAAGTTGCTAGGGATTCTAAAACTAACCCAAAAAGTTTTTTCCAGGTCTATAGAACAAAAGTTAGAGATAAGATAGGTCCCCTTAAAAATAACTATGGGCACCTTACTGACAAAGAGAATGAAATGTGCTTGATTTTAAATAATTATTTTCTCTCAGTTTTTACACAGGAAGACACTAACAATATTCCAGTAATTAATTTTTACAGTGGGCTAGAAGAAGATAAATTATGTAACATCACAGTCACTAGTGAGATGGTTGTGAGGCAGATAGACAGACTGAAGCAAAATAAGTCGCCAGGTCCTGATGAGGTTTTTTCAAGGGTTCTTAAGGAATGCAAAATGGAACTCTGTGAACCATTAACTAATATTTTTAATTTATCTCTTCAAACAGGTGTAGTGTCTGATATGTGGAAGATGGCTAATGTAACTCCTATTTTTAAAACAGGGGACAAGTCGTTACCGTCAAATTACCGCCCAATAAGCCTGACCTCAATTGTAGGCAAATTACTAGAGTCAATTATAGCTGAGATTATAAGAAGCCATCTCGATAAGCATTGCTTGATTAATGATACTCAGCATGGATTCACAAGAGGCCGGTCTTGTCTAACTAATTTATTAACTTTCTTCAGTAAAGCTTTTGAGGCTGTTGACCACAATAAAGAATTTGATATTATTTACTTAGATTTTAGTAAGGCTTTTGATAGAGTTCCGCACCATAGACTGTTAAAGAAAGTGGCAGCTCATGGCATTGGGGGAAAAGTGCTCTCGTGGATCGAGTCATGGCTCACTGACAGGAAGCAGAGAGTGTCCATAAATGGGGTTAAATCCGAGTGGGGATCTGTAACAAGTGGCGTTCCACAGGGATCAGTCTTGGGCCCGTTGTTGTTTATAATATATATCAATGATCTTGATGAGGGAATTACTAGTGATATGAGCAAATTCGCCGATGACACAAAGATAGGTAGGATAATTGATTCAAACGTAGATGTTAGGGAACTTCAGGAGGATTTAAACAAACTCTATTCTTGGTCAGAAAAGTGGCAGATGCAGTTCAATGTAGATAAATGCAAGGTTCTGAGGCTTGGGAGTGCCCATAACACTAGTACTTATAAATTAAATGATGTAGAACTTAGCCATACAGATTGCGAGAAGGACTTGGGGGTTATGGTGAGCAGCAACCTTAAACCAAGACAGCAATGCCTAAGCGTACGTAATAAGGCAAATAGATTACTGGGATTTATATCAAGAAGTGTAAGCAACAGAAGTCCAGAGGTCATACTGCAGCTTTATACATCATTAGTAAGGCCTCACCTAGATTATGCAGCTCAGTTCTGGTCTCCGTATTACAAAATGGACATAAATTCGTTAGAAAACATTCAGCGTAGGATGACTAAATTAATACATAGCATCAGAAATCTTCCTTATGAAGAAAGATTGAAGACTCTTAAGTTACATTCACTTGTTAGACGAAGAATGAGGGGAGACCTGATCGAAGTGTATAAGTGGAAGATAGGTATAAATAAAGGGGATATTAATAAGGTCTTGAGGATGTCTCTCCAAGAGAGAACGCGCAGTAATGGATTTAAATTAGGTAAGTTTAGATTTAGAAAGGACATAGGAAAGTATTGGTTTGGAAATAGGGTAGTTGATGAGTGGAACAGTCTACCTAGTTGGGTTATTGAGGCTGGGACTTTGGGTAGTTTCAAATCTAGGTTGGATAAGTACATGAGTGGGAGGGGTTGGATTTGAGTGGGACTTTCACATCAGAGCTTATTTCTTGGGTGGCATTGAAAATTGGGTTGGGCAAATGTTTTGTTAGTGGGATGAATTGTAAAGGACCTGCCTAGTATGGGCCAGCAGGCCTCCTGCAGTGTTCCTCCTTTTCTTATGTTCTTAACTCCTCCCTCGTTCTCCAGACTTTACAACATTAGCACAAAAAAAAAAAATACTAACTCATACACATATGACATGAGACATTACCACAACTAACACACTGACTAACTTTGAACCAACTCTGAACATCGCCAAAACACCACTGAACATCTTCAAAAAATACTCTGCACATCATTTGAACACCTTCAAAAACACCATCAAACACCTCCAAATACTCCCAAAACACTGCTGATTACTACCAAATCACTACGGAATACTACCAAAACACTGTCAAAATCACCAGAAACTAAGTTTAGCATCACCAGCTAACACCTATTTTATAGAAATTCCCTCAAATCACTATATCCAAGAACTCCTTCCCCATGGGCGCAAAAAAAAAGAGAAAAACTTGAACACAAACCTAATACACAAACAGTACATGATCACCATCAACTGAAAACATATCTTGTACACACATAAATCTAAGACAACCACCAACAACAATCACCCATGTTCACTTACCTCAAAAATCACTAATATCACAGAAAACACTCATTTTTTATAATCATTCACACAAAAATCACGATCACCAATTCCATATCACGTTTACCATCATCTATCAACACTCATCACCAAGATCACCAAAAATCTAAGGTCATGCATCTCAAAACTACTATGATCACTGAAAACACTTATTTTTTTAAACATTCACAGAAAAATAAGACGTACACAAAAATACCACGACACTTCCACCAACATCTATAACATAACATGAGCACTATAACATATCACCATCACCAAAAGAAAAAAAATAATACACAGACACCCACAACTTATTGAGACTATTCAAAGGTGTTTTTGAAGGTGTTCAAATGATGTGCAAGAGTATTTATGAAGGTGTTCTGGGAGTATTCAGTGGTGATTTGGGGGTGTTCGAATGATGTTTTTGGAGTATTCAAAGGTAATTGATGGTGTTTTTGGTGTTGTTCAAAGTGTCTGAGTTAGTTTTTGTGATACTGTTGTAAAAATCTGGAGAATGAGGGAGGAGTTTGGGGGATGAATTGTAATTTAATGAAATATGTAAGTGTAGATAAATTAGAGATGTCAAATCTTATTTGGGGGTATTCAAAATGTTGCCTTGGAAATGTTTTAGTGTTGTTTGGAAATGATCAAAGGTGCTTTTGTGAGTATTCAAATGATTTATGAGTGTGTTTTGAAGGTGGTCAAAGTAAAGTGAGGTGTGTGTGTGTGTGTGTGTGTGTGTGTGTGTGTGTGTGTGTGTGTGTGTGTGTGTGCATATTAACTTCGTAATACGTAAAATTGTGACTAGTGAATTTATCGAAAAGTGGTTATAAGTTGTAAGTGTTGTGGTGACTTTTTCTGATGAAATAGTTAAAACGAGAAAAATGTCTAGACTTGAGGAGAGTGAATCTTTTGTAAAGAAATTGTGGATTGTTGTGGGTATTAATGAAAAAATGTGGAATTATTTGGGTTATCCTGGGTTAAGAGTGAAAATGTGTAATGTTTTCCCTATGTTGTATATGAAATGTGTAATATTGAGATGGTGACGATGAAGAAGATCCAGAACAAAATGCACAGAATTTCTTTGAGAAAAATATGTTGATTTTAATCAATGAATTGTACCTTTTTTTTCAATGAATTTGTATTTTTTTGTTGTATTACAAGAAATGTATATGAAATGCATTGGTTGTATAATAAATAAATAAATGAAAATATTGTGTATTAGTGTTATCCCGCATTTTAAGTTATTGTCTGCTCGACAAGACTCAGCCTGTGTGTGTGTGGTCATCACGTGACATCACTGACATAGGGGGAAGTCAAGATTCAGCCTGTGTGTGTGAGGTCATCACGTGACGTCACTGACCGCCGAGTAAGCACAGGTGGGGTGACATCACACTTGTTTAGACCTGTAGTAAGAGAAAGTACCATGCCCCATAGGAGGAGTTCATTTGAATGCTTACCCCCAGAGGGGGGAATTCAAAAAACTTGATTCAAGGAAGTGGAGTCTTTGTATTATTGATGTCGAGAAAGACTTGATCCAAGGAAGTAGAGCAGGAATATTTGGGGTAGAAGTGGGTGGTGTGGGGGAAGGGTGTTGATCCGAGGAGATGGAGTCTTTGTATTATCGAGAAAAACTTGATCCAAGGAGTTGGAGTCTTGGTATTGATTTGGAGAAAAATTTGATCCGAGGAATTAGAGCAGGGAATTTGGGATGCAAGTGGGAGTCCATTTTGAATGCTTACCCCCAGAGGGGGGAATCCAAAAGACTTGATTCGAGGAAGTGGAGTCTGAAAAAAATTCGGGGGGTGGGGGCGATCCGGACGACGCTGCAGAAGGTGAGGGCAGGCGCGGGTCAGCGCGGGCGGTCCCCGGTCAGGCGGGCGCGTGGGGCGCGGGTGGGGGGTTGAGGGCGAGGTGGTCGAGGGTGAGGTGGTCGAGGGTGAGGTCAAGGTCGCGGGTCTGCGTGGATGGGCTGGCGCTCGGGTGGGCGTGCAGGGCGCGGGTGGGGGGCGTGGGTGGGGGGGCGTTGGGGGTTGAGGGCGAGGTGGTCGAGGGTGAGGTCAAGGAAGGAGACCGCTCAGCCGCAGACCGTTCCGGAGGAGACCGCTCAGGAAAAGGAAGCCACTCAGCCGCAGAGACCGCTCAGCTGCCTTAAGCACTACTTATATATATATATATGTGTATATATATATATTGTAGATGAATGGTTCAGAGAACCGACATGTTGAATTAGACACATGTACAACTCTTGGGTATCTTTATTGAGGAAACGTTTCGCCACACAGTGACTGACCACATTGACTCAAGGCTGAGGGACTGATTACCTCATTCTCCTCCTGTTCAAGTTTCTCCTTTGTATGGACTGATGAAGCCACTGTGTGGCGAAACGTTTCCTCAATAAAGATACCCAAGAGTTGTACATGTGTCTAATTCAACTATATATATATATATATATATATATATATATATATATATATATATATATATATATATATATATATATATATATATATATATATATATATATCGCCTGTTCTTGCGAATTCCTAGCATTGTTAAAATCTCTAGTAAGGCTGATGCATGCAGGGGATGAGATGAAATGCTGTGAGCCTCCTGCTTGAAAGCTGGCTGCCTTGGATCAACGTCTAGCTCACACTAGACGCCAAGGTATTGGACCAATGTAGCTAGGTTGGTATAGCACTGCATACCTTGTTCCAAGGTTCGTAGGTTCGAGTCTCCTTCAGCCAGAGATCAGTGTTTGTGAATATTTCGTCTGTTCTTGCGAATTCCTAGCATATATATAATATATATATATATGGGGTCCACCTGTGGTGTAAATTGTGGGACCCATAGCCTCGGAGAAGTGGATAAAAAGGCTTCAAAGAAGAGTATATTTGGATTTCTTCCTAAAGTCGTTTCAATATTCCACTTCCCCTACCACGCCATTCTTTTTTACCAATAGATATATTTTATTACATAATATATTACAGAAGATATAAGAGATACATTACTGATACACACACACACACACACACACACACACACACACACACACACATATATATATATATATATATTTTTTTTTATCACACCGGCCGACTCCCACCAAGGCAGGGTGGCCCGAAAAAGAAAAACTTTCACCATCATTCACTCCATCACTGTCTTGCCAGAAGGGTGCTCTACACTACAGTTTTTAAACTGCAACATTAACACCCCTCCTTCAGAGTGCAGGCACTGTACTTCCCATCTCCAGGACTCAAGTCCGGCCTGCCGGTTTCCCTGAATCCCTTCATAAATGTTACTTTGCTCACACTCCAACAGCACGTCAAGTATTAAAAACCATTTGTCTCCATTCACTCCTATCAAACACGCTCACGCATGCCATATATATATATATATATATATATATATATATATATATATATATATATATATATATAATGTGTGTGTGTATTATACACATTTGAGGAAAATATGAAACATTAAGAAATTGACGTTGATAAAGCCAAAAAGCTGAGATAGTATGATGAGAATGTACTGCGTGGGTTGTGTGAATGTTGTGACACTAGTTGTATTGGTTCAATACTGTGTGTTGTCACTACAGTTGCTTGTGGGAATGAACGTCCTAGCGTTCCTCTTACCTCTGCTTGCGATATCCAAACCTTCTTGTGATTGTGATTTGGATCCTCTTTAAGATACGTTACTACGTACCACAATCAGCCCTACACACATATACCATTCACTTATCTATCCCTACCTCACCTATACTATTTGTGCCTGGGGATCAACAGCAGCAACCCACGTAAAGCCAATAATAATCCAACAATAACCGCAGTGCGAATTATCATGCAATCTAATTCTAGGCACCCCCCCCCACTCTTCAAAGACCTAAACGTACTCACTGTACAGAACATCCACACCTACTACTGTACAACCTACATCTATAGAACCATAAATTCTAATATTAATCCTGACCTAAAACACTTTCTTGATAGTTACAACAGGACCCATACACACAATACTAGACAAAAATCTCTTGACATTCTGCGTGTCTGGCTAAACCTCTACAAAAAATTCGATGTACATAAAAGGGCCTAAAATCTTGAACTACCTGCCTGAAAACTCTAGAACCTCAGAATCAGCCACCATTTTCAAAACTACCGTTAAAAAAAATCTTATTTCCCAAACACACCCCATCATTATAGCTAACCAAATTAAAACCACCTAATTTTCTTTCGTGTGTCATGAGCACATCCAAAACAATATAGTCTTCCTCTCATTATCTCTAATTCCGACCTAATTTACACTTACACTCACCCAAATGACTGTAAACATAAAATTCCTAATATAGCTATCGCCTATTAAATCTTAAGTTAGTCCAAAGTTTGCCTAGGAAACTCTTCCATTATAAGAGTTTTAATAGAAACAGTGTATCACGCCAAGACAAATCCAGTCCCATTACTATATTTACCATTTGTAATATTATTATGTGATATGTACTACCTCACTATTGTAAATCTAATTATGCATGTACCTAATTGGGTTTGCATCTAATTATGTATGTATCTAATAATATATGTTCAAATGTACTGCTCCATAACCTATATCAATATAGAGTAAGAATTAGTATTAGTCTGCCTGAAATGCCTAGGGATGCTAGTGGCCTTCTTTGTAATTAATATTTTATAGCATGTTAACCACACATTGTAAGCTTTACAAGGAAATAAACATTTTGATTTGATTGTGGAAGAAATAGAGGATTGACAGACTCCTCACCCTCCTCAGTCCGTCCCACCATCACCGCCTCGAGCACTTCCCTCTCACCACCCGTCCGTCGACCAGTCCTTCCTTCCCTCCGTCCCTAGGCAGTGTCTGCCTGGGCGCGCGCGTCACTATTATCAGGGTGGTGTTAAGGCCTCAAACGAGACCTCCGCCATGATGTAAATTAAATTCAAACAAGTTGGGAAATTTGTAAACGGTGTCAGGCCAGAGCAAAACCTGGCGATTTATGGTGGGCCTTGTCTCGTAAATCCTGGGACAGCAGCGAGCTGCTGGCCCACTCAGCTAGTATGGTGGTTGACTTCTACTTCTGCTGCTGGTCTTCTTCCTGCTGCTAGTAGCATCCAACTCTTCCTGCTACTGCTCCTACTACTACTATTATTACTACTACTATTATTATTACTGCTACCACTACTACTACTACTACTACTGTTGCTGCAATTTCTGCTGCTGCTGCTCCTCCTCCTACTACTACTACTACTATTGTTATTGCTTCTAGTACTACTATTGTTGCTGCTACTGCTATTACTGCTAGTGCTACTACTGCTGCTGCTATTGATACTACTGCAACTGGTGTTGCTATTACTGCTGCTGCTACCACCACCCCTCATCTTCCCTTACTACCTTTATATTCTTTTCTTCCTCACTTTTTTTCCTCTTCCTCATAGGTATTCCATCATTCTCCTTCTTAGTAGTATTCCTCCTCTCCTCCCTTCTTCCTTCTGTTACTCCCCGGTCCACGGGAGTAGGAACACTGGACACTGGTCGGTCACAGGTGTTATACCTGTCATTTACTTCCATTGATACACCTGTGATATACCTTTGAAAGCCTTTGAGAATTTTCTTACTCTCGCAACCTGCCCCTTGGCCAAGCTTCTTTGGAGCTTGCCTGATAATCCAGGCTGTTACTGCTGGCGGCCTGCCGGTCTAGATATTCATCACAGCCTGGTTAATTCAGCGCTTGGCAGAGGTATATGTCCAATTTCCTCTTGAAAATTTCCGGACATGTTTCGGCAGTTAAACAGTCTGTGACCACGGATGTTGATACAGTATTCTTTTATTGTGCCCACAGCACTCCTGTTTTTTCCCAGGATTTATTTTACACATTCGTCTCTCTCACTCCAGTATGTTTATGGCAGTGTGCAAATTTAGAAGCAGCCTCTCAATTACTTTCCACATATAAATTATCATGCATCTCTCCTTCGCTTCACTGAGTACATATTTATGACTTTAAGGCGTATCTAATAATTTAAATGCTTTATTGGCTCTGTGCAGACCGTAAATGATCTCTGTATATGTTGCAGTTCTGATATATCTCCTGCCCTGATCTCTTCCTGTGTGTGTGTGTGTGTGTGTGTGTGTGTGTGTGTGTGTGTGTGTGTACACCACGATTCCCTTCTCCACGATCTCCCTTTGCCTGACTGTTCCTTCCCTCTTTCTCTTTTGTCCACATCCTTTCCACTAACGCCGTTCCAGTGCCCCTTTACTCTCTCACTATTTGTGTTGCCTCTACCTTCGCTTCCCTTTTTTTCCATTCCCGCCTCCCGTTTTTTCCCGTCTCACCCCAGTGGGACCCTCAGAAGACTACGAGGTAAATGGGTCTTTGTCCCAGGCTTGAGCAGTGTGTTTACTCTTTTGAACCTTTCTGTAGCCAATTAATTCAAGCTTTGTAAGACTCTACAGAGAATAATAAATTTGACGGGGAGGAAGGTAATGGGGAGGGTGGTTAGTGGATGAAATGGGAGTTGCTGAGGGAGGGAGAGTAGCTATAAAGTTTCCTGATGATCGTTCCGGGGATCATCGCTCCTGCGGCCCGGTCCGAGATCAGCCATCTACCCCGTGTTGAGTGTGTGATCAATCAGGCTGTTACTATTCGCAGCTATTATCTTTGAAAACCTCTTCTGGTCGGTTTCAGTTTTTAAATACTAGTGAATCCTACTTCGAGGAATGTTGGTATTGTTAGTGGAGTGTGTAGGCGCCATTTAGCCAGTTTTAATTTTGAAATGGTATTGTAGTATTTTTCATTAAATATTTGGAGTATAGACAAATGATTCAGAGAACCGACAAGTTGATAAATTGGACAAATGTGCAACATTTGAGTATATTGTGGAAACGTTTCGCCACACAGTGGCTTTATCAGCCACTTTCAAGGATCACAACAGTGCCACGATCACAAGTGCAAAGAAAACGATAGGATGGATAATGAGAACGTTCAAAACGAGAAATGCCAAGTCAATGATGATCCTTTTCAAATCACGTGTTCTCTCTAGGCTGGAATACTGCTGTACATTAACATCTCCATTCAAAGCAGGTGAAATTGCAGATCTAGAGAGTGTACAGAGATCCTTTACTGCACGTATAAGTTCTGTCAAGCACCTTAACTACTGGGAACGCTTGGAAGCACTTGACTTGTACTCGTTGGAACGCAGGAGGGAGAGATATATCATAATCTACACTTGAAGTGTCCGGGGCCCAAAACTGTTCAACAGCCTCCCATCAAGCATTAGGGGAATTGCCAATAAACCCCTGGCTGCCTTCAAGAGAGAGCTGGACAGATACCTAAAGTCAGTGCCGGATCAGCCGGGCTGTGGCTCGTACGTCGGACTGCGTGCGGCCAGCAGTAACAGCCTAGTTGATCAGGCCCTGATCCATCGGGAGGCCTGGTCATGGACCGGGCCGCGGGGGCGTTGATCCCCGGAATAACCTCCAGGTGGAAAATCCTGAAAGGAATGGTCCCAAATCTGCACACAGAAATCACTCCCTACTAAAGTAAAAGACTGGGCAGGCGATGCAAAATACCAATGGCGATGCGCCATTGGTATACTAAGAGAAAACACCATAAGTGTCCGGGGCTCAAGACTGTTCAACAGCCTCCCATCAAGCATTAGGGGAACACGACCTTCTGAAGGGGCTGTTCCTAACGCGGTATTCTGAAGGGGCTGTTCCTAACACGACCTTCTGAAGGGGCTGTTCCTAACACGGTATTCTGAAGGGGCTGCTCCTGACACGGCCTTCTGAAGGGGCTGTTCCTAACACGGTATTCTGAAGGGGCTGTTCCTAACACGGTATTCTAAAGGGGCTGTTCCTAACACGACCTTCTGAAGGGGCTGTTCCTAACACGACCTTCTGAAGGGGCTGTTCCTAACACGATCTTCTGAAGGGGCTGTTCCTGACACGGCCTTCTGAAGGGGCTGTTCCTAACACGACCTTCTGAAGGGGCTGTTCCTAACATGGTATTCTGAAGGGGCTGTTCCTAACACGACCTTCTGAAGGGGCTGTTCCTAACACGGTATTCTGAAGGGGCTGTTCCTCTCACGACCTTCTGAAGGGGCTGTTCCTAACACGGCCTTCTGAAAGGGCTGTTCCTAAAACGGCTTTCTTAAGGGGCTATTCCTAACATGGCCTTCTGAAGGGGCTGTTCCTAACACGGCCTTCTGAAGGGGCTGTTCCTAACACGACCTTCTGAAGGAGCTGTTCCTAACACGACCTTCTGAAGGAGCTGTTCCTAACACGACCTTCTGAAGAAGCTGTTCCTAACACGACCTTCTGAAGGGGCTGTTCCTAACACGACCTTCTGAAGGAGCTGTTCCTAACACGACCTTCTGAAGGAGCTGTTCCTAACACGACCTTCTGAAGGAGCTGTTCCTAACACGACCTTCTGAAGGAGCTGTTCCTAACACGACCTTCTGAAGGAGCTGTTCCTAACACGACCTTCTGAAGGAGCTGTTCCTAACACGACCTTCTCAAGGGGCTGTTCCTCTTTCAGCCTTCTGAAGGGGCTATTCCTAACCCCAGGATATTTAATGAACGTTGTGAGTCAGGGGTGTCAGCGCTGGACCTGACGCTGCCTCCTCCCTGCTACTGACACATTTATAATTGAACATCAAAGGTATCAGGGACTTTGATTCCTGATTTACCACTTTAATCATGTCACGTTGGGCGTGTCAGAGTGGCACTCTACACGCAAGCCCGGCATCTCTGCCACTATCAGTCGTCCAGTGGTGCCATCACAACAAACATTCCTAGTGATGTTTTATGTTCAACAGATGGAAGATAATTCGTCTACAAAAGTGATAAGTTGATGAGTGTCCCGTAGCTGGGTTGGTAATGCACTCAGTTATCACATTGAGGTGTATTATTCGACCCCCGGTACGGGTGAAACATTAGGGCGTCCTAAGACAACTGTTGTCCCTGTTCACCTAGTAGTAAATAGGTACTTGAGTGTTAGCCGACTGGTGTGGATCGCATCCTGGGGACAAAATTAACCTAATTTGCCAGAAATGCTCTACATAACAAGATTTTCTATATATTATGTCATTGCTGTCGGCTAGGTCTGTATACGTTGTACATGTACTTGTAGAAATAAAGATTATTATTATTATTGTTATTATTATCATAAGACACATGTCTAACTCCTCATAAACATAGCGTTTGTCTAGATTAGATTAAGTTGGAGCCGGCATAATTTCTGCCTGACAAAAATCCAGCTAAACGTAACATTACATAGGAAAAAAACCTGCTTTAAGTAGATTGAATCCCGTCCTACAAGTGAGAATATAGCTCTTCTTGCGGTATTTAAAGGAGCCTGAGATCGCTAAGGAATTAACGCAATGTGGGACGTTGAGGGACACTACTGTAGCGCAAACTAGAAAGATACGATCATAATTTGCACATGAAATATGCTGGACGAACTGGTTCTAAATTTCTTCTAAAATAACCCATCATGAAAGCAGGAAGCATAGTAAACTGTGTGAAATATATCACTATAAAGCAAGGGTGTAACAAGTGTACCGAGAAATAAAGAATATGGATCCAGGGCTTTTCAGCACCCCACTTTAAGAATAACTAAAATTACAAAGAGGGAACTCGAGTAAGCTCCTACAAACTGCTCCTGAACACCCAGACTCTGCTACCTACGATGCTCTGATGAAAGACTGGCAGTTAACAAGCCTCGTCGGAGAGCGGACCTTGGGGGCAGTGATTCCCAGAGCTATCCCCTGGTAGGTTATGGCCCCTCTCGTGTTTCTCGTTCTCGTATTCTCTCACTCCTAAGTCTGGCTCCTTGTGTCAACATCTCTGCCACAAACAAGCTGTTCTAGATGTCAATTCCACAGTAATAATAACTTCAGCTCAGTTAGAAGGAAAACACTGACGTTCCCGTCTCTACTGTACTCTTAGTGGAGGAACACTTGTCTGTATCGCCTTACTGAGGTTTCCTCTTCTCAGACTGACAGATATCATTACCTGATGTATGAAACGTATTCCATGTGATGGAATATGACAGAAGTACATAGCTATCATGTAGAGTAAGATAGTAGCACACTGATATAACTAACTTTGCTTAAAATAGTATATTTTGCCTCTTTCTCCCATCAATGGGTCCCGCTTCCTCCACCTTCCTCCCAGCAGGAGGTAATCTCAGTTACACGAGCGAGCTTTTATTGAGCCAGTTGCTGGTGACACGTTTTTTACATATAATTGGGGTATAGGCAGCACCCCCGCTGCTGCAACCTTTCCGCTGATACTAACGTTATTTATTATTATTATTATTTTAATAAACTGGCAGTAAACATGTATTTGTCGTACAGCGTTTGATATTAGTGTTATGGTCACGTGTGAAAATAAAACAGCAGTTTGAGGGGCTGCCGGGGGCTACGTACAGCTAGTATCAATGATAAGCTTTCAGTAAAGAATCCTTCCTGGTCTGAAACCTGACCACGGGGATGATTATTCCTGAAACACACTTCAGGCTTCCTGGTTGATGTGTGTGATCATTCCGGCGTAGACAAACCACAACCTGGGGAGCAGTGGCATCAAATATCCACATGATGGATAAAGAGACTGCTGTATCCAGACACCATCTCCATAGGATATTCAAGGCACAAGATAGTGCAGTTTTTAACAAATATCGATGAATTTGAAGTTCCAGAACTCTGGGAACAAGGTGCATGGACATCCTGTTAATTAATGGGTTAGGGTTAGGTTAGTTTTGAGGATCTTTTTTTTTTTTTTGAAGTTTCATGAAAAAGTCATTAGACTCATCAGACTGATGGCTCATTGAACACAGCTATATTGTGACTTTAGTATTTCACTCATTTCTTTGGTGTCATCAGCGTAGGTTGTCTGCTTTAAGCAAGGACCTGATACTGGATGTAGTTTTTGCGTATTTTAAAAGAGCTTTTTAAATCTTTTTAAATCTCATTTATGGGTGTGGCAGATGTTTGACGGGTGCATTAAGGAGTATAGCAGGTGTTTCACGGGTGCTTTAGGAATTGTAGCAAGTGTTCGACGTGTGATGGGTATGTTAGGGAGTGTATCAGGTGCTTCATATTTGTTATTGATTGGAGTGTGTGTTACGGAGTGTAGCAGGCGTTTAATGGGTGTAATAGGTGTAGGTGGGTTTGTTACAAAGTGTAGGTGTTTGACGAGTGTTAGGGGGTGTAGGTAGGTGTGACGTGTGTGTGTGTGTGTGTGTGTGTGTGTGGAGAAAGGGAACATTGCATCAGAGGCACAAATTAGCATAGTCAAACAGGAGAGGTATTGGAGCTCTACCTGGTGTAAACACTTGACGTCAAGGTCGCATAGAAGCAGGTTAGAGAGGCAGGGGAGCTGCCCCTCACCCATTGACAAGTGGGTAACGGGGTAAAGGAGAAAGCCAAAGTGAGGGGGGAAAGGAAGGAAAGCGAAGAGATGCATCCATTAAAGATGGAGATGGGTAATGGGAAGAAAACTGGAAGAGGTAAAGGAGTAGAGGGAAAAGAAACATAAATGCTGTGTTTATCGATAAAGGTTTGTTAGGCGGAGAAAGAGAGGAGGAAAACAAGTTGGAGGAAAGGAAGGAAGTGGTCAAGATACATTCAAATAGACTCTTGGTCAGTCTGTCTCAAACCTCCATTGATTTTTTTTTTATTCCCGAAATGTACTTCAGGTTTCGTATAAATTTTCAGTTGTGTAAACACCATAGTGGCGGCTTTGGGAACTAATTATTTTTTAATTGACATTTACTGATATTTTTGGTTAGGTTTAAAACAATTGTACCAAACATGAAACTTAGTATTCTCTGACTTTGTAGTGTCATGCAGTGCAGAAATGTTCAGCTTTCTCCAGTACCACCTGTGTTTGGTTTCTGGTGAAGTCGATACCCGTAAATATTACACAGTGTGCAAAACAACCACTGTGAAAAAATAGTGAATTTCCAGGCGCTTTCCTGATTTCTCACATTATCTAGAAATTGTAAGAATAGTAGGACAGCAGAAGGCTTATAAGGCTGAGATATCACCTCAGGTGTCACGTGGTATGTGAGGTGGTATCTCAGCCTTATAAGCTTTCCTCTGTCCTATTATTTTTAGTTCCATGATAATGTGAGAAATCAGGAAAGTGCCTGGAAACTGACTTTTTTCACAGTGGTTATTTTGCAATTATATATATATATATATATATATATATATATATATATATATATATATATATATATATATATAAATATATGTATATATATATATATATATATATAAAATATATGTCGTGCCGAATAGGCAGAACTTGCGATCTTGGCTTAAATAGCAACGCTTATCTTGCCATATAGGATAAGTGAAAATTTGTGTATGCAATAATTTCGCCAAAATCATTCTGAACCTAACGAAGAAAATATATATTTCACTGTATTTGTTTAGTATTAAATTATTGTAAACAAATCTAAAATATATTTAGTTGGGTTAGGCTAAAATAAATTACGCTTGTTATAATAAGGTTAGGTAAGTTTTCTAAGATTCTTTTGGTGCAAAATTATAATTTTTTACATCAACATTAATGAAAAATATATATCTTTAAACGTATAAGAGAAAATTTTAGAAAGGACTTAATTTTAAATGAGTTCTTGCTAATTGACCAGTTTTACATATTCGGCACGACATATATATATATTATATTATATTATATATATATTATATATAATTAGGATGGGGCATCTTTTTATTGTGATTTCCCGTAATATTGTTGAAAATGTTGAGTAAACAAATATGAAGCTTCGTAATGGACACACTGTACTGTGTAGAGGAGTCACGTCGAGGTTCAACTTTGCAATGATTGAAGTGTATTAAGTGCACTAATAATGCTGTGGTGGACATATAGTTTCCCGTCCCCCCACACACAAACTTTTTGAAATTTTGGTCATGATCCAGCCGAACTCTCCATTAGTTCAGGCTCTATTCTTTGCAAGAGGATGCAACACCGAGAGAAGATTGCTGCAACGATAAAAGAATATCTTGTTCCCAACGCGCCCCTCATTGTACGCTGTGATGACAAGTTGCTTCCCAATCTCGCCATGTATTTTTTTATTCTTGGCTGGACGGTGATTTGATCCCTGACCTTAATGATATTATTGTGTATTCGAAACGCTAAACCCATGCGGGTTATTCAGTGCAAGGAGTGGTGGAGACTCACCTGGGTGATGAGAGCCGTGACTCGCACCACTAAGTTAGGGCGGTTGATACCTCGGACCTTACCAGTCAGAGGAAAGTGTACCAGCTTCCTGTCCTTGTCTTAGAGGAAGACATATCAATGCTACTTGAAGTCTCACTGCTGTCTTCAAGGACTCGAGAACAACTGGCAGCAGCTGTTCTTCAGTGTCATGAGGAATAGAGGGCTGAAAACCAAATACAAATGATGATTTTCGACACAGTGCGGGGTTGAAGAATGGGTGCTGCACTCTGCAACAGAAACTCAACAGTAGTATGCATTCTTCACTTCGCCTGTGTCACCACATGATAAAAATTTGGCTGAAAATGTGTTCACGGATTTCCTCGGCGCTTCGACCGGACCCGGCATTCTCCTCTTCATTGGAAAATAGAACGTAATCGTAACACATAACATAAGCACACCAATTAAACGTCGCCGTCTTAGACGAAGTAGACACCGAGGCCCTGAGAGCTAAACGAGATGAGACCATTATCATCTGTGTAGGTCAACTTGCTCAGCCGTGTGACGACTATCGTGAACTTGAGGTCTTGGATAAGGAGACTCCTGAGTGCCAATTGGATCCAGATTGCAGCGACCGCAGCATCCTGAGATGGGAAGACTGTCGCTGATTTTGTCACTGGGTCCTCTTGACCGGAAAGCTGAACATTCACCCTTTCGGCTGAGTGACAGTCGCGTAGATAATTATAAGACCGCGTGTGACTGCACGCTCGTATTTTATGCAGCCAGTGACTTCGCCAAGTGACGTGTTGTCCTCATTAACGAATACAACTTGGCCCTGTCAAAGAATGAGAAGCAGAAGCAACTTATCTTTCAAGTGGTTGAGGAACACAGACAGGTGTTCCCAACACTCGGTAGTCTGTAGTGACCCCGAGAACTCATAGCAAGGTAAGAGTGAGCGGGAAACGGGCTCCCATGAAACCTCTTTTCCTAGAGTGCAAGTCTGTGCAGAGACCTCCCGTCCTCGCAACAAATCCAGAGTGCATCTTTTCACCCCACTTGAGTTTAATATCTTTTATTATGCACCTCATATCCATCCTGTGGGTGGTAGTCAAAAGATTACAGAGGTACCTAATGGGTCTAGGGACTGGGCCGCAAAGTTTTGATAGCTAGAACAAGTTACAGCGATAGTGAACTATTTACATGTTTATATCTGGTCACAATCGTAATGAGTTTTTTTATGCAGACATGAATTAGGTCACACACACAAAATGTGATAATGCTTTATTTACAGTGAGCAAAGTCGGGGTATTTTTTCAGAATGGTTTGTAATACACCACTGTCTTCATCCCACTTGCAACCAAACAACAATAACAAACAGTTGTAAGTTGTATTCCAGGGCATCCAACTGAGGACATGAAGTTACAAGCCTGCCGTTCTACCGACTATTAATCTAACCACATGTACTCATCATTTTTTATCCTCCGTTCATCTACTCACCATTCATCTAACCATCATTCACTTACTCGCACATATTAAGTTAATATTTTTCTTTCCAGGGACAAGGTCATCCGGGTTAACATGAACAACGTCAGCCAGACCAACTGTGAGGTGAGTAACATACATCAGCCTACACCTGTTCCATTACACCTCATCTGCACCTGCTTCACTCTACCTGAGACACTACACCTACACTCCACATCTGCAGTGTACATCTGCTAGATCGTGCACCTATTGTACACTTACATTGTGTACCAGCAGTGTATAGAGACGTCTCTCAGTATATATACGCTGAGTTGACTTTAGTACTTATTTTAGCGATGAAACTATTCGTGATGTTGACCTACAGGTGAATTGTGAGAAGGGTAATGGCGATGGTATAGCTGGTACGGGAAGTAGGGACACGAGAGGCATGGTTAGGAGAAAGGGAAAGAAGGGAGGTATTGTTAGGGGTGTCTGGGCTGCGTGAGCAGGAAAACTCTCGAAACCCTTCAAAGGGAAAGAAGCAAGGGACGAGGGGCAGCGGGAAGGGGAACGTACATCAGCCTGCCCTAGTCACGACAGGCCTCAATTACCTTTTTTTGACATGTAGTTTTTTGAGTGTGAGCTACGTAGTAATGTGGCCAGGCTGGTGTGGCCAGACTGGGCCTGTGAAAACATTCTTGACTCGTCAGAGTTAACTCAAAAAACTCTCGTCTCTGGCCACAGTAGAACATGTCTGATGAACAGTAGACCTGGGGTTTCTGATGAACAGTAGACCTGGGGTTTCTGATGAACACTAGACCTGGGGTTTCTGATGACGACTAGACTGGGGATCTCTGACCACATTATAGGGATCTGGTCACAGAAGACTGTCATCCCAGGACCATAATTAAGGGATCTGGCTATGCGGGTAGTCAGGTAACCTCCCAAGGAGATAGTATAAGGATTGGCCTCTTTCTCCCCTCCCCCCACCACACACACGACACTGGCCGTCCACGTGGCCTTCACATGCAAAACCTCAATTTTGGACCTGGTGAGGCAAAAAACAGAACATGGTGGCCTGGCCGGCCCCTAACCTGAAGCGCTTCTTCATTTGTTACTTACGTTGTCTTTTTGTTTGTACTTCCTTTTCCACTTTCCTTAAGATGCTCTCTGCTTTGTACCTAATCCATCTACCTGATTGACTGGCCTAACTAGTCCTGATATGTCTTCATTACTGCCTTCCTATTACTTGCCTCTCCCTCCCCCTCCCCCTCCCCTCTCTCTCTCTCATATATATATATATATATATGTGTATATATATATATATATATATAAATATATATATATATATATTATATAGTGAAAAGCTGTAAGCCTTCTTCCTGAAAGCTGGCTGCCTTGGATCAAACGTCTAGCGCAAGCTGGACGCCAAGGTATTGGTCCAGTGTGGTGAGAATGGTAAGGCACTGTGTACCTTGTTCCAAGGTTCGTAGGTTCGAGTCTCCTTCGGCCAGAGATCAATGTTTGTGTATATTTCGCCTGCTCTTGCGAATTCCTTATATGTATATGTATATATATATATATATATATATATATATATATATATATATATATATATATATATATATATATATATATATATATTATAATTACCAGAGTTACTAAAGAGTGTAGACAAAGAAAATCAGAGTGTGTTCAATCCAGAACTAGCCGAGTCTACAAAACCGGTCAAATGTAAATTTCAGTTAATAATATTTAGTGTACAAAAACAAGCCTTTTCCTGAAAGGGAGTTAAACAAATAGTGCATAAATACTTCAGTATATCAATACACCAAACACGTTAGCTAATCCAAAGACATTAAGCACAGTCTGTGCGCTTAAGCACACAGTCTGTGCACACACACAGATGAAGATTGAGACACTTATGCAGCATATGGGAATCTTTATTCAGGAAACGTTTCGCCACACAGTGGCTTCATCAGTCCAATACAAAGAGGAAGGCGTAAGGAGAGGAGGAGTGTGAGGTAATCAGTCCCTCAGCCTGGAGTCGATGTGTTCAGTCCATCAATCTTGATGGACTGAACACATCGACTCCAGGCTGAGGGACTGATTACCTCACACTCCTCTCCTTACGCCTTCCTCTTTGTATTGGACTGATGAAGCCACTGTGTGGCGAAACGTTTCCTGAATAAAGATTCCCATATGCTGCATAAGTGTCTCAATCTTCAACTTGTCGGTTTTCCAAACCATTCATCACACACACACAGATGCCTAAAAAAAAATTTTCGTTACAAACCACTCGACAGTGAGTGTCCTAACTCAGGACACAGTAAATTCACGCGCAGCCCAGTGCTGACGCTCAGTTCACAGTGATATAATGTAAGATGTGTTTTTGTGAGTGTAGTCTACAGAAGCAGGAAGATCGTGCCTGTTACAACTAATAAAGCATTGTGACAAAATTACGGAGGCTTTGGAAGAAAACCAAAACGCATATATGGTGTATACGGATTTTGGAAAGGCTTTTGACAAATGCTATCTATACCTGGATTATCCCTTGAGGATGTTCCGGGGGTCAACGCCCCCGCCGCCCGGTCCATGACCAGGCCTCGCGGTGGACCAGGGCCTGGTGAACCAGGCTGTTACTGTTGGTAGCACGCAAACCGAATTATGAACCATAGCCTGGTTAGTCAGGAACTGACTTTAGGCGCATTCCCATCTCCCTCTTGAAGACAGCCAGGGGTCTGTTGGTGATTCCCAGTATGTATGCTGGGAGGCAGTCGAACAGCCCATGGAGTGATTTCACACAAAATTAGGGCGATAGATATAACTGGAAAAGTAAGCTAATAGATATATAGAACACAACCCAAAATCCAGCATAGGTAAAGTAACAAGCTCAGCACTCCACGGCACAGACCTGGCGCCTCTGCTGTTTCTTATCCTCGTAGCAGACATAGATAAAACGACTTGCCACTCTCTCCAGGTAAACTCCAGGTAAACAGTTTTGTATCATCAGTTGCAGATGATCCCAAAATAACCATAAAAATCAACTCTATAGAAGACACGGAAAAAAGGCAAGAAGATATAGGCAAAATATTTCAGTGGGCAGTGGAATATGTCTTTCAGTGGTGACAGGTTCCAATTGTTTAGATGCTATATTATAAACTTTATGTCCAGGAAGTATAGTTTACAATTGAGTCAGAAAAAGTGATATTATTACCATACTTGTATAGAAAACCTATTGTTATTCATAATTCGGGAAAAAATGAGGAATAAAAGGAACACTGTCTAAAACACAGGAGGAGTACCAAACAGAACGAAAGGAACATGTGAAGGATCTGGGTGTAATAATGTCGGCTGACTTTTCTATCAAAGAACACAGTAAGGCAAATGTCACGACGGCCAGGAAAATGACGAGGTGGATAATGAGGACTTTGAGGACAAGAGAAATAATGATAATAATGACACTTTTTTCAAATTGGTTTTGCTCTCTTGCTTGAAGTGACCTTCGCTGTTGACAGGTGAAACAGATTCAAACATTATATACTGCCTACATAAAGCCAGTAAAGATTTTAAATTACTGGGAATGTCTCAAAATCCTAAATAAGTACTCTGTGGAGAATAGGAGAAACACATGATAATATATATCTAGAAAGTATTTAAGGGCCAGGTCCCCAGTCTGCACGCTGGCATAACAACATACTGGATTGAGAGATACAGGAAATGTGTAGAATAAATATACGCGGTCCCAGACTTTTTAACATCTTAACAGAAGTTATCAGAAACACTGCTGGACCAAGTATATGAGTTTTTAAGAGGAAACGACAATTTTCTCTAAGTGCCAGATCAACCAGGCTGTGACAGATTTGTGGACCAGAAGGCCGCCAGCAGCAACAGCCTGGTTGACCAGGCAAGCACCAGACAAACCTGGCCCAGAGCCGGACTACGAGAGTAGCAAAACTCTTAGAACCCATCAAAGATAGTCTTCTCAATGAGTATGATAATGTTGTTAAAAATGTGAGACGATGTAAAAATTACACGTTCCAAAATTGTGCGCTTGAGACTGTGTCATTGAAGACAGATTGACCATCGCTTACGTCATCCCCGGGTTGGCAGCAGTCACGAACTGAACTTCCTCTCAGCCTGGTAGGTAGGAGAAGGGTGGAGGTGGAGGCTACACTTTGTAATTTACCAAAACGTAACAACGCGCACCTCTTCTTCGGATGTTACCAGTTTGTAACAGCCGCTCCACGGTATCTCACTGTCAGTTTTTTTTGTTTGCTCGGGGTGAGTGATAAACTCGTAGGGGTTATATAACACTTGAGAAATGGAAGGCATTCAGGTTCGTTTCAAGAAGAGGAGAATAAATCCAGTTCCCTGGATCAAGACCCTCTTATCGGAATAAAAGAACATTTTTCTGAAGGGGATCACAAATAATAGATAATACGTAAAGGAGATAATAGTGGTTATTACAACCCAGACGGACGTTATCCTCAATATAACCACTGATGAGGTGTTCCTTTGATATAATAGTAATCCTTACATTAATATTAATAATTAATCTCTGAATATACAAACACCAAACAATAAGCTGACACCAAAAATAGGGTGTAACATACGTACAGAGGTACGTAAGTTACATCCTATTTTATACAGTAAGGTAACTACAGCAAGGACCAGGAAAATGATAGGGTGGATAATGAGAATCTTCAAAACAAGAAAGTCACACCATATATGGTACTCTTCAAATTACTTGTGCACTCGTCTTGAATATTATGTGTTCACAGCACTTTAAGGTATGAGAAGTGGCACTTAGAGCTAGAACTTCGCAAGTGTCTGTTTTGGCAGGAAATGTGGTACTTTTAGCTCATTCTTTAGGATCACTTACTTCTCCTAACAGACAGAAGTAGTGCAACATCTGGAGTGTGGCTCATGTGTTGCAAACTGGTCAGTGATTTACTTATAACTGCAACATTGCAAGAGCACTTAAATGTGATGTGCAGCACATGTTGGTCCCGTGTTAGTGTTGCCAGCTGCACACGCGAAGGTTGTTACTAGTTCGCGTGTTAATAGTTCGCTACAACCTACTGGTCGTTACAGCCTACTGGTCGTTACAGTCTGCTGGTCGTTACAACCTAATGGTCGCTTGTTTGAATCACTGACGGAGAGAAAGACAGTCTATACTGCCATTGTATGATGGCTTGACAGTACACGCCTAGTGTTAGTAACTTGTATGACTCAATATCTGTAATCACACAGCTGGGACTCCAGCCTGGTGGGCCCCTCGTTTTTCTACCAGGTAGGCAGTAGATGATGATAATTTTATATCTGAGGAAGCGCTGAACCCGTAGGAGTCACGCAGCATGGGAAACGAGAGGTAATTATATCCGATCTAACGAAAGGAAGAGCAACTCCAATTCTTTGGAACGAGAGTAGTTTACCAGCGTCAAAACACCTCCCTTGAACGGGACTACCATAATAACAGCAGAATTCTTTTTGCAAACAAATAGTTGAGTACTGACACAGATGCTGCCTGGGAATTATATGTAAGACAAAGTGAAACTCAGACCTGCCTGTCTCACTTTCTCAGTTCCTGACTGCCCGAGGGTGGTGGTGAAGGTGATGGCAGTGTTCTGTTCGTCAGGGAACGGAAAGTGTCTCCTGTCGCGGGTCTTTTATCAGTGACCCGTTCAGTGGTTAAGCATCCGCTAGGTTTTCCACAACGTTTAAAAATCCGACAAATCAACACATAATGTCAGGATAGCCACGGAACGGGTGGGGGTTTGAACCTATGTCGAGTGAGTCGTAAAACTCAGGACATTATTCAGTGAGTAAAACCAAGAGCAGGAGCCGATGCCCATTCCTGACACTGACCTTTTGTATTTCCCTGTCTGCTGTGTACAAGTGCTTTAGAAGAGGGAAGATTTTTCTGATTTTTTTATTGATACATTATATTTTTTTTTTCAGACGGACGCCATCGTGCTGGAGCCGACCAGTGTGTCCAACTGTGTGTCCCGGGGAAAGTCTGAGGTGAGTTACTTGCGTTCGTGCGGCTGCAGCTCCTGGGTCTCGTCTCTATAATCAACCAGCATTATTGGTTCTTGACTTCTTGCCGTATCGTATCTACTCTTGAAACTGTGCATGGAGTTCACCTCCTCATTCGACTCATTCCACTTACCAGCCAGAGGTGGACTGGACGAAATGTTTTCTAACATTCCTGTGACTAATCTGTATGTTAAACTAATAAAGTGGAGATAAAGTGGTTAAAGCAGGAATTTCCAAACCCAGGGTCATGAGAATTGTTTCAGCATTTGTTTATCTTTGCCACCTTTTGTTATTATCTAAGACTTTATTATTTTTAGTGTTTTTTAACTACTGATGCGATCTTTACTGTTTCAGCACTTCGACTGTCGTAACCACATCCGGGTGATCCAGCCCATGTCTAATAACCGCCTTTACATTTGTGGAACCAACGCCCACAACCCCAAGGACCTGGTCATCTATGTAAGTACTTGCACTCCCACACCAACTTCACATACCTGTTTACATTCTCACCACAGAAAATTGAAAGATAATTCATTAATCCTATAGACTCGACCTCCTGATTACTGTTTTGAATGAATTTTTTTTGTTTGTGGACTGCAACTTGCAACAAGTGCCGGATCAGCCAGGTTGCAGTGGCTGTGTGGGCTTGCGGGATGCTAGCAATAACATCCTAGCTGATAGGGTAGTTTTTCATTAACATGTTTGATATGCAGTAATTACCCAATGTAACTGAGACCTTTAGGGTTTTCATGTGTGCTCATTGCTGTATAAAATATGTGGGACTCCAGCTGCGTAGATGCATTATTTATAATGCGTAAGCCATTATAATGATTTATAATTAGTTACGTTAAGAAACCACCAGGCGTTTATTAATAAACATTTGCTAGTTAATACTGAAGAGGTAAGGTGGCACAAACAAGGCAACATGGAGACTGATGTTGGAGGTGAATCTTTGGGCCTCACGCTAAGACCCTTGTTTATTAGTGTATTGAAATGGACCTCAATATCAGACTGAAATATACAGTAATATTATTACTTTGTTTCATTCTTTCCGCGTGAGTTCATTTGTACAGTGAGCAGTGTTGATTGGAGTTAGGTAGAGGTGGGTCTGTTACAATTTTAGAGGGCAGAGACTCCAGCCTCTTCCACTATTTGCGTCTGAATGACGCAAATGAAATACAGTAGGCATCTTTGTGAAGAGTAATGTTACTACAGGCCAACCTGACGCACCTGGCCCGTCACGAACACGTTCCTGCCGTCGGTTCTGGGGTGGCCAAGTGTCCCTTCGACCCCGTGGACAACAGCACGGCGGTGTGGGTGGAGAGTGGTAACCCGGGGTCGCTACCGGGGCTATACTCCGGTACTGTGGCAGAGTTCACCAAGGCAGACACGGTTATCTTCAGGGCAGACCTTTTCAACTTCACCACCAAGAGACGAGAGTATCCCTTCAAGAGAACTATCAAGTACGACTCCAAGTGGCTAGACAGTGAGTATCCTCAGATGTTCAGGAATAATTGTTGCAGATGGTCCTCGACCATACCTCAGTACCTATACCTGAAATTAAAGTCTAGTGAGGACCGTCACCGTCACTGGTACCGGTCCTCACTCTGTCATGGGTTGCCATTGATACCTTCTTTCTTGTCTCGGAGAATTTCCCCTCGTATCCGTTGCTGTCTTGCAATATTACAAAGCTCCTAACGACGCACGAGTGTGTGAAAGATCTAGTTTAAAATTTTCCATCCTCGTGTGACTTGTTCTACATTGTTAATATCGTCTGTTTGGATTGTATTGCATTATTTTCTTATAAATATTAGCACTATGAGATTTTAAAAGAAAGTTTGAGTAAATAAGGGTTAATTAAATAGCAAACATTTTGTCCACAGAAAACATCGATACAGTATAACACACTATTGATATGAAATGAGAATTTCTCTGTCTTGAAATTAAGAATAGTACTGAAGACTAAACTGGTGACCTTGTAAATGCAAATTTCGTTGTTTGTGTTCGGGTGAGAATGAGTAGTTAACCACAATTCGTGCACTTTCCAGAGCCTAACTTCGTGGGGTCTTACGAAGTCGGGGAGTACGTGATGTTCTTCTTCCGGGAGACGGCGGTTGAGTACATAAACTGCGGCAAGAACGTGTACTCTCGCGTGGCTAGAGTGTGCAAGAAGGACACAGGTGGCAAGAACATCCTGACTCAGAACTGGGCCACCTACCTCAAGGCTCGCCTCAACTGCTCCATCCCAGGAGAGTTCCCTTTCTACTTCAACGAGATCCGTGAGTAGTGGCTACGCTGGTGCGGCCCTTGTTACCAACCCAGGTCCCTTCAAGGGACCTTGGATCAGATCTTATTATCTTCGGTCTCCGGCACTGTATGACCTCTTACGATTGGTTTAATGCTTTCCGATGATGATAATGTTCTTTTATAATAATGTTTTTTAATAATAATGAAGAATTTAGAAATATTACCAGAGAGTGCAAGAAAATTAGTTACCTAGAGTAGTTTCAGCAAGTGAGAAACAGATACAGTATTGTGTTAGTTCCTTCAAGAGTAAAATTTAACGAAAATAAAACTCGACCATTGGTTATTCCGCTCATTTAAAATATTAACTATATCTGGATTCTCAAAATTATATTCGTAAAAAGAGATAAGATTAATAATGTTAATGAGAATGTAAATTAGAGGAGTTTTTTAATACAATGCAAAGGTTGATGAGGCATATATACATAAGTGGAACAAGTGAAGGCTATAATGAAGGAACACAAAGTTCACTCTTAAGTATATTTCATCATATCCAGTGCAGGAATTACATTGCTGATTGTGGCAGAACTGAAGTAATATATCACACAAATTGCAGCCACAAATTGAAAACAGTAATCTGTAGTGATGAACGTTATTAGAGAACACAGGTGACCTGACGTCATCACGAGGGTAACAAGAGGTGCAGGTCTTAAAGCTGATGCAACAAGGTCAGGTCATGCAACATGATCTGACTTCAATTTTATATAAATTAGCCTCGGTGCACTTAATTAATTATGTTTATTAATCTGTAATGAGGAGGATCAAAGAGTATGGATCTAAATATTCACGTGTTGTCTGTTTTAAAATTTAAATGTGTTTCTGAAGTGGCGTACAAGTGAAACATTACACTTAGTGTTATGTTACATTGTACCTCATTATAATGTGTTGTATTGTTCCTAACAGAGTCTGTGTACAAAATACCTGGCGATGACACTCGCTTCTACGCAGTCTTCACCACCAGCATGAACGGCCTCATGGGCTCAGCCATTTGCACCTTCAGTCTGGATGACATCCAAGATGCCTTCCTGGGCCGCTTCAAGGAGCAGGCGACCTCTTCCTCGGCCTGGCTGCCCGTCCTCACCTCAAAAGTGCCAGAGCCGAGACCAGGCCAGTGTGTCAATGACACCCAGACACTACCAGGTAAGTGTCACTTATTGCTCTGTGTTGTACATTTGGCCTCTTCCTCTGGAGGTTAGTGAACAGTTGGTCTCTTCCTCGATTGGCTAAAAGCTTAACTAGCCTCTATCGCGAGATCAGTTCAGTCAGTTTGACATTTTAGTTATAGCAGGAAGACGCTGTTAACCTTTAGGTGCATAAGCTGATCTAACTCGTTCCTTTTTTTTGACGAAAAGGCTGAGGAAACATGTGATATCTTCATTACAAGGTCGAGAGAAAGGATTTATTCCCATTCTGAGTGACCCATATTAGGGCTCGACCTCTTTTTCCTTGCATGAGCCTGGAAGCATGGATCTTCTCACCTCACACTAGTCAATATTGACATGACGTGTTCTCTCACTCTTATAAACCATCGGCCACATAATCTTATTTTTGCAAATGGTGCTAAGCGCTTCTCTAGTGAGTTTTGTCTTAGGCATTCACCTGCCTCTCCTCTCCCCACCCATGGCTCACCTGTGTTGGTTCCAGGAGGGATTCTGGCGCAGATGTAACAGCTGCGCGAATATGGAAAAATCTACTTTTAAGTTTGGCTTAGAGAAATCCTTTTTTTTTTTTAATCTTGCTTTGAGTATGACTTTGTACAATAGTTCTTAACTGCCCCATCCAGACCCACCGTCCTTTTTCTGAACGTAGCTGTGAAAAGTTTTCCTTATCCTCCTGAATGTAACTTGAAAGCTCCCTTTTAACAATTTTTTTATGCGCTCTTGGAAATATTTGTCTCCGATTCCTTTTTCAAACCTTGATACACCATTGTTTTAGAAATATTTATTTACCTGCTGATTCCCCTTTTTTTGCACTCTTCAAAAGGTCTAAATCATCATCTTTTCCTCTGTCCCCCGCTTCCCTCCCGTGCCTCTCGTATAGTATATTCCCGGCCCTCACTTCTCCCCTTTCCCCTCACATTCTCTCTTCTCAGTTCCTCACTCCTCCTCAGTATATCTCATTTCTCCCCTCGCCTCACTCCCTCCTCATCTCACTCTCCATCCTCACCTCACTCTCCATCCTCACCTCACTCTCCATCCTCACCTCACTCTCCATCCTCACCTCACTGTTTCCGCTTCACCTCACTCTCCCTATCATCTCCATGTCACTTCAGCTTCCAGCTACAATTTCGATCTCCTGTGACAAGACATCCATGGTGAGAGGTTGTAAACCAACGTAAGAGAGACTTCCCCCGCCCTACTGGAAGTCTTAAAACTTCAGTAGTTACGAATCCCATAGTGAAATACTTGATAATATCATCGTCGCCCTTTTGGAAGTCTTCCAGGTCAGACAGAGATTTCATTACCTCATGTTGAATACCACAAATTCTGCGTGATGTATTATTACAGAGAAACAGCTAGCTTTTGTCTGCCATATAGCTACTGTATGTATACATACATACACGTATATGCAAAACAACCACGGGGGGAGTTGAATGATAGCTCTAGGCCTTATTGCAAACAACACGTCAGGAACTTTGCGTTGCAGAAAAGAGTAGGAGGTCAAAGCAAATACGATCACAAGGAGCACCTTTGCTGAAGTGCTTATATATGTCGTGCCGAATAGGTAAAACTTACTATTTTGGCTTAAATAGTAACACTTGCCGAATAAGGCAAGCGAAAATTTGTGTATGCATAATTTCGCAGCTAGCTGTTGTTCCCACTGCGTAACTATCACAACAGAGCAGAAGCACATTGCTGTTGTATCAAATTTCACTAAATATAAAGAGAGAGAGAGAGAGAGAGAGAGAGAGAGAGAGAGAGAAAAGAACGGTCGTATCACAAGAGCGTGGACAGAAGAGTGAAGCTTGAAGCTGGGAAGCCTCGAGTGTGACTGCAGGAGAGCGTGAATCAACAGTGAGTGTAAATAACGTGTTTATCTGTGCGTCCAGCTGCCAGCCTCCCCGACCCACCGTAAACACCACCCACAATAAATAATGTCCAGTTGACACCAGGCGGACAGGACCGGCTCACAAGTTCTTGTGTGGCTGATTGCTGGTATCTGAGTGTCCCCTTGATGACCCACTTGTCCTGTTGTAGGTCTGTGAGTAGCTCCTTGACGACCTACTTGTCCTGTGAGTGCCTCCATGATGGCAGTACACTCAGTCTTCCTGTGAGCTAGCTCACTCACAGCATGAGTGGCGGCACTGCCCAGTACTTCATGGTGGAACTACTTTCTTTGTGTGTCAACATATACATAATGATTGTACATTAAAATTTTGTCTCGAGGAACGAGTTAATTGATCAGTTTCACTCGTCCTGTGAGTGAACATTGATCAACTTGACTCGTCCTGTGAGTGAACATTGATCAACTTGACTCGTCCTGTGAGTGAACATTGATCAACTTGACTCGTCCTGTGAGTGAACATTGATTAGCTTGACTCGTCCTGTGAGTGAACATTGATCAGCTTGACTCGTCCTGTGAGTGAACATTGATCAGCTTGACTCGTCCTGTGAGTGAACATTGATCAACTTAACTCGTCCTGTGAGTGAACATTGATCAACTTAACTCGTCCTGTGAGTGAACATTGATCAACTTAACTCGTCCTGTGAGTGAACATTGATCAACTTAACTCGTCCTGTGAGTGAACATTGATCAGCTTGACTCGTCCTGTGAGTGAACATACCACCATAACGACAGTATTGGAGCCAAAATTTCTGACAAGCCACTGGCGGTATAATGTTCAACTTCGAATGTTGAAATTTGAAAGAATCACTTCAATGTACACTAAGAGACACCAGTATACTGAGAGACCACACGGAGGCACAGTACCGGAGGTACAGTACCGGAGGTACAGTACCGGAGGCACAGTACCGGAGGCACAGTACCGGAGGCACAGTACCGGAGGTACAGTACCGGAGGTACAGTACCGGAGGTACAGTACCGGAGGTACAGTACCGGAGGCACAGTACCGGAGGTACAGTACCGGAGGTACAGTACCGGAGGCACAGTACCGGAGGCACAGTACCGGAGGTACAGTACCGGAGGCACAGTACCGGAGGTACAGTACCGGAGGCACAGTACCGGAGGCACAGTACCGGAGGCACAGTACCGGAGGCACAGTACCGGAGGCACAGTACCGGAGGCACAGTACCGGAGGCACAGTACCGGAGGCACAGTACCGGAGGTACAGTACCGGAGGTACAGTACCGGAGGTACAGTACCGGAGGCACAGTACCGGAGGCACAGTACCGGAGGTACAGTACCGGAGGTACAGTACCGGAGGCACAGTACCGGAGGTACAGTACCGGAGGCACAGTACCGGAGGTACAGTACCGGAGGCACAGTACCGGAGGCACAGTACCGGAGGTACAGTACCGGAGGTACAGTACCGGAGGCACAGTACCGGAGGTACAGTACCGGAGGCACAGTACCGGAGGCACAGTACCGGAGGCACAGTACCGGAGGTACAGTACCGGAGGCACAGTACCGGAGGCACAGTACCGGAGGCACAATACCGGAGGCACAGTACCGGAGGTACAGTACCGGAGGTACAGTACCGGAGGTACAGTACCGGAGGCACAAGTACCGGAGGCACAAGTACCGGAGGCACAAGTACCGGAGGTGCAGTACCGGAGATGCAGTACCGGAGGTACAGTACCGGAGGCACAGTACCGGAGGCACAGTACCGGAGGCACAGTACCGGAGGTACAGTACCGGAGGCACAGTACCGGAGGTACAGTACCGGAGGCACAGTACCGGAGGTACAGTACCGGAGGCACAGTACCGGAGGCACAGTACCGGAGGCACAGTACCGGAGGCACAGTACCGGAGGTACAGTACCGGAGGTACAGTACCGGAGGTACAGTACCGGAGGCACAAGTACCGGAGGCACAAGTACCGGAGGTACAGTACCGGAGATGCAGTACCGGAGGTACAGTGCCGGAGGTACAGTACCAAAGCCACAGTACCGGAGGCAAAGTACCGGAGGCAAAGTACCGGAGGCAAAGTACCGGAGGCAAAGTACCGAAGGCAAAGTACCAGAGGCACAGTACCGAAGCCAAAGTACCGGAGGCAAAGTACCGGAGCCACAGTACCGGAGATACAGTACCGGAGGTGCAGTACCGGAGGTGCAGTACCAGAGGAGCAACATTCATATATATATATATATATATATATATATATATATATATATATATATATATATATATATATATATATATATATATATATAAGATCCATCAATGTTAGACTTACATTTGGAACTTTGGTTTTTTAACCAAGACAACAAGTTTTCTTAAACTTGCCCATACGTCTCGGCCAGCCCGGAAAACTAACCCGGGTTCTTTCCCTTTTGAACCGAACATTCTACTAAACTACAAGTAGCTCGATTGGTAGCACACTCAGCTCACACATTGAAGTCTGTGGTTCAATTCCTGGTACGGGTGGAAACAGTAGGACGTGTTTCCTTAAGACACCTGCTGTCCATGTTCACCAGTCAATAAAATAGGTACCTGGGTGTTAATCGACTGGTGTGGGTCGCATCCTGGGGACAAAATTGACATAATTTGCGGGAAATGCTCTGCATAATAAGGGACTTTCTGTACAGTATGTCACTGATGTCAGCTATGGTCTGTATACCTTGTACATGTACTTGTAGAAATAAAGATTATTATTGTTATTATTATATTTTTGTTGTTATTAATCACAAAACGAAGAAATGCAGACTTTCTGGCGCCAAGAAATGCAATATTCAGAGCTTTCCCGAAGTGCGTTGTAGAGATTTCTTTGAGAATGAAAGTCTGCATATCTGCCTATATGATGGCAGTCATGGAGGAAGATGGGCAGGTAGGCAGACAAGCAGGCAGTATGGAAATCAGGCAGACAAGAAAGCAGTATGTAAGTAAAGAAAGCAGTAAGAAAAGAAAGCAGCAAGAGAGATAAAGCAACAAGAGAGGAAAGAAAGCAGGTAGGCAGGTAAGCAAGTAAAGAAAGCAGGCAGACAAAAACAGCAGTAAGAAAACATGTAGACTAAGAAAGCAGACAGACAAGCCAAGAAGGCAGACAGACAAGTAAATAAGTGCAAAATAAACCTAGTGAAGAGCAGGGGTGCGGTGGGGACAATAAGGGAACACTGTATCAACATCCGGGGTCCCAGACTATTCAACATCTTACCAGAAGATATCAGAAACTTCTGAAGCAAGTGTAGAAGTCTTCAAGAGGAAACTGGACAAGTATCTTCACCAGGTCCCAGATCAACCAGGCTGTGATGGATATGTGGGGTAGCGGGCCTCCAGCAGCAACATCCTGGTTGACCAGGCAAGCATCAGACGAGCCTGGTTCATGGCCGGGCTCCGATAGTAGTGACGCTCTCGAAGCTCTTCAAAGGTAAGGCAAGGCAGACAAGTCAAGAAAGCAGGCAGACAGCTGGGTAGTTTTAGTGAGGACATCACTTCCGTAGGTAGCATTTATGACTTAATTAATGAACACTTAACGTAAGTAGCCATCCATGTCTCTCTGTGCTACCACCATCCCAACCTGCTGTGTGTCTGTGCTACCACCATCCCCACCTGCTGTGTGTCTGTGCTACCACCATCCCAACCTGCTGTGTGTCTGTGCTACCACCATCCCCACCTGCTGTGTGTCTGTGCTACCACCATCCCCACCTGCTGTGTGTCTGTGCTACCACCATCCCAACCTGATGTGTGTCTGTGCTACCACCATCCCCACCTGCTGTGTGTCTATGCTACCACCATCCCCACCTGCTGTGTGTCTGTGCTACCATCCAAACCTGCTGTGTGTCTGTGCTACCACCATTCCCACCTGCTGTGTGTCTGTGCTACCACCATCCCCACCTGCTGTGTGTCTGTGCTACCACCATCCCCACCTGCTGTGTGTCTGTGCTACCATCCCAACCTGCTGTGTCTGTGCTACCACCATCCCCACCTGCTGTGTGTCTGTGCTACCACCATCTCAACCTGCTGTGTGTCTGTGCTACCATCATCCCAACCTGCTGTGTGTCTGTGCTACCACCATCCCAACCTGCTGTGTGTCTGTGCTACCACCATCCCCACCTGCTGTGTGTCTGTGCTACCACCATCCCCACCTGCTGTGTGTCTGTGCTACCACCATCCCCACCTGCTGTGTGTCTGTGCTACCACCATCCCCCACCTGCTGTGTCTGTGCTACCACCATTCCAACCTGCTGTGTGTCTGTGCTACCATCATCCCAACCTGCTGTGTGTCTGTGCTACCACCATCCCAACCTGCTGTGTGTCTGTGCTACCACCATCCCCCACCTGCTGTGTGTCTGTGCTACCACCATCCCAACCTGCTGTGTGTCTGTGCTACCACCATCCCAACCTGCTGTGTGTCTGTGCTACCACCATCCCAACCTGCTGTGTCTGTGCTACCACCATCCCAACCTGCTGTGTCTGTGCTACCACCATCCCAACCTGCTGTGTGTCTGTGCCACCACCATCCCCACCTGCTGTGTGTCTGTGCTACCACCATCCCCCACCTGCTGTGTCTGTGCTACCACCATCCCAACCTGCTGTGTGTCTGTGCTACCACCATCCCAACCTGCTGTGTGTCCGTGCTACCACCATCCCAACCTGCTGTGTGTCCGTGCTACCACCATCCCCACCTGCTGTGTGTCTGTGCTACCACCATCCCCCACATGCTGTGTCTGTGCTACCACCATCCCCCACCTGCTGTGTCTGTGCTACCACCATCCCCCACTTGCTGTGTCTGTGCTACCACCATCCCCCACCTGCTGTGTCTGTGCTACCACCATCTCAACCTGCTGTGTGTCTGTGCTACCACCATCCCAACCTACTGTGTGTCTGTGCTACCACCATCCCAACCTGCTGTGTGTGTGCGCTACCACCATCCCAACCTGCTGTGTGTCTGTGCTATCACCATCCCCCACCTGCTGTGTCTGTGCTACCACCATCCCAACCTGCTGTGTGTCTGTGCTACCACCATCCCAACCTGCTGTGTGTCTGTGCCACCACCATCCCCCACCTGCTGTGTCTGTGCTACCACCATCCCAACCTGCTGAGTGTCTGTGCTACCACCATCCCAACCTGCTGAGTGTCTGTGCTACCACCATCCCCCACCTGTGGTGTTCCTCTCCATGCCACCTTCTTCACCCCCCACCACTACTATTCCACTCTGCTGTCCTCCAACTTCGATCCCCCTCAACCTGCTGTCAACCCCTCAACCTGCTTCCCTCCTTGAACCTTCTCTACCTGAACCTCCCTCACCTGGGGAGGGTGAGTGTAATGCACCATAATGTGTGGGGTTGGGATTCCCCCCCCCCCCATTTCTCTTGAGGGAGTTCCCCTGGTTTTACGAGGTATCTTTACGATGCTCCACCACACACTCCTCCAGTCCTGCCTCCTCTACTTTCTCTCTCTTTTGTGCTCATATACTTCACTTTTCCTTCCTTTTTCTTTCTCGCCTTATCCTCCCTCCCCCTCCCCGTCCCCCCCACGCCTCTCCCTCATTCATCCCCTCCTCTCCCTACCTTTTCCTCCTCCCGTCACCTTCTAGCTCAGTACTGTGCTTGTATATGTTGCAGTAACGGTGCAGTGGCTACTCTGCCAGGCTACTCTGGGAGTCGCTACCCTGCCAGGCTTCTCTGGGAGTCGCTACCCTGCCAGGCTTCTCTGGGAGTCGCTACCCTGCCAGGCTTCTCTGGGAGTCGCTACCCTGCTAGGCTTCTCTGGGAGTCGCTACCCTGCCAGGCTTCTCTGGGAGTCGCTATTCTGCCAGGCTTCTCTGGGAGTCGCTACCCTGCCAGGCTTCTCTGGGAGTCGCTATTCTGCCAGGCTTCTCTGGGAGTCACAAAATTTTAATATAATCCATCGGTGACAATGCTTCAGTTTTCCCAGGGTGCATAACACTCCCTTTTTCCCTGGGTACACAATACCCCAGTTTTCCCTTGGGTACGAACGACAGCCCAGGCTGATATATTTCATACTTCTCCTATTTTTCTAATAACTGTCCTAGTTTCTTCCCACTTTCCCATACCTCTACATTCTTCATTTTGCCTCCCTTTCCTCTCTCTCTCTCCGTCCAGAATTCTTCCTACTTTCCCCTCCCCTTCTCCTTCCCTCCATGTCAGCCCTAGCTCGTTCCTCCATAATGCAAGCGGGGAAAGAGGCAACAGTCAAAGTACCGTTTACCTTTCCTTGAGGGGACCTTAGCCTCGTCTAGTGCCTTGGGGTTACCTGCTGGGCTGCTGGTTTGCCACTCCAACGTGTGTATATATGTGAGGGTTTAGTGTTCCGTGGGTCGGCCTGTGGGGAAGCGTGGACCAGTGCGAGAATATAAGAGTGAGTGAGCAAGTGAGGGGGTATACGAGGGTATTACCAGGTAAGTGTGGTGAGCCGAGCTAAGTCTTAGCTGTGCTGGTCCATCCTGGGGGACACATTGAGAGCGCATCACCCTACACGCCTTCCCATAACACAAGACTAGAGGAAGACTGCAGTAGGCCTACTGCTGGTTTAGAAAGACACGTGAGCAAACACTAGGACATATTTATTAGAGAAAAGATAGTATATATATAGGCGGAGAGTGAGGTGCGTGTGACACATGGTGACCTGAAGAATGCCATATTGTGATGAGTAGACAATGTGATCGTGTGACTAACAATGGAGTCACATCATCACATTGTCTAACAGTCCTCATTCTTCGGGTCACCATTTGTCACACACACCTCACTCTTCGGCTATATATACATGTACTGTCTTTTTAACTTCTGTTAGAAGTGATCCAGGTCCCAGTGTTTGCTCACGTGTCTTTCTAAACCAATTTGTCGGTATCTCTTATCAGCCTTAGTGGGTTTAGTGCTTCTTTTTGATTATAATAACCTGTTACCATGGCCTGCTGCTCCATGCCAGGCAGATCCTACACACAGATAACCATTGTAAAAGTATTTGGTGAATAAGACATGTGCAATACCTGGGTATCTTCAGGACAAGTTTCGTCCTCCAGAGGCTTCATCGGTAATACAGAGACATGAAAAGTGACAACGCCTTCGTCTGCTGCACGTCCCTCACCTGACGCCAATATATAAATGCCAGTCTTCATGCCTGTGCTTCAGGACTACGGTACTCTTCACCAACTCCAAGGCTGAGGGATTGATTACCTCGTCTTTTGTATATAGTTCTTCAGTCTTCCCGTTATGTCCTTGAATTTGTATTGATAAAGCCACTGGATAGCGAAACGTCTACAAATAGAGATAACCAGATGTTGCACATTTGTCTAGTTTTTCATCTTGAAAAAAGAAGACTTGTGTATGAACCAGAGACGACGTGGTAGTAGGAAGTAAAGAAGACTTATGTATGAACCAGAGACAGCGTGGTAGTAGGAAGTAAAGAAGACTTATGTATGAACCAGAGACGACGTGGTAGTAGGAAGTAAAGAAGACTTGTGTATGAACCAGAGACAGCGTGGTAGTAGGAAGTAAAGAAGACTTATGTATGAACCAGAGACAGCGTGGTAGTAGGAAGTAAAGAAGACTTATGTATGAACCAGAGACAGCGTGGTAGTAGGAAGTAAAGAAGACTTATGTATGAACCAGAGACAGCGTGGTAGTAGGAAGTAAAGAAGACTTATGTATGAACCAGAGACAGCGTGGTAGTAGGAAGTAAAGAAGACATGTATATGAACCAGAGACGACGTGGTAGTAGGAAGTAAAGAAGACTTGTGTATGAACCAGAGACAGCGTGGTAGTAGGAAGTAATGGTAGTATTGGTCACAGTCTGAGCGGGATTGCTAGTGGCAATGTAATTTAATTTGATGGTCATAGTAGTAGTGGCCAGTTTTAATGTTCAATGAAGTTGTTGTGTCATGCAAGTGTAGGCTGCTGGAGATTTAGTTTATTTGATGGCCGTGTTCTGAAGTTGTAAGATTAATCGAGCCAGAACTTCAGAGATATTGATATTGTTTTGTACTATGGTGTTGAATGTTACAATACTAGATTATTCTGAATATCTGCGTTTCTGGAGTTGTTCTTCCTTTATGATCATTTGAATGTTGGTCCAACTTCTAATGTGAGCTGTTATGTATAACATAGTTCATTGCTGGAGTTTACGTGATTCTTTATGGGGGTTGCATAGGGAAGACCTCTGGATATTTGGACATCTAAATTAGTAAACATGTGTATGTATGTAGGAGAGAGAGAACATTATCAGTGTATGTTTTACATAAAAGCTCACACCGACACATGAATTGAATCAGAGCCAAAATTATTATTAAAAAAGTCCACCAACACAGGTGTTTAGAATAATGTTTTTATTACACCCAAACCGTGCTATCAATCACAGGGAGCATTTTACCTAAGTTAATCTTAAAATGACAAAAAACAGTTATCCAGCATCCCCCCCCTCCCCCCTCCCCCCACCATGCTGCTGCTGCTGCTGCTGCTGCTGCTGCTGCTGCTGCTGCTGCTGCCGCTGCCGCTGCCGCTGCCGCTGCCGCCGCCAGCATCGCACGTTAAGCCAGACCACAACTTCCACGATCATCAAATTAAATTACACAAGCGCTTTTCCTGCTCCAACATTTAACTTAAACCATAAGAAATAAAGACGAAACAAAAGTGAAGGTCATCAAGAGGACACTGGACAGGTTCTTCTTCCAAGTTACAGATTATGATGTCCATGTAGGCCAGCGGGCAGCAACAGCCTGGTTGGCCAGTCTGTCAACTAAGTGGCCTACCCTCAGGCTGACTGCGAGCGTAGAAGAACTTCGAAACCGTTTACAAGTGTGTGATTTATTTCCTCGTACAGTTTGTGTAGATTCCGAACAAGGGTCCAGTACTGACCTCACTAGAGCACCTGTGCATCTCTAAATCATTCAGAATCTCCGTTGTATAGGTGAGAAGTGTGGCAGCAGTGACCGTAGCCTAAAATTGTTGGCACCTTGACGGGGTGGCGGAGGCATTCAGTGTTTATAGTGGCATTTTAACTGGGCAGTAGAGGACGAGCCGGCAAGGCTGACCCTGCACAGTGACTTATGTCAGAAATAAGCAAACTAATGCCACCCAGGTTGACCATTTTCATGGTGGGAGGGTCAGGTGCGAACCTGGACTAGGTACCCAGGAAGGGTCCCTGAATGATCCAAGGGAGGTGCCTGAATGACCAAGGGGAGTGCCTGAATGATCAAAGGGAGTCGTTATGGTGTTTGTTATGAAGATAATGGAGAAAACGACCTGGCGAGAAGTAACTAGGTGAGCATGATGTGTCCAGACGCTCGTCTTGTGGGCTCTTGTCAGGCGAAGGTGAGGCAAGAGGTGTAGTCTATGTTGTTTTATTTAAAAATGTTAGAAGCAGCCGTAGTTACACACAAGATATATATATCGTGAGGTGTGTGTATGTGTATATGTGCTAGGAGTTTACCTTATTCCATATTTAAAGGATTAAAGTATTCTGGATTGGTGGTGAACAGGTTACGTGACGTGCAACCTCAGTGGCCCTCGTGTAGTTAATAGGCTTCAAACCCAATTAACCAACCGTAGTTACATTGTGGGAACACTCGCAGTATGTGGCTACCGTATTCTATATTGCAGTTAAATTGTGGGAAAACCCAGAGTGTGACTGCTTTGTTTCATATGACAGTTGCATTATGAAATCAATTGCAGAAAATTTAACTGCTATAATTGAGTTACATACACAACTTTTGTTGCCGCTAAGTAACTCTTGTGTTCCAACACACAGGATCAGTTTCGTGCATCAGGTTATTAATCTGTCAGTTTAAGATGGACGAAGAAGATGTAGTTATTCAGTGATCATTCCACTATGGCTTCAGTAACTAAGAAAACTTCACAACGTGGCTGGAGTTATGGTGGGAGAAATACCCTCTCTCAGAGTGACCTATCATTTACCCCGGGAAAAATTGAATTTATGAGGATATAAAGATGAAAGAGGGTCAGCGGGTTGAAGAATCTGGGCATGCGGTCGGCTGTAGAAAAAAAGGTAATCACTTGCTGGTTGGGAATGGAAGAATGTATGTGAATGTGTGTTCAAAATTATATAAAATACCGACAAGTTGACGAGTAAGACACATGTGCAGCAGTTTGGTATCTTTATTATTGAAACGTTTGGCCTACACAGTAGGCTTCTTCAGTTAGATACAGAGGCAGCAGGTGTAAAGATGTCATCAGCTATCAACCTTGGAGAAATAGTACTTGAGACAGTCAGTCCCTTAGATTGGAGAAGAGTTTATGAAGCGGCTGTTTAACCCCGCGGAACATAGTGGTAGCTTGACGGATCTGGTGGGTACCAGGGAAGGCAGGCTGGGCTGTGAGCCTAAAAAAAACTTTAAAAACTTTAGAAACCTGTTGCAAGTGTTTCACAGGGCGAGTCAGGTTGGAGGAGGGAGACATGCGGTTATGGGAATCATCATGGAAGCTGCAGGAGGCTCATTGTTCCAAGCAAGTGACAAGTCTGTCTCATTTGTGTATTTTTCTAACCCATCATGTAAACTTTCCAGTGTATTATTGGTATCACTGGGGAGACTCTCCCACACATCTGTAACCACTTGTAGAACACAGTTTACCGGCACACCACCACCACCACTGTTAACACCTCCACCACCACACTAGCACCACAGCCACACCACCACTGTTAACACCTCCACCACAACACTAGCACCACAGCCACCACCACCACTGTTAACACCTCCACCACCACACTAGCACCACAGCCACACCACCACTGTTAACACCTCCACCACCACACTAGCACCACAGCCACACCAGCACTGTTAAGACCTCCACCACCACACTAGCACCACAGCCACCACCACCACTGTTAAGACCTCCACCACCACAGCCACACCAGCACTGTTAACACCTCCACCACCACACTAGCACCACAGCCACACCAGCACTGTTAAGACCTCCACCACCACACTAGCACCACAGCCACCACCACCACTGTTAAGACCTCCACCACCACAGCCACACCAGCACTGTTAACACCTCCACCACCACACTAGCACCACAGCCACACCAGCACTGTTAAGACCTCCACCACCACACTAGCACCACAGCCACACCAGCACTGTTAACACCTCCACCACCACACTAGCACCACAGCCACCACCACCACTGTTAACACCTCCACCACCACACTAGCACCACAGCCACACCACCACTGTTAACACCTCCACCACCACACTAGCACCACAGCCACACCAGCACTGTTAAGACCTCCACCACCACACTAGCACCACAGCCACCACCACCACTGTTAAGACCTCCACCACCACAGCCACACCAGCACTGTTAACACCTCCACCACCACACTAGCACCACAGCCACACCAGCACTGTTAAGACCTCCACCACCACACTAGCACCACAGCCACCACCACCACTGTTAAGACCTCCACCACCACAGCCACACCAGCACTGTTAACACCTCCACCACCACACTAGCACCACAGCCACACCAGCACTGTTAAGACCTCCACCACCACACTAGCACCACAGCCACCACCACCACTGTTAAGACCTCCACCACCACAGCCACACCAGCACTGTTAACACCTCCACCACCACACTAGCACCACAGCCACACCAGCACTGTTAAGACCTCCACCACCACACTAGCACCACAGCCACCACCACCACTGTTAAGACCTCCACTAGCACCACAGCCACACCAGCACTGTTAACACCTCCACCACCACACTAGCACCACAGCCACCACCAGCACTGTTAACACCTCCACCACCACACTAGCACCACAGCCACACCAGCACTGTTAACACCTCCACCACCACACTAGCACCACAGCCACACCAGCACTGTTAAGACCTCCACCACCACACTAGCACCACAGCCACCACCACCACTGTTAAGACCTCCACCACCACAGCCACACCAGTACTGTTAACACCTCCACCACCACACTAGCACCACAGCCACACCAGCACTGTTAAGACCTCCACCACCACACTAGCACCACAGCCACCACCACCACTGTTAAGACCTCCACCACCACAGCCACACCAGTACTGTTAACACCTCCACCACCACACTAGCACCACAGCCACACCAGCACTGTTAAGACCTCCACCACCACACTAGCACCACAGCCACCACCACCACTGTTAAGACCTCCACCACCACACTAGCACCACAGCCACACCAGCACTGTTAACACCTCCACCACCACACTAGCACCACAGCCACACCAGCACTGTTAACACCTCCACCACCACACTAGCACCACAGCCACCACCAGCACTGTTAAGACCTCCACCACCACACTAGCACCACAGCCACACCAGCACTGTTAAGACCTCCACCACCACACTAGCACCACAGCCACACCAGCACTGTTAAGACCTCCACCACCACACTAGCACCACAGCCACACCAGCACTGTTAAGACCTCCACCACCACACTAGCACCACAGCCACCACCAGCACTGTTAAGACCTCCACCACCACACTAGCACCACAGCCACACCAGCACTGTTAAGACCTCCACCACCACACTAGCACCACAGCCACACCAGCACTGTTAACACCTCCACCACCACACTAGCACCACAGCCACCACCAGCACTGTTAAGACCTCCACCACCACACTAGCACCACAGCCACACCAGCACTGTTAAGACCTCCACCACCACACTAGCACCACAGCCACCACCAGCACTGTTAAGACCTCCACCACCACACTAGCACCACAGCCACCACCAGCACTGTTAAGACCTCCACCACCACACTAGCACCACAGCCACCACCAGCACTGTTAAGACCTCCACCACCACACTAGCACCACAGCCACCACCAGCACTGTTAAGACCTCCACCACCACACTAGCACCACAGCCACACCAGCACTGTTAAGACCTCCACCACCACACTAGCACCACAGCCACACCAGCACTGTTAAGACCTCCACCACCACACTAGCACCACAGCCACACCAGCACTGTTAAGACCTCCACCACACTAGCACCACAGCCACACCACCACTGTTAAGACCTCCACCACCACACTAGCACCACAGCCACACCAGCACTGTTAACACCTCCACCACCACACTAGCACCACAGCCACCACCAGCACTGTTAAGACCTCCACCACCACACTAGCACCACAGCCACACCAGCACTGTTAAGACCTCCACCACCACACTAGCACCACAGCCACACCAGCACTGTTAAGACCTCCACCACCACACTAGCACCACAGCCACACCAGCACTGTTAAGACCTCCACCACCACACTAGCACCACAGCCACACCAGCACTGTTAAGACCTCCACCACCACACTAGCACCACAGCCACACCAGCACTGTTAACACCTCCACCACCACACTAGCACCACAGCCACACCAGCACTGTTAACACCTCCACCACCACACAAGCACCACAGCCACACCAGCACTGTTAACACCTCCACCACCACACTAGCACCACAGCCACACCAGCACTGTTAAGACCTCCACCACCACACTAGCACCACAGCCACACCAGCACTGTTAACACCTCCACCACCACACTAGCACCACAGCCACACCAGCACTGTTAAGACCTCCACCACCACACTAGCACCACAGCCACACCAGCACTGTTAACACCTCCACCACCACACTAGCACCACAGCCACACCAGCACTGTTAAGACCTCCACCACCACACTAGCACCACAGCCACACCAGCACTGTTAACACCTCCACCACCACACTAGCACCACAGCCACACCAGCACTGTTAACACCTCCACCACCACACTAGCACCACAGCCACACCAGCACTGTTAACACCTCCACCACCACACTAGCACCACAGCCACACCAGCACTGTTAAGACCTCCACCACCACACTAGCACCACAGCCACACCAGCACTGTTAACACCTCCACCACCACACTAGCACCACAGCCACACCAGCACTGTTAAGACCTCCACCACCACACTAGCACCACAGCCACACCAGCACTGTTAAGACCTCCACCACCACACTAGCACCACAGCCACACCAGCACTGTTAAGACCTCCACCACCACACTAGCACCACAGCCACACCAGCACTGTTAAGACCTCCACCACCACACTAGCACCACAGCCACACCAGCACTGTTAACACCTCCACCACCACACTAGCACCACAGCCACACCAGCACTGTTAACACCTCCACCACCACACAAGCACCACAGCCACACCAGCACTGTTAACACCTCCACCACCACACTAGCACCACAGCCACACCAGCACTGTTAAGACCTCCACCACCACACTAGCACCACAGCCACACCAGCACTGTTAACACCTCCACCACCACACTAGCACCACAGCCACACCAGCACTGTTAAGACCTCCACCACCACACTAGCACCACAGCCACACCAGCACTGTTAACACCTCCACCACCACACTAGCACCACAGCCACACCAGCACTGTTAAGACCTCCACCACCACACTAGCACCACAGCCACACCAGCACTGTTAACACCTCCACCACCACACTAGCACCACAGCCACACCAGCACTGTTAACACCTCCACCACCACACTAGCACCACAGCCACACCAGCACTGTTAACACCTCCACCACCACACTAGCACCACAGCCACACCAGCACTGTTAAGACCTCCACCACCACACTAGCACCACAGCCACACCAGCACTGTTAACACCTCCACCACCACACTAGCACCACAGCCACACCAGCACTGTTAACACCTCCACCACCACACTAGCACCACAGCCACACCAGCACTGTTAACACCTCCACCACCACACTAGCACCACAGCCACACCAGCACTGTTAAGACCTCCACCACCACACTAGCACCACAGCCACACCAGCACTGTTAAGACCTCCACCACCACACTAGCACCACAGCCACACCAGCACTGTTAAGACCTCCACCACCACACTAGCACCACAGCCACACCAGCACTGTTAAGACCTCCACCACCACACTAGCACCGCAGCCACACCAGCACCATAACATCAACACCCCACTGGCACAGGTACCAGTACCACAACCGTACCAGCACCACAGTCATACCAGCACTACAGTCACACCAGCACTACAGCCATACTAACACTACAGCCACACCAGCACTATAGCCATACTAGCACTACAGCCACACCACCACAGCCACAACATCACAACCACACCAGCAGCATGCAGGGAGTATCTTCTCTGGTGGCCATTGGGCTGTGTAATGGGGTCATCAGCACCATGCATTTCTTGGTGAATGGCTTGTTATGCTAAGTCAACACTGTTTACATTTCAGGTACACATTTTGCATGAAATTGAAGGCCCCAGTGTGGGAGTTCTCGTTGGCCTTGAGTATGGGAAGCTCACTACTGGTGGTGGTGTTGCTTGCTGGATATGCGGAGTGGGAAGACGACGAGTTTTGCTTGGGATGGTTGTGTGTTAGCGAGTGGTTAGGTGGGTGAGCAGGCGTGTAAATATGTGGGTAGTTAGGTGGGTGGACATGTAGGTACAGTCTTGCACCGGAGCCAAGCACTCAGTATTCACTGGGTGTCTGATAGTGGCGGTAGTTTGTCAGAATAAATGCCTCCCTGTGCCGATTTTATTATGTGACTTCTAACTACACTATAGTATACACTGTTATGCTGCTCATTAACTCCGTAATTTACAACTTTTTACATAGAGGGAATTAAGGAGAGACTAGCCGGGGGTATGCAGTTGCCGACCCTCGAGGAGTGAGGAGATCTCGGACCCACCACGAACTGGATCTGGTATACCCTTGATGAGTTCCTAGAGTGTTTCTATTCCCAGAGCCCGGCTTTAGGCCAGGCTTCTCTGGCACTTGTCTGGTCACTCAGGCTGTTGCTGCTGCTGCCGGCTCGCTTGCCCACGTATCCATCACAGCCTGGCTGATCTGGTACCTGGTGAAGATACTTGTCCAGTTTCCTCTTGAAGACTTCTACATTTTCCCCAGCAGTGATTCTGGTATCTTCTAGTAAGATGTTGAATAGTCTGGGCCCATGGATGTTGAATGTTTGGTCATGTTAGCAGTTGCGACCGTAGACTTCGATTCGTTACAAGACCTCCGCCACCGCAAGACTAATCAGAGTATAGCTCTTGTCCCCCGCCTGCTAAGTCGAAAAAACTGTAAAGAACAGTCTTAAGTTATTGCATGAGGGGGCATGCGAGATAAAACCTTCCGAAATGCATAAGGGACTGAAGAATAAGTCAATACCGTGGCCGGGACAATTCACAACTCTAGTTTGGAAATTTAATTTAAACAGCGTTTCGGTCCGTCCTGGACCGAAATGGTCCAGGATTAACCAACACGTCCTCTAGTTCATCTCAAAATTTTGTGCTGGATGTAAATTCGAGGATTAATGCAGTATGAACTCTCATTAATCCGTAGCAAGCTGCTGGATTTCCCGCGGGGATGTATCATGTATACACTGCTGATTTCAGCACTGTATTCCACACTGGTGAGGGTCAAGATCATGCTGTTCCTACAGTGCTTTTCTTGTAGCTACAGAGATAAGCTCATCTCTTCTCATCTTTCATTATACAAACAAATAACCACAGCCTGAAGTCAGTGTGTTTAGTCTACTGCTACAACAACAATAATCCCTGTGATGTCTCGTGCAAGTAGTCATTCAGTACAGACTTGCAATATAAATATTTATGATTTATATATGATGTGTGTAGGATAACAGCACCCATACACTCCTTCCACACTATACTATTTTATAAAAACTTCAAATCCTTCTCCCTCAACCAACTTCCCACTTCCTTAGTTCCTATGTCTTTCCCTCATATCCTTCCTTTCTTCCCTCTCCTAATTCTTCCCCTCTCTTTCCTCCCCTCCCCTCACACAGGACGCTATTCACACAGGTAATTATGAGAGTAATTAAGGTGGACTGTAACCTGCCTCGCCCACTTTGTAAGCCAGTTTTCCTCCTCATTATCATCCCCTAACCCCCACCCTCACCCCACTCCCCTCCCCCACTACATAAGCAGTGGTGGGTGCCACTCCTGCCATTCCCTGCTGAATGTTCACTAATTATTACTCCGGATCAAATTATGCAAATGAGGTGCAGTCGAGGAATGATACTAAGAAAGAGCCAGCCGGAAGTGTCTTGGTGGAGCCCCGGGGTGTGGCTTGCCATCCTCTTGTGGAGCCCCGGGGTGTGGCTTGCCATCCTCTTGTGGAGCCCCGGGGTGTGGCTTGCCATCCTCTTGTAGAGCCCCGGGGTGTGGCTTGCCATCCTCTTGTGGAGCCCCAGGGTGTGGCTTGCCATCCTCTTGTAGAGCCCCGGGGTGTGGCTTGCCATCCTCTTGTGGAGCCCCGGGGTGTGACTTGCCATCCTCTTGTAGAGACCCGGGGTGTGGGTTGCCATCCTCTTGTGGAGCCCCGGGGTGTGGCTTACCATCCTCTTGTAGAGCCCCGGGGTGTGGCTTGCCATCCTCTTGTGGAGCCCCGGGGTGTGGCTTGCCATCCTCTTGTAGAGCCCCGGGGTGTGGCTTGCCATCCTCTTGTGGAGCCCCGGGGTGTGGCTTACCATCCTCTTGTAGAACCCCGGGGTGTGGCTTGCCATCCTCTTGTGGAGCCCCGGGGTGTGGCTTGCCATCCTCTTGTAGAGCCCCGGGGTGTGGCTTGCCATCCTCTTGTGGAGCCCCGGGGTGTGGCTTGCCATCCTCTTGTGGAGCCCCGGGGTGTGGCTTGCCATCCTCTTGTGGAGCCCCGGGGTGTGGCTTGCCATCCTCTTGTGAATCCCCGGGGTGTGGCTTGGCATCCTCTTGTGGAGCCCCGGGGTGTGACTTGGCATCCTCTTGTGGAGCCCCGGGGTGTGGCTTGCCATCCTCTTGTTGAGCCCCGGGGTGTGGCTACTCCCCCAGCTACACAGCTACTCCCCCAGCTACACAGCTACTTCCCCAGCTACACAGCTACTCCCTCCAGTCACACAGCTACTCCACCAGCTACACAGCTACTCCCCCAGCTACACAGCTACTCCCCCAGCTACACAGCTACTCCCCCTAGCTACACAGCTACTCCCCCAGCTACACAGCTACTTCCTCCAGCCACACAGCTACTCCACCAGCTACACAGCTACTCCCTTCAGCTACAAGGGTACTCACTCCAGCTACACAGCTGCTCCCTCCAGCCACACAGCTACTCTCCCAGCTACACAGCTACTCACCCCAGCTACACAGCTACTCCCTCCAGCTACACAGCTACTCCTGTCAGTAACACAGCTACTCCCCCAACTACACAGCTACTCCCCCAGCTACACACCTACTCCCCCCAACTACACAGCTACACAGCTACTCCCATTAGCTACACAGCTACTCACCCCAGCTACACAGCTACTCCCCTCAGCTACACAGCTATTCCCCTCAGCTACACAGCTACTCCCCTCAGCTACACAGCTACTCCCCTCAGCTACACAGCTACTCCCCTTAGCTACACAGCTACTCTCCCTCAGCTACACAGCTACTCTCTCTCCAGCTACACAGCTACTCTCTCTCCAGCTACACAGCTACTCTCTCTCCAGCTACACAGCTACTCCCCTCAGCTACACAGCTACTCCAGCTACACAGCTACTCCCGTCAGCTACACACCCACTCTCCCCAGCTACACAGCTACTCCCGCAGCTATACAGCTATTCCCCCAGCTACTCCCTCCAGCTACACAGCTACTCCCGCAGCTACACAGCTACTCCCCCAACTACACAGCTACTCTCCAGCTACACAACTTCCTCAGATACACAGCTAAACCTATGGAAAATAGTGGTAATATGGAACCGCTTTTGTGGATCATAGGGTGGAGGGGGGGGGGAGACTATACTTCCTGCACAACACCACTGAAGTGTACGGAACTCGTTATATAGATGTGTTTAAGGAACATTGCATCACATTCCACAAGATTCATGGCACCACACACCTTCGCAAGACGGTGAACAATGCCACATGTCAAAATAAGTAAAGAAATGAGTGCAAGAGAGGCAGAATTAATGGATTAATGGATTTAGGTCAGGGAGGAGCCCTGACCTAAATCCCATCGAAAATTGGTGGAATAAAATGAAAGCACATCTTGATGTCAAAATAAATCATCAGTGCCACGCTTGACCGAGGACGTAAAAAAAAGTGGATTTAAGAATTGGACTTTACCAGACTTTGTGATTCTATGCTTAACTACCTATAATAGTAATTAAATCACATGGAACTGCCAAATGTTCAAAGAGTAACTGTAATTTGGTCTTAATTACCCTTTGGTTTCTTACTCTTATTTCTTAATAATTTAGCAGTGGCTCAACATCTGGGGAGTTTGTCAAGAGGAAATTGAACCACTTTCTTCTGTATCTGATCAGCGTAGTTGTGATGGCTATGCGGACTTCTAGAACCGACAGCCTAATAGATCAGACTGTCAGCATGGTAGTTAGGTCTCACACCGGGCTGTGAGGGTAAAACTACCCTGGAAACAGGTTACAGGTATGTCGCAGGCGAATAGCAGGCTTAGTGACCCATAAGTAGTCAGTTGGCCTTAAACCCAACACACTGGCTGCAGCTGACGTGCAAGTTCTTTACCCTCCTACCTAGAAAAGGTAATTTGCTTTAGTAGCTGCCAGTGAGGGGTGGGCGTTACTTTTATAAATACCCTGATTAGGTACACACCTTTGAGCGAACCTTTTACCCACTGCTGGGATGCTTTCAAGAGGACTGGGTGTCTCAGGTGCTGCATAACAATGTCTCATTGACATAGCAGTGTTTCCCAGGACTGCGTCTTGCAACAGTCGATTAACATCCACTGCTGATATTTACTTCTAGGTCAGCAAGTATAGACTTGCTTTATAAGTGTTGGTGAGACTGGGACTCAAACCCAGGATCTTCCGGATGTGAGCAAAACGTTTTCAGTGGGTACAGGCTGGTGAGGAGGAAGAGCAAGATGAGAAGGGAGAAGTATTACTTTCAAATGCTCTCGCTCCTTTTCTCTGTATTATCTCCTGTCTAGTCGGCTGGTTGACGGAAGAGGCTGAGAGTTATCTCCAGGAAGTGAAGTGACTCAGGCGGTGGAGATAAGGTGTTACGCCGACACAGACGTCTGGCTGGAGAAAAATTCGAATCGTGAAGACTGAGAGTGTTGGAAATGAGGTGGATAAGTGGCTATGAGAAACCGGAAGGGTGTGGGGAGGGGAGATGACAGGGATGTGAAGGAGAAAGAAAAAGATTGAAGAGTCGGGAAGGGGTTACTGTTGTGGGGTGAGAGAGAGAGGGGGGGGGAGGTAAGGAGAGAAGACAATTATGGTAATCACTGTAAAGTATCTTGGTAATATTGGTATCCTGAACACACCATGAATACTTCCTGACCTCACTGAAGGAGTCACGCTCGAGTAGCCGAAAGGAAAAAAACTGTATGGTAGCACTGGGCACACCCTCACTGCTTGAAACGCTGTTAATCCCACGTTCTGTAAGTCAGACGACGGGATTTCCGGAGAGGTGGTGTTGGTGTCACAAGTGCTCTCTGGCACGGCATTATTGGTGTCATAGATGGTGCCTGAATTGGTAGTCTTAGTGCCACAGATGGTGCCTGGAGTGGCAGTTAGTGCCACAGATGGTGTGGCACTCAAGGCGCATCAGACTACCATACACTGCACTAAGTGTCATATTTACCAACATGATCACCTCCCGTTGGCTCTCCATCTAAAGTGAAATACATTTTATCCAGTAACTGTAGCGGCACCCGCGTTATTACCACTGAAACAAGAGCCTACCCACAGATGTGGTCCGGACTAAAGTGAACCAAGTGGTACTGGACGGTAGGGGTGAGGTATACTTGCATCCAGGAGGGACCTAAGTCCACATTGCACTGAGCGGCGTCGTGTCATGTGTCACCAAATTGTCGCCCGGTTGTTCAAGCTGAAAAGAGGTGCGAGCGCCGGAGCATTAGTCAGGGTAGAAGCGACTTTATATTGCTCTCCATTAGCATCATTGTGGGTATAGGGGGGCTGGGTGGGGATACACCTCTCTGCCCCTTTCCTATACCAGGTATGCCCGGGATCGAGGGAGGGGAGGGGAGGGGAGGGGCAGGTATGGTGGGGAAGGCAACTCCACCAACATGAACCTTGTTGTATAATTGAAACTTTGGAACGTTTTATCGTTGTTTATATCACGTATGAAGTGGAGGAATCGATACCCTGCCAGTGTTGCTTGTAAAGCAGTCTCGTTCATTTTACGAGCCAGATGATTTATGTCCCAGGTTAGCCTCGTTCCTGTGCTTCCCCCCCCCCCCCATCCCAAGACCCCGTAACTCACTGGTTCAAGTTCGACGTTGGTTTTTTGGGCCTGGTAAAGCACGTTGGCAAGTATCCTGTTCACCTTGCATTAAAACTAGATTCCTAGTGTTGGTCCACTGCTCTTCAGCACCTAGGAATCTAGGTGTTGGTCCATTGCTGTTTACCACTTTGACCCGTGAAGTAACGTTCCTTGACACCGGTGAAGGGCTCTTGATATAAAGAACTGCGAGCTGCTCTCCCCATCCTTGGATCGAATTTTATTGCCTACTGTTCCCTCAAGGCGCTGTGTGATCCATATGGGTTTAGCATTCCCTCATCCCCCTATCATACCTTTACCTTTGACGAGTTCCGAGTTTTCTATTCCCGGAGCCCAGTCATGGGCCAGGCTCGTCTGGTGTTAATTATAACATAAGGTCCAAGGCATGTCTGATAATTGTCAGAATCAGTAAACGCCAATCAGTGATTCAAGTCAATTTTCTATAAGCCAAGGAATGAAGACGGGCACTTTAAAATCTTGGCCACTTGGTGTTAACTTAGTAGTTAAGTTTCACTTCGATTGTTTGATTAGATATGGATATATCATGCCAGACAACTTGTTAAATGTAGTAGAGCCGTACTTCTCTTTCCATTGCCGTTGTCCACTGTCAGTAACACCAGTGACTATGATGTAAACAAACCACAGAACGGGTGGGGCTCCAGTCCTGCCGGAGTTAAGGTCATAAATGCTAGTTTATGAGCAAGACGAATGTACAATACTTTAATATCTTTATTGTGGACAGTAAAGATACTGAGTGTTGTACATGTGATACACTCATCAGCTTGCCGGTATTGTATACCAATTACAATATATTAAATACATATTTAATTATTTCATAGAGACTGGCGCACAACCTGTAGGGGTCATACAGACCTCATCTATCTTCCCCAAGTTAGGGTAAGATAGAACCAGTTCCATGGATAGCAACTCCATCACTGGTATCAAAACACCTCCCGTGAAGGGTGTGCCCAGACTTGCTGCAAGTATTAATCTTGGGTTAAAATTATTCGCACATTATTATCTAATGACAAAGTTATGTATGCCAGAGCAGCGTGGAAACAGATGCAACTTGATTATCTCCCTCTTCCCAGGCGTTGTATGACCCCTGTGTTTTTAGAGCTTCCCAGCGAATATAATGAGACTAGAGCAAAGCTTTTTTTTTTTTTTTTTTTTTTTTTTTTTTTTTTTTTTTTTTTTTTTTTTTTTGCATACTTTTACATCTCGCCTGTTGACGGGTGAGTTCTGAAGAAGGGAATACCTGGCACCTGACTGAGTTGTGATCTCACGACATGTTTGTGTGCTCATATAGTTAATTGATGCGATATATGCCATCTTGTTGCCTAGAGCCTTACCCCAGGCAAAAACTTGAACCTGCAATTTACAAGAGTGAACCCAGCACTAAAGTGCACTCAGTGGGACGACTACTGAGTCCAGCACAGGTTTCTCCTCTTTCACACCCCTCATGGGAGGTTCCTTGACTGGAACAATACACAAATAACCCGCACATAGAGAAGCTTACGACGACGTTTCGGTTCAACTTGGACCATATACAAATTTACACCGAAACGTCGTTGTAAGGTCCTCTCTATGTGCGGGTTATTTGTGTATTGATTATAATAATAAGCATCTTTCACAGCGGACGCCAGTGTTCACACTGTGTTGTTACACCATCCTGCCATACGACCACCAGCTACCCCACAGTATCTCACTTGACATAAGTTTTTTCGTCAGTAAAAAATACATGGGCTACAAAGTGTAGATAGCGGAGTGGAGCGTATGTGAGGTATGATAGCAGGTGATCGGACCCAACTGTTCACTTGCCTAGCATGATTGAGTAGGCTTACTGCAGTGTCACTTTATTATTGTGTATTGATGCGGGTTTAGTGTATAGTTTCCCAGGTAACGTATGAGATTCACCGGTGGAATCCCGGCCCGGGTTTTGTTCTTCCCAGGTGTTTTTCTGATGTAATAAGAGGTGCCAACAGTTTTGTGACTTTGAAACCTTTCGGGTAATGGTGTTTATTGTACCGATTAAGACAAATTCTAAACATTTTCATGAGCGCTGGGCTCTCAGGACTGGGTTCTTACAGGAGCTGGGATCATTAGCGTTGGGTTCTCTCAGGAGCTGGGTTCTTAAGCGCTGGGTCACAGGAGCTGGGATCATGAACGCTAGGTTACCATAGGAGCTGGGATCATGAGCGCTGGGTTCTCACAGGAGCTGGGTTCTCACAGGAGCTGGGTTCATGAGCGCTGGGTTCTCACAGGAGCTGTGATGATGAGCGCTGGGTTCTCACAGGAGCTGTGATCATGAGCGCTGGGGTTCATGAGCGCTGGGTTCTCACAGGAGCTGGGTTCATGAGCGCTGGGTTCTCACAGGAGCTGGGTTCATGAGCGCTGGGTTCTCACAGGAGCTGGGTTCTCACAGGAGCTGGGTTCATGAGCACTGGGTTCTCACAGGAGCTGTGATGATGAGCGCTGGGTTCTCACAGGAGCTGTGATCATGAGCGCTGGGGTTCATGAGCGCTGGGTTCTCACAGGAGCTGGGTTCATGAGCGCTGGGTTCTCACAGGAGCTGGGTTCATGAGCGCTGGGTTCTCACAGGAGCTGGGTTCATGAGCGCTGGGTTCTCACAGGAGCTGTGATCATGAGCGCTGGGTTCTCACAGGAGCTGTGATCATGAGCGCTGGGGTTCATGAGCGCTGGGTTCTCACAGGAGCTGGGAACATGAGCGCTGGGTTTTCAGCAGTTAAAACAGAAATTAGGTGGCGTGTCGGGGGGCGGCTGCCTCACCTCTTGCTTACACTGGCTTATTTACTTGTGAAACACGATATTTGTAATTCCTGCTGAACAAACTATTTATTGCGGCTTTCAGTCTCCTCCACGTTCTTGGTATGATAGGTCTGTGAACTTCATATATCTTGTTTAAACCTCTGATGTTTAATACAGAAACTGGTGCCAAACTTGCCGTTTTTTTTTATCGACGAAAGCATTCCTTTAGGGCGTCAGAACAAGCTTATCGTACTGGCAGAAATGTAAACATGACATAAAAACTAGTATTCCCGGCGCGTAACTCGGAAATCGTGTTGGGGCGGTGTATTTGGGGGCAAGAATGGCGCAGGAGGAGAGGCTGGCACGCCATATGACGATTGAGTCTCAGCAAGAAACATTGGTGGGGTCTAGCTGGACTAGCCCAGGCTCCTAGCAGGACACGTAGAGTCGCTTACTAGGGCCCCCCTTGGCGTCTGTCTTGCAGTGCCTTAGCAATCTCTCCTAAAACGACTTTTACAAGACGCATCCCTGTGACCCTGGTCACTACGTTTAATAGTAAAACCAACAATCTTTCGTATTGTCTGTTAGGTCACCTAGGAGGACTAGGTGAAGTATAGCAGGACGATCGAGTACCCTAACCGACTCAGCGGTCTTAGCATAAGTCGATACTACACAATTACCCGGTCAATGATGGACAATCCACATGAGCGTCCTACTCCATATTTTTGTCAAATATGAGATTTATCAGCTGAATATTTTTTTTGTGACATTCTCAAATGACGTGGTGATTATAGTTTGCGAAAATATGAACCTGATCTGCTCTTTACAGACGTAATGCAATTTAGTGCATGGTTATATATGTAAGTAAATGCAAGTTTTCTGCTGTAATAAAGTTGGTAGAATTACCGACAATATGTAAAGTAAAAGGACACAAGTGCAGCTAATGTGATATTTTATTGTGGCAACGTTTCGCTCTCCAGGAGCTTTGTCAAGCCGGCTTGACAAAGCTGCTGGAGAGCGAAACGTTGCCACAATAAAATGTCATATTAGTTGCACTTGTGTCCTTTTACTTTACAAGTTTTGTGTTGTTACTCATGATGAATTAGACACATGCAGTATATGGCTATCTTTATTTTGTAGACGCTTTCGACATTCAGTGGCTTTACCAAGACGACAATACAGGGACATAAACGGAAGATTGTAGAAGAGGTAAAAAGTCCCCCAGCCTCGCAGAATTATATACAGAAGACAGGAGATGATGTTAATCAGTCGCTCAGCCTAAAAAACACGTGCTAAACACCTGCTACTAGATTAAGGGACTGATTACCTTTTCTACAGTCTTCTGTTTATGTCCCTGTATTGTGTTGATAAGGCCACTGGTTGGCGAAACGTCTGCAAAATAAAGATGCCCAGATATTGCACATTTTAAATTAATCACTTCGTCGGTATTGTATACCAGTGACATTGTGTATTACTCATGTTAATATCCTACCTATCTGGAAAGTGTTCCGAGGGTCAACGTCTCTGCGGCTCAGTCCCAGACCAGGCCACCTGGTGGATGACCTGATCAGTAAGGCTGTTGGTTCTATTCCTAGGGACTGACTTAAGAAACATGTAAAGTTCTTTCTTGAAGACAGCCAGGGGTCTGTTGGTTATACCGTTTATGTTGAAGGGAAGATGTTGAAAATTCCTGGTCCCTTCACACTTACTAATATTATATATATATATATATATATATATATATATATATATATATATATATATATATATATATATATATATATATATATATATATATATATATATATATATATATATATATATATATATATTCAGCATGTTAGCCATTAAGATGGTATTGTAAGTAAATGCAGTAATATACGTTTCTTTTAATAGGTCAGCATTGCAAACTGCAACATCTAGTTTAACGTGTATACCATTCAATATTTCTTAGAAAATGGGGAAAAACTGGATATTTTTTTGACGTTTGAACGCACTTTTTTTGTTTTTTAATTTACCTGTTTCAGCACACAGCCCGAAATTATACATACTCCTAGGATGCGACCCTAACAACTAGGCACCTATTTATTGCTAGGCAAACAAGGGCAGTAGGTGTACAGAAATTTATCCACACTTTTCTTCCTGCCCGGGAGTCAAACCTGAGTCCTTTTTGTTTTAAATGTTACATACAGATTATATTGCTCTCCTTATTGTTGTAGAGATGATGATATCTGTTGCATGCAGATAACCTTATCATTCATACTGTAAGGTGTATTTATACACACACACACACACACACACATATATATATATTCTTTCTTTCTTTCAACACACCGGCTGTATCCCACCGAGGCGGGGTGGCCCAAAAGGAAAAACGAAAGTTTCTCCTTTTGCATTTAGTAATATATACAGGAGAAGGGGTTACTAGCCCCTTGCTCCCGGCATTTTAGTCGCCTCTTACGACACGCATGGCTTACAGAGGAAGAATTCTGTTCCACTTCCCCATGGAGAAATATATATATATATATATATATTTATTTAAAGTTATAGTGATAAGGCCTAGTTAGTATTAGACTGCCCTCAATGCTTTGCATAATCACTAGCTTTCCATTTGGTCGGTAGTCCATGCCACCTTTTTTTTTTACCCATTGTAATTTTTTTTTTGGGGGGGGGAATTAACTTAATTTGTCTTTATTGTTGGAACATGTTACCCACCACTAGCTTTGTCATAACAGTATAAACAATGCATTTTTTTTTTTTTGGGGGGGGGGGGGTTGACAAAGCTCATTGTAAACTAAAAATTTGCCTCGGTAAATGTAATTTGGCACATGTATTCATTTACTTAACATATTGTAGGTAGTCTTATCAATACATTAACATTCCTACGGTTGCATCCAGATAATAACGTTCCTACGGTTGCAGAGATAACATTAATACTTGTGTACAGATAATGTGTTGACCTTCCTACAATCACATCCTCTAATGGACGAGGCGGTAGCCCACGAGCACAACAAGCCAGTGTTCTTCAAGAGAGACCTTATCTTCACTCACCTGGTGGTAGACAAGGTCACTGGGGGGACCTACGGACAAGAGAACACATATACAGTCTACTATGCTGGATCTTGTAAGTTCTACATCGACATTTTCAAAGTATTTAAGTTTTACAAAGACAAATCATTTCTAATATTTAAATGGATCGTGATGAATTCCTTAATTTTCTAATATATGAGGGAATAAGTGGACAAGATACTGTTTTAGTCAAGTGTAAAATCATAAAATTCCTTATAGACTTAATATTTGTTTTAAGCGGAGAACTTTTACATTAACAATTATATTTGATTAGCTGTCTTTTGAGTCATTGTTATTAGGTATTTAGTCGATTATGTGGAAAACTTAATTACCACATAGGTAGGAATTATGGTTAAAATAGAAGGCTGCTCCTTGGTGGAAATCAGACACGATTTAATGTTTTACTATGTATAAACTATCAACACCATGAAATAAACAATTATTTCTTGGGTAGATGCTTATTTTGGGAGATATTATCAAAATATACATAAAAAATTAGCACGAATGGCACATCAGAGCTAGTCAACTCTTAGTTTTGCAGACCATACCACGGGCGGGGATAGAACCCGTGATCAGAGAGTCTCAAAACTCCAGACTGTTGCGTTAGCCACTGGACCAGCTAGCCACAATAAGATTCGTCCAACTAGGTATATTTCTACACCATAGGCACCACTGTGACCACAAATGCAAGTTTTTACAGACGAATCTCCAGCTAGCGTGGCCGTGACAAACTCTAGCTCAAGTCCCCTCAAAACCGTTAACATGACTCACGAAATCGTAATGGCACAATTGCAAACAGTCTAGCCAGTCAGTACCACATAGACAAAGAGTAGGGAACATCAACAAAGAAGTCTGAATAACGTTGAATTACATTAGGATTTTATAGGTAGGTTTCACATGTAAAACCAGTTTAATATTGTCTTCAGTTGTTAACTGTTGTTACTAAGTGTAATGTTTACATAACTCTTTCTCCCCAGTGGAGGGCCGTGTGTACAAGGTGGTAGAGTGGCTGGATGATGAAGATGTCTCACACTCTGAGCTTCTCGATGTCTATGAGGTCACTACACCTGAACCAATAAGGGCAATACAGATTTCCAAAAAGGTATGTTGTGTGTGTGTATAGGTCTCTTGAATATGTGCAACAGGGGGACACACTCGCCCCCTTTCTATTCTGTTTGGTCATCAAGGAAGTCACAGAAGCACTCTCCACTGAGCTCAATATCTGGTTCTTGGTTGATGGTACCCTGGCTGGCACTACAGAATTTCTCCTAGAGGACATCAGAAAAATTAAAGACATGGGAGAAAGCCTGGGCCTATCTTTAAACCCCACCAAATGTGAAATAGTTTCTACCACTCGACAGATGATCCAGAATATTAGTGTTGTTTTACCAGGAGCACGAGCCATTGATCCAGCCAACAGCACTCTCCTTGGTGCTCCTCTTGATTCTACTGCCATCGATCTGATCTTAGAAAAAAAGTCTCAGACCTCAGGACAATGGAAGGCAGGATGAAAGACATCAATACACATGATGCCTTCTACCTACTCACCAGGTGCCTGTTGTCAATCCCAAAACTTACCTACTTTCTGAGATGCTCCCCAGCCTTCAGCAGTCCGAAATTCAAGGAATATTACTCTCCTTAAGACCAGGCTAGAGAGTGTATTGAATCTTTCCCTCGAAGATGGACAGTGGTTGCAAGCCTCACTTCCAGTCAGGCTTGGGAGGCTGGGAGTACACAGATCCTCCCAGATTGCCCTACCAGCTTTCCTGTTCTCTTCCATAGGATCAAACGAGTTAATAAGACAAATTCTTCCGGACAACCTCAGTGACTCAGCAGGAATACAGGACCCTAACTTTGCCACTGCCATCTCTGAATGGAGACTCTTGCTGCTCCATCACCAAACCCTAGTGCAGCACTGACCTACAGTCAAGCTGGGATGGTCCCATCACTGAAAAGGTACTTGCCAACATGCTCAGGGCTGTAACTTCAGACAGAGAGACTGCCCATCTCCAAGCTGTGAGTGCACATCACTCCAGGGACTTCTCCAAACAGTTCCCATTTTGGCACTGGGAATGAGCCTCAACCCTAAGACCCTCTGTGCCTTGCTGCCCCAATTCACATGGAATATGTGTGTATTTGCAGGGATGCGCAGGTCGACTAGTATGGTCTACATGGTCTTAACTGTTCCAAAACCAAGGGCTGGCATGCAAGACACAATGAGGTCAACGACATCATAAAGAGAACCCTTGCTACAGCTGGATGCCCAGCCAAAAGGGAGCCCCAATCACTAACAGCCAACAATACCCACAACCCAGCAAACCACCCTGCTGGGATCACCATCTACCCTTGGAAGAATGGCAGTGTGTCCACACTGGCTGACACCTATGTCCATCACAGTGTCGGGTGACAGGGAGCTGCTGACCACAGGGAGGAGTACAAGATCGGCAAGTACAGGGACATAAGCGAACAGTATCAGTTTGTCCCAGTGGGATCAGAGACCTTGGGATCATTGGGAAAAAATGCCACATGTTTCCTTGAAGAGCTGGGTTCCAGACTCAATGACACCACCAGGGACCCAAGAGCAGCCACTTTCATGTTCCAGCGCCTTGGTGTGGCCATCCAGAGGGGGAATGCATGCTGCATACTGGGCTTGTGTTCGGCTTCGGAGGAGCTGGAGGAGATTCGTAACCTTTGATATATTGTACCAATGTATTCATGTTTGTGTTTTTTATCAATGTAGTGTCTATTAATTAAGTTAGCATGTAGCATATATATATATATATATATATATATATATATATATATATATATATATATATATATATATATTTCTTTCAACATACCAGCCGTATCCCACCGAGGCGGGGTGGCCCAAAAGAAAAAACTAAAGTTTCTCTTTTTAAATTTAGTAATATATACAGGAGAAGGGGTTACTAGCCCCTTGCTCCCGGCATTTTAGTCGCCTCTTACAACACGCATGGCTTACAGAGGAAGAATTCTGTTCCACTTCTCCATGGAGGTAAGAGGAAATAAACAAGAACTAGAAAGAAAATAGAAGAAAACCCAGAGGGGTGTGTGTGTGTATATATATGCTTGTACATGTATGTGTAGTGTGACCTAAATGCAAGTAGAAGTAGCAAGACATACCTGAAATCTTGCATGTTTATGAGACAGACAAAAGACACCAGCAATCCTACCATCATGTAAAACAATTACAGGCTTTCGTTGTACACTCACTTGGCAGGACGGTAGTACCTCCCTGGGTGGTTGCTGTTTACCAACCAGGAAGAAATCCAAATATTCTTCCTTGAAGCCTTTTTATCCACTTCTCTGAGGCTATGGGTCCCACAATTTACACCAGAGGTGGACCCCATCCTATAAAAAAAAAAAAAAAAAAAAAAAATATATATATATATATATATATATATATATATATATATATATATATATATATATATATATATATATATATATATATATATATATATATATATATATATATATATATATATATATATATATATATATATATATATATATTTATTCTTCTTCTTCTTCTTTCAACATACCAGCCGTATCCCACCGAGGCGGGGTGGCCCAAAAGGAAAAACGAAAGTTTCTCCTTTTACATTTAGTAATATATACAGGAGAAGGGGTTACTAGCCCCTTGCTCCTGGATATATATACAGTGGTCCCTCGTTTTTCGTAATTAATCCATTCCTGGAGCCGTTACTATAAACGAAATTTACGATTTACGAATCAATTTTCCCCATAAGAAATAATGTAAATACAATTAATCCGTTCCTGACACCCAGAAGTATTAAAACAAACAAATTTTTAACATGAAATATACATGTAGTACATAATACAATGGGAAATGATGAATGAAGCATTAACAGCATAACACTTACCTTTATTGGAGATTCTTCTTAGTGTATGGGAGACTGGAGGAGGAGAGAGAGAGTGGATTGTTTATAGTTTGGAAGGGGAATCCTCTTCCATCAACACCTCAGGTACCATTTGCTTTTCTGGGGTTGCTTCTCTTCTCTGTTTCTTAATGTATAACTACCAGTGCAATATTGAATGAAATAAACATTACTTTTTCACTTTTTTTGTAATCATTATTACTTACTAAAATTTTATTAAACACCATATTTACTACCAGTCAATTTTACTTTTGTACATTAAACATTATCTTATACTTCCCATAACATTTTGTTGCCAAATTTTCAAGTTTGTATATTCAACCCCAACCTTTATATTATCCTTTGTACCTGGGTACCCGTCTACCATCTTACTATCATATTATAACCAAGACATTACCATTGTTATTTTTTTACTATTATTTTTTTGGTACTTTAATTGTGAATTTTATTTTGTCAATTTAAATCTAGTTATAATCTTGATCTTGTCAACAACCTATACCAGACTCTAGTGCAATTGCAAGTACCATTTCAAATTGTATTTTTATATTATAAGTTTATATTATAATTCCTACCATCTGTCCATTTAACTTTGTTTACCATTACTTAAAATAATTTTAGTCCCTTATATATTTTCTCCTTTATTTTAGCTTTATATAACTACCCTAGTTTATATATTCACAATTGTTAAAATAATCAAGGTGCTATTCTCAGGTGCTAAAGTAGAATAAGTTCACAATTTTGCCATTATATTCCAAAGCTCATTTATTTGATTACCACTTTATTGTTCACCACAACCTATATTAGTCCCTTTTATATTAAATATTAGCCCTTAGCCAAAACAAAAAAAGCATTTAAAATCCCCTTTTTTATTGGGAGGTCGGGCGGGGGTCCACTATTATTTCCCGGCCTTTTTAAAGGGGGGAAAAAAAATTTCCCCATCATTCACCCATCACGTTGTTAAAAAAGTTTTAACACAGTTTTAACGCAACTTTAACACCCCCCCCTTCGGGCACCAAATTCCCATCCCAGAATCGTCCCCCCCGGTTTCTGAACCCTTCAAAAATGTTTTTGTACCCCCAAAACCCAAGTATTAAACCATTTGTCTCATTCACCCTATCAAACACGCCAGCATGCCTGTGGGCCCAAAATCGCCAAAAAAAAAACCCCTTTCCCCTCCCCCAAACCCTTTTCCAGGCCACCTACCCCCCTTTTCCTTTCCCACTCAGATATCACTCTAGTATTTTTTTTTTTCCCCATTTCTCTTCCAACCACCTCAAAAACCCCTTCTCAGCCCTCTGGACCAGTTTTGATAATCCGCCCCTTCCCCCTAACTTCCAAACTACACCTCATTATATTCACACCACAATTTGCCCTCAGACAGCATCTCCACTGCCCCCACCCTTTCCCTTGCTGAAATTCATCAAAAATTTTCAACCCCAATAATTGGAAAAAACTATCCTCATACATTCCCTTTTGCCCGGGACAAAGCTTCCCACAGACCCTAAGTGCACCACCCCATTTTTCCCCCTACAATTTAGATTCCCCCCCATCTTCATAGACCCATCTGCTGGCCCCCACTCCCAAATATCTGAATGCCCCCCTCCATCTCCCCCAAATCTGATACCCAATCTTTCATCACCAACTTTTTATCCTCATCCTTTCTTTCCTGTATTCGTTTAATTTTTTTCTTTGCACCCCCTCCCAAATTCATCCACCAATCTCGCCTTCTCTTAGAATCTCCAAGGAAAGTGTCATCAGAAAGAGCGGGAAAACCCCTTTTTGTGGGGATTCTTTTTTTTTAACTCACCCCTTTTCCCAAGACCCATTTACTTTCTAACCCCATTTTAAAATATATTAAACAACCAGGGGACATAACACCCTTTGTCTAATTATTTTTCTGGGAAAAATTTTCCCCTTCCTACATCCTAACAGCCTCACTATCTTAAAAAACTCTTCACTGTTTTCAGTAACCTACCTCCTCCCCCATACACTTGCAACATCTGCCACATTCCCCCCATCCCCCCTGTCATCTTTTTCCTAAAATCCATAAATCCAAAAAGCCCTTTGCCATCAAATACTGTTCATTAGTTTCACTAAACACCTGGTCCACCCCCCCCCCTTTTCCTAAACCCTCCTTGTTCATCTGCTATCCTATTCCCCTTTCCTTTTTAATTTTTTAATTATAACTTACCATCCCTTTACCAGGTATACTAACTGACTTACCCCTTAATTTTTTTGATTTCTTTTACCCCCTTTTCCTTTAAGAACTATGCTTTTCCTCTCCCAAACCCCTTTGGTACCTTCCCCTTTTCCCATACAAAAAAAATTAAACCACTCAAAATATACCCCCAATTTTTTAACTTTTCTATTTATCCCACAATCCGGCGTTTATTTCATTTTACCTTTACGCCCACGAACACCCCCCAACTCCTGGCTCTTTCCTCACCCCCCGATGTTATTCCCCCCTTCCCCTATACAAAATCCAGCTTCCTATCTTCATCAAATTTAAAAATTTAAAAATTTTCCCCTCCATCTTCCTTTATTAACCTCCCTTAATAACTCTCCTCCCCTTTTTTTAACGGACAAATCCATTTTTTCTCTGGTTTTCTTTAACGTTAATTCACCAAAACTTTTTTCTTTTTAAAAATGTTATTTTATCAATCTCTCATTTGCCTCTTTACTTGCTTCCCCACTCTCTTAACCCTTTCTTTTTCTCCATATCCCTTTTCCCCTCATCACTTATTTTGTAAAAATTTATCTAATTTTTCCTTATACTCTTTTAATCATTTCCCCCAAATCGCCCCCCTCCTGCACCATTTTTCCAACCAAAAATTCTGCTAACACCTAACACACTTTTTTAAACCACCCCATCCCTTTTGACCCCATTCCTATGTTCTTCCCATCTATCCTCCAATGTGTTTATTCAAAATTTTTTAACTCCCCCTTTTTAGTTTAAAAACCTTCACCTCTCTCTCCCTGATGTTTTCTATTCTCTTTTTCCCCCAACCCCCTTTTTACTCTCAGTGGCCAAATGAAAGGATCTGATATATCTGTGGCCTCTAAAACATGTACATCCTGAAGTCTCCCAACAGTCTTTTATCTCCCAAACAAATCCAACAAACACTGCTTTTTACCACATCATATCTTGTATATTATTTTCCTCTTTTTTTAAAAATTTTAACCATAACAAACCCCTTTCTATACAAATTTCAAAAAAGGCCCCCCATTATCTTTTTAACCTGGTACAAAACTTACCTACCACACCCTCCTAAAATTTTCTCCTATTTTGCTTCGGCCCCCTACCACAACTTCACTTTCAAAGGCCCTTCTTTCATTAACATCTCCCAAAATCTCTCTCCCCCTGCTTCTTTCCGGGGCAACACATTATCCCCACTTCTGATCCAATTTTACTTTAACCCACAAAAATTTTTTTGAATTTACAATTTATATTCTTCCCCTTTCCATAACTGATCATTTAAATTACTGCTATTTCCCTTTTGCCTAACTTCAGATCCCCAGAAACCCCCTTTTATTTCCAAAACTCCCCCCCCCCTTCAGCTTTGTTTCAGAAAGGAATTCAAAATTTTTTATTCAAAACATCAGCAATCATCTGTTTCTTCATCCCCCCCACCCCACCTTTTTTAACATCCCATTTTTATAAAGTTTTTTTCTTTTTTTTAAAGCGGGGAAGGGGGTTTACACCCATTGCTCCCGCTTTTTAGTACCCATTGAACGGGGTTTTTTGGGGGAAAGTTCTTTTCCATTTCCCCTGGCAATGGGAAAAAAAAGAAAACAAGAGCATTTAAAAAGGAAAAAAAACCTAGTTTATGAATATGTAATTTGTTGAAGTGTGACCAAAGTGTAGTGGGAGAGAAGATACCCCCAACCAGGGTTTAGAACAAAAAAAGAAACCAAATCCTACCATCATGAAAAAAGACGGTTTTTGTTCAGTCATCTGTCAGAGGGTAGTATTTCCTGGTGTTTGTTATAACCCTATACCTACTTAAAATCTTACCTACTATATAATAGCTAAATTAAATCCAAAACCAAAAAACCCTTAAATTGATAAACATCTACAGAGTTCCAAGTAAAATTTAATTTAGTAAAAACCGGGAAAGTATGATAACTGATGATGAAACAAAGATCAACACCCCCAGGTGACCAATAAATCTCCTGCAAGACCAGGACCGCATAATTCACAAACAAATAGTAACGTATTTACTACCAAAGAAAAATAAAGAGTTAAGAGACTAGTGTTTCTACTTGACCATCGGGAAACACCATACCCCTTTTTAAAATCAGGCAAATAAAAAGATAATCCCAAATCCCTACTTTCCCCCCATAAAACTCTGGAAATCCCAAGACACTATAAAGTCCCCTTCAGACTTCCAATGAGGCCCCATTAATAACTTCACAGCTAGAAAATTATTTAAAAAGGGCAAATTTTTTTTTTTTTCAAAGGCCGCCCCCCCACGAGCAGGGGACCCAAAAAAAAAAAATCCCAAAAAAAAAATACTTTCATCATTTCAACACTTCACACCCGCATTATCACTTTTTTTGGGGTGTTTGAATACAACAGCTAGAAGCAAAATAAAAAGAACACAAATATCCCCCCAAACTGATATTGACAATGTAAATAATTTTCTAAAAGCCCAAACCCTCTATAACAAGCACTGAAAAAAAAATAAACAGATGACAGCAAGACTGAACAGCCCCGGGCTAACACCCCATTCCAAACCATAAATACAAAACAAAAATGAAAACAGTACAAATGGGTCACATAACCAGAGACCAAAAAAAACGTTACTCTAATCCCCAGCCTGATAAGGGGCAAAAATTGTATTATGAGAAAAATTTATCAACACGAGGTATAAAAAGCCTAAAAACCTATTAAATTCTGGGAAAAAAAGATATCAAATGCAAATAAAATTAGAAAATCAGATGAACCCAACCCCACCAAAAAACAGAAAAGACTAATGATTTTCCCTATAGGAAAAAACCCTTTGCCAAAAAACCCCAAGCTCAGATACCCCCCAAAATGACTACTCACCCAATACAAACACTGTTCCAGCTAAACCCCTCAAGTCCCCTTTTATTTCCCCAAAAAAAAAAGGGGAGTTTTAAATCCCTACCATTTTTTATATAAAAAAAATTTAAAGTTATCACCAATCTTTTGAAACCTTTTTAAAAATCCATTGAACCCTCCACCCCCCACATCTAAAATATAAGGGTCCCCCGACCAAAAAAGGGGGTTAAAACGGGTTTAAAACTATAGGCCAATATCCAACACACCCTCCCCAAAAATTTCGAAAATTTAAATTCAAAAGAATCTACTCCCCCCCCCAAACATACTAAACCCCTCCCAATTTGGATTCAGGCCTAAAAAAAATTAATGATGCTATTATACACTTTTAAACATAAAACACGCAAAGAAAAAGAAGTCCATACTTCATTGACTTACGAAAAGCTTTGATACAGTTGACCATGACTTAACTAAAATTGTCACACTAGGGATAAAGGGCACTCAACTACCTGTCACCCAAAAAGGAAGAAATAAAAGAAAAAGGGGGGAAACCCCTTTCGAAAACTCAAAGTTGGGTCCCCGGGGAAGTGCCCTTTGGGCCCCTCTTTCTTTCTCTAAAAAGAATTTCCCAAATGCTTCAATTCTCAAACCCACTTTTGCAGATGACATACATCTTTCTCTCCCCGGGGCCCCATCACCACCCAAAACTGTAAATGGAATTTACAAAAAATATCTCCGGATAACTAAAAACTTACATAAAATTGAAAAACCTTTTTTCAGTTTGGAACAGAGTTGATGTCCCCCTTTAATAAGAAAAACGGATAACCATACAAAGCAAAGAGGAAAATTTTAGAACCCACCGATAATAGACTAAAAAAAAAATTTTAAAGACTGTAGGCATACTATCGAAGAACGGATATGTTCCAATCAGCCCTCCGGGCCCCTATACCCTCTTTTTACCCTATCTCACCATGGAATTTGTAGGGGGCTAACAAAAAAACCCATCCAGACCACAAATCCCCAAAAAAAGGTTGGTTAGAATGATAAAAAATTTACCAGGCCCAACCCCACCAATTTTCAAACACTAAACCTACTCAATAAAACACCCATACTTATTACTGCACCTATTACATACATAGAACACTTAACCCCGATATTAACCTCCTCAAACATCCCCTTTCCCAAACCCTCAACAAAAATTTGACCATAACACAAGGAAAGATCTTTTTTTTGTTTTCCCCCGTGCCCATCCCCAACTATAAAAACTAAAATGCAAAAACAAAAATCTGGAATTATTATGTAAATGTAAAAGAAACATCCTTTTTATAATTAAAGTCTCTTCTCAAAATACTTATCCCCCAAAACCCAAAAAATCTAATAACTAAACCCTTTAAATTGTAATTTAAAGCTAAATTATATCACATAAATGTTAAACCAAAAAACCAATCTAACTCATTATTTTTAAATAACTCCCAAAAGAAAACTTTATACTAATTAAACAATGCAGCAAAACTAGACCGTCTTTGTAATACTACGGCTTTATAGTAATCTGTTTTTTAATTTTTTACCCTGATTTATCTTTTATTAATTTAATTTAAATTTTTCCCCCCCGTGTATGCATAGTAAAAGGGTTTGGACTGCCTTATCTTTTTTTTTGTACCTCTGATGTGTGTCAAATTGTTTAAATAAAAAAATAAAAAAAAAATGCCATAGACCACTGAGAGCCCTGGGTCCTGTCTCCAAAAAAACTGGGGAAGGCCTTTTCGCCTTTAACATTTCCCAAAAATCCGACTGTCACTGTACATGTTGTATGGCCAACCTTTTGGGGTTATGTTTCTCCAAAAAGTTTTATTTACCCCAAAAGAAAATCTTTTTAATTTCTGGGGCACCTTTTCCTCTTTTCCTCCTCCTGCAAAGATTCGGCGGATGTTGCTCTTCCTTTGAACCCTTTTGGCTCCTCAGTGGGTGATTTCATTGTGTTTTCCCACCACTTCCACATCCCCCAAACTCACATAAACCCCCATGGAACCCCCGGGCAATTGATTTAAAAACAGACATGGCTTTTTGGGTGCCCCAAACCTTAAATCCCCCGTCGAAAAAACCCTGCCAATTTTCTCCAGGTTAGCAAAGTTTTGAGATCCCCCCGCCATACCTAAGGTTTTTGCAGGGGGGATGTAATGTTTTCCCAAAAACCCCTTTGGGGGTCGGGAGGTCGGGGTAAAGTAAACACCGGAAACATTGTTTTTTGTGTAGATTTTTTAAAGTTTGCAGAAACCCTCGGGGTCCGGGCTGAGGAGGGGAGGGTTGGGGGGAAAGAACATTGGGATGAACCCAAACCCCCAAAAGGGTTCCAAGTTTTAATGAGCAGTGCATTTTCATTACCAGGACAGACCCAATTTTTTTTCCCGGGAATACCCTACACTGGGGCCAAACACTTCATTGAACCATTTAAAAATTTCTCGTGCCCCATGCCTATAAAATTTCCAAAAACCCTTTTTTATAACATTATTTTTCCGAACATTTGGGATTTTCAGAATGGTACACTAGTAATGTTCATTTTGAAACCCCCACGCATTCCAAACATTAGTGTCATTTTTCAATTTGTCCTGGCATTCCCTTTTCCTCTGTGTAATGAAGGGTTTCCCTTTCTTTTCCCAAAGAGGCCTGTTTACAAATTGAACACTTTTCGGTTTAGCCCTTCATTTATTTTTCCCCAACTATGTTTTTTTTTGGGCCCGGCCCGAATAGCCTCACCATGCCTTACCACGACGCCAGTGTTCAATCTCTCAAAAAGCCTTTGGGGTTTTAAAATTTCACTCATGAGAGAAAAAGGAGATGGGATAAAGGAGAAAGAAGCACAGGAAGAGGGGGAAGATAAACAAAAGGGGAGGCAGTTGGGAAAGATAAAAACAGTATTGAGGATAGTTTAATGAGAGCATAGGCAAGGGGGTTGAGGAGGGGGGGTTAAAAAATGTATTTTAGGTTTAAAAGGAATTTTGGGGGTTACAGGAAAGTGGGGGGGAGGGAAGAGGAGTGATTTTGGAATATGATGTAAAGAGAGAAAAGGGAAAAAAGTTACATAAGAAATTTTTTCAAATAAAGTGTGAAGGAGGGAAAATATATGGAGAAAAGAGAAAAGAGGGAAGCAATGAAAAAAGCTGGGGAGTGGGGGAGATGTTATCAACAAATTTTTGAAAATAAGAAAAATTTTAGAAAATTAAAAAGTTTAAAAAAAGGGGGAAAAAAATGGGGTCCAAAAAAAAAGAAGAGTTATTAAATGGAGAGGAAAGGGATTGGGGAAAATGGAGGAATATTTTGGGAATTTTAAATTTATGAAAATAGGGGTTGTGATTTGGAAGGCAAAGGGGAAAAACATCTTTTAGGATGAGGGAAGAAAACCAGGAAAATGTGGGGAAATTCGTGAAGAGAGGAAATGAAAGGGGGGGGATTGATGGGGAAAAAATAGAAATGTTAAAAACAGGGAACATTTGGAGTGGAGTAATTATTTAATAAATGTTGGAAGGGTTTACCCAGGGGTTGGAGAGAGCATAGTTCCGAAAAAAGGGGGTAAAAGAGGCAAAATTTTGGGGGGTAAGTTCTGAGTATACCTGGTAAAGTGTATTGAGTTTTTTTGAAAATTAAAGAAGCGGGGAAAAGGGTTTTAAATGGGGATATAGGTTGAAGATAAACACACTTGTGGGTGGAAAATTTTTTAGACTGAGATGAGGGGTGGGCCCCGCGCCTGCCTGTCCGCTGAATGGTCTGCCACCCAGTGAGGCCGGGGAGGGGGATGAGCCCCCCATCTGTATCCTGTGCACCAAAAACAGGCCAAAGGGATCCCATCTGCAATGGGTGATACTGATATGCTTTTCCATAAACTGGGAATACAGGATCACAAAAAATTTTGACAGGAGAAAGGAAGCAGATAAAAGGGGGGCTTTGGAAAAGGGAGGGGTGGTGGACCGGTGTTTAAGGAAAATATATGAACAGTATTTAGATAACAAGAGGTCTTTTTGGATTTTTGGGTTTGGAAAAGAGAGACAGGGGGGATGGGGGGGAGGTCAGATGTTCAAGTGTAAGGGGGGGAGGTTACTGAAAGCAGGGAAAAGGCCCCGGAAGTGAGGCCGGTTTGGTATGGGGGAAATTATTTCAGTAAAATAGGGCCCTTTGACAAGGATTTTGATGTCCTTTGGGTTTTTTAATATATTTATAGATGGGGGGAAGAGAAGTAAAAGGGGTCTTTGGGAAGAGGGTGGTTAAAAAATAAAGAATCACACACAAAGTGGGGTTTACTAACAGAGGCAGGGGGGTTTGATAGGAGTAATGGAGACAAATGGTTTTTTAAAACTTGCGGGTTGGGGGAGCAAAAAACATTTATAAGGGTTCAGGAAACCGCAGGCGGACGAGTCCTGGAGATGGGGGCAGCCTGCACTCGGGGGGGTGTTAATGTTAGTTTTAAAAACTTAAAACACCCCTTTTGGCAAGAATGATGGAGGAAGATTGAAAGTTTTCTTTTCCCCCCCCCTTGGGGGAACCAGTGTAAAAAATAAAAAAAAAAAAAAAATATATATATATATATATATAAATTTTATATATATATATATATATATATATATATATATATATATATATATATATAACACACACACACAAACACAACTACCCTTTTCCCTTTTTTTAAACCAGTTGGTTCCCAGAAAAAATATAAACCGGGGAGGTTTTTTATGAATATCAAAAAAAATTTTTTAAAGACTTTATTTTATTGTTTTTTTTTGGATTTATATTTTATTTCTTTTTTTGTTTTATGTTTTTATGAAGGGTTTTGGATAAACACTTTCATAAATGTTTTACAAAATTGCAAAAAAAGGGGAAATCAGTGGTTAAGTCAAAAAAAGCGGATGTGTATATAATATATATATATATATATATATATATATATATATATATAATATAATATATAATAAATCCAACCTACCAAGGTTTTAACCCATTTGTACTTCCCCTTGTGTAGACCCCCCCTGCGTTTAACCCCCGAATCACCCAACTAAAAAAAACCCAAACTTGTGTAACTTTGGTAAGAACAAAGTGTGGGGTCTTTTTAATTGATTTACTCTCCCCTTTTTGGGGCCACCCCAGGTTACATATTTTTTAACCAAACAGTTTTAATAACAACACTTGGCCCAAAGATTAACCCCTGTTTTACTGCCCCCTTTTGGGGTGCTCAAGGCTAGTACACCCAAAAAAAGGGGTGAGAAGAAAAGTTTTTGGCCCCCCTCTCCGGTGTCCCACCAAAGGAACACGCCTTTAAATGCTTTTGTTGTGGGGATCCGGGTTAAGGTCGGGGGTTTTTTTTCTTCCTTTTTAGGGAACTGGCAGCAACCCGTTTGACCTGGCCATCCAGTGCTAAAAGGGGGCAAAAGTGGGAAAAATTTTTACTTCCTCATAGCCTAAACGCCAAGCCGAGGAAGGAGAGGGGACAGGAATATCTCCATGGGCCAAAGGGGAAACCCCCCCCATTAAAAGGGCAGGTGAGGAAAATGACCCAAGGACAAGGCCCAAGGTAGTCCGGAGAGGATAAGGGGGACCACAGCAAAAGGGCCCCCCCTCCCCGGGTGTGGGGGACACCAGGGGGTGGGGGAGTCTGTCACCAAGGTGGACAGATGAGCTGCCGTCTTGAGTGAACTCAGGAGGGGTTTAATACCGGCGGTTGGGGCAGCCCAAGGGGAGGGGCCTAAAGTTCAGCAGACCCCTGGAAAAAGGGGGGAGGTGCAGGCCCTCTTGACTGATGGAGATTCCTTCCCGTACCCTTTTGAAGTCTGGGAAAAGGAAGAGGTAATAAGGGGTGTGTGGAGAGCCGATCTCCCCATTCCCCAATTTAACATGGGGGTACCACCAAGGGGGAAACAACCTTTAAAAACAGGGGGAGATTTCCCCCCAACAAAAATGGCAGGACGGGCGGGGAGAGACAAAATCCAGGAAAAATTGGGGAAACAGAGAAAAACCAATGGTTGTGGGGGAAAGGACGGAAAGGCGGTGGGTGGTGGCTGCCCGGGCCAGATAACACGAATTGGGAGTGAAGAGTTGTTTTAATGCCATTTGTTTGTTTACAAATTCTTTCTTTAAACATCGGCCCTATCCCCCGGGGGGAAAGAAAAACAAAGTTTCTCCTTTTTCATTTAGTCGGAAAAAAAGGGTTAAAGCCCCTTGCTCCCGCATTTTAGCACCTCTTTCAACACGCATCTTTCGGGGGAAAAAATTCTTTCACTTCCCATGGGGAAAAAGAGGAAAAAAAGAAAAGAACGAAAAAATGAAGAAAAACCCCCGGGGGTGTTTTATGGACATGTGGTTGTGACCAAGTGTAAAAAGAGAAACTTGCCTGAAATCTTTCATGTTTGAACAGAAAAAGCAAACCCGCAAATCCCACCATCAAAAAACAATTACAGGCTTCCTTTTTCCCCACAGGGGAGGGGAACTCCTGGGTGGGGGTTGTCTGCCAACCCACCTTGGGGTTTAATACTTAAGCTGTTTCCAGGCTAGACACCCCAAAAGGGGGAAAAAGAAATTGGGGTTAAAACTTTCCCCCCTCAAAAATTTCCCAGACCAAAAAAACCCTAGCCTGGCTGGTTTTCTCTTAGGATTGGGGGGCCCTTGGTTAAGGCATCATGGTTCTCCCCCAATGGTGGGGACGGGGGTTCACTTTTTTTTAACTTTTTGGGAAAGGGGCCAGTGATTTTTAAAAATTTTGGGGTAAAACCCTTTCATAAAATATTTAAAGCACATGATAATGGCTTCATGCAGTGCAATTCCTGATGATAATGGAGTTTCATGCGGGGCTAAAAATCATAAGAACATTTTTTTTTTAAAAGGGTTGGTGTACGTTTATTAAGAATTGATTTTTATCTTTTTCATGAACTATTTGGGTTGAATTTAAAAATTTTATTCATTTTTTTTATCGAAAATTTCATCTCTTTTTTAAAAAGGGCTGATATAGATTGTTTTGGATGAAAAGAAATATTTTGTCTCTAATTTTTTTGTTTGCTCCCCTTTTTCTTTTGGGTCTGGGGGGCATTAAATTTTAACATTTTCCCTTTCTAGCTAGTGTTACTTATTGTTCTTAAAAAAGTCTTACCACCTCTTGTGCCTATAGAAGGTGAGCCTCTCACTTTCCAACCTGCACCTTCTCCTCCTTCCTTGTAATATGATGTTATCCGTCCCTGCATGAAATCATAACCTCCCCTTCATCACTAACTTTCGACAAATCAAAATCACCTCTCCATGTTTATTCCACCCTTCCCAAATTGCCTCATTTGTTTTTTAATCCATTCCTTTTTTGCATCTTCATCTTGTTAATTTTCTCTCCTTTCCATTTATCCCTCTCTTTCCCCCCATATACTCTGCTCTCCATCTATTATTTTTACACTGCAAACCATACGCTCGCCCCACCCTTTTCAGTATCAACTTGTTCATGTAGAAAGAAGAATTTACTTATAGAAAATCAAATTGTGTAAGAAATACTAGGGCTGAATGGATTTTTGAATTAAAGTTATATTGACAAATCTTTTTATACATTATGGCTGAGTTAGTAGTATAGCTATGGACTTGCAACTGCAATGAAGGACACCAGTTCAGTGCCCATTAAAAAATTGTAAAAATAATGTTTTGTGATTCAATGTTAGTGTGTGAGATATTGCATGTAGAGATGTACAGTGTGGAAATTGGTTTTGTATTTCTCAGTGATTAAAGTGCAGGAAATGCTGATGATATTTAAATAAATAATTTGCATGATGTATATTGGTATGAAAGTAAATTGTTTACTTTGTACAGTATGCTAGAAATATTGTTGAGAGTACATGTACTGTACTGTTCCATCAAGAACTATAGAAGTCCTTGATGGACAAATTTTGTGATTGTTAAATAATGCCATTTTTTTTTACTCAAATAATTGTTTTTGCAGCACAAGTTTTTTGGCATCATTCAAAACCCAATGGACCGTTCATGTCAGGACGCTATAAGGTCTGCGCTGTTTAACCCCATTGGGGTGGGAAAAGGATGGAATTTCAAACCCCCCGGGGAAGTATAAAGGGGAAACCCAGGGTTAAATGTACCAGACCTCCGTTTTAGTTAAAATTTTTTAAAAAACTGACCTTTTCTTTGAATGTTTTTTTTGTCTGATCCCCCAACTTTTTTAAAAATTTTTGAAAACCCTTTTCAGGCCTGTCAAAGTTTTTAATGACCCGACACTGTCCAACTTAATTTTGAATTAGTTCAGCATCCTCCCAAAATTTGGGTGATAATTAACCCTTTTTTTGTTAAACTCTTTCTGAAAAACATTTTTTTGTTAAAAATTTTTGGAAAAAAAAAAAAAATTTTTTTGAAAAGATGAGAATCTTTTTTTAGGGAATGACAAAAAAAAATGGTTGAAAACTTGGAATTTTCCCCCGGGTTAGGGTTAACGGAAAATTACATCGGATTTCCACTTGGAGCCCTGTTTTGGCCAACTGTTCCAGTTGGGAAAAAAACCAAGCTATTTTTGGCCCATTTTTTTATGTTAGTACAAGAAACTGCCCATTTACTATTTGCCACCCAATAAAGTGGCAGAAATTGGAATTTTTCCAATTTATGAAATTAAAAGATGCCAGTTAAATAGGTTCTAAAAAAAAAATGTAGACATTCGGACTAAAATACATATTTTTCATTAGTCACGTTTTTAAGCCCTCTTTTATTACTTTGCTTTTATTTTTTTTTTTTTATTTATACAAAAAAAACAAAATTTACTTTATAAACTACTCATTATTTTAAAATGGTATAATAATATCAGTAAAAAGTGAAAGAATAAGAATTGGGGTGTTTGTTACTCTTGAACTTGGGAAAAAAAACCCTCATTACTTTAGCTAATTTTAAGGGCGTTATGAAAAAAAATAAAAATCTCTATTTCTGCAAGGTTTTTTTCCTTTAAAGGGAAAATGAGAATAAAGAAAATATTAGAAAATACACCCGTATGTTTAATCACAAAAAGAAAAAAGTGGGTAAAACATATATATATTATATAAAAATCAAAAAGGTTAAGAGGGGTAAATAATATAAAATAAACAAATAGGTGGGTGGGGTGTTATCAACAAAATTTTTTGAAAATGAGAAAAAATTTGGGGGAGATTAATAAGTTGAGGGGGAAAATAGGGGAAAAATATATTTGATAGTTCAAATGGAGAGGAGTTTAAATGAGAGTGATATTAAAAATGGAGGGAATATTTTGAGGGAAATTTTTAAATGTTGATGGTGGGCTGTGATTTTGGTTGGGGAAGGGGGGTACATCTTGGAGTGAGGAAGGTGAGTTGTGAATTTGGGGAAAATTTAGGATGTTAAAAGAAGGGAAGGAGCTGGGGTTGATGGGAAAAAAGAAGAAATACTAAAGCAGGTGGGGATATAGTTTTGGAATGGTTTGGGGTTTTTTTTTAAAAATCTATGGAAGAGGGTAAGGTACTGGGGTTCAGAGAGCATGCATAGTTCCTTTTTATAAAGGCAAAGGACAAAAGAGAGTGCAAAAAATTTTGGGGGAAAAAGTCTTTAAAAATACCTGTTAATGTATGGTAGTTATTATTGAAAAAATTGATAAGATGGAAGAGGATAAGATGAACAAGGAGGCTTTTGGAAGGGGGGGATGTAAAACCCGTTTAAAAAACATATAAAACAGATTTACATAAAGGAAAGGGGGTTTTTGTGCATTTAGGAAAAAATGACAGGTTGATAGGGGGCAATGTTTAGATATTGCAGATGATGGAAAAAGGAGGTTATTGAATGCAGGAAAAAATTTTTTTAAAAACTAGTGAGGCTCAGGCGAGAACATGGGGAGAGAGGAGAAATTTCCCCGTAAAAAAAGGGGCCTTTGATAAGGGTGTGATTCACCGTTTGGGTTTAAATATTTATGATGAGGTTTGAAGAATCTTGGGGGAGGTGGGATTAAGAAAAAAGAATTAAAAAAAGTGGAGTTGTTTTTTCTAATGACACTGTGTTTGGGGGGGTTTGGAGAGATTTCAGAGGTTCAGAGAGTTTTTAGGGTTGTGAAAATTAAAAATGAATATAGGAAAAAAGGGATGAGGATAAAAAATAAGAAAAGATTGATATCAGATTGGGGGGAATGTATTCAGAATTTAGAGGAATGTCAGCAGCATGAAAGATGGGAAATAGAATTGACAAGGGGGAAAAGGGGAGTGGTGCACTTAGAGTCTGTGGGGAAAAAGCTTTTTCCAGGAAAAGGGGGGGAATAAGGAATTTTACCAATGTCTTATATGGGTGCCAAAAAGGTGATGAAATTTAAAAGGAGAAAGGGTGGGGGCAGTGGAAAAAGGGCTGTCTGATAAATGTCGGATTTTTATATCACAGTTCATCTAATATGACATAAACAATATAAATAACATAGAAACATGATATATACAGTGGACCCCCGGTATTCGATATTAATCCGTTCCTGAGAGCTCATCGAATACCGAAAATATCGAAAACCGAATCAATTTTCCTCATAAGAAATAATGGAAATCAAATTAATCCGTGCAAGACGCCCAAAAGTATGAAAAAAAAAATTTTACTACATGAAATATTAAGTTCAATGCAATAGAATAATTACAATAACAATAAAATAATTGACACTTACCTTTAACGAAGATCTGGTGATGATTGATGGGATGGGAGAAGGGGAGAGGTGTTAGTGTTTAGAAGGGGAATCCCCTTCCATTAGGACTTGAGGTAGCAAGTCCTTTTCCGGGGTTACTTCCCTTCTTCTTTTAATGCCACTAGGACCAGCTTGAGAGTCACTGGACCTCTGTCGCACAACATAACTGGCAGCCTCACCATGCCTAATCACACTATGTATGCCACTACAATTCTTAAATCTTTTAAACCAACCTTTGCTGGCCTTAAATTCACTCACATCAGCACTAGTTGCAGGCAATGATCGCTTGAGAGATGCTATCTCCTGCTATCTGTTTTTCATTTATCCACACCAATAACAGTCTCTCAACATTTTCTAACACTTGCGGTCGCTGTTTTGTAATCACAGTTGCACCTTTTGCAAGAACAGCTTCCTTGATTGCCGTTTTCCTGGTCACTATAGTAGAGATGGTTGATTGGGGTTTATTATACAACCTGACCAGCTCCGACACACGCACTCCACTTTCGTACTTTGCAATTAGCTGTTTCTTCAGTTCAATAGTCATTAGCGCCTTTTTTCTCGAAGGGTTGGCACTAGAAGCTTTCTTGGGGCCCATGGTGACTTATTTTGCAGAAAGAAGCACCAAAAACAGTGATAATATGGATAACATGGAATGTACCGAATGTATCCTTAGATGCGCGCACATTGGCTGGCTTGTAAATACTGGCATACACGGGGCAGTTCAGACCACACGTGGACACGTCTCGTACGAATCGTATTGAATACCGGGTTTTCAATCGGATACCGAGGCAAAATTTTTGCAATACAATGCATCAAATACCGGATTTATCGAATACTGATGCCATCGAATACCGGGGGTCCACTGTACAGTGGACCCCCGCCTTACGAACGCATCGCCTTACGTTAAATCCGCCATATGAAGCATTTGAACACAAAAATTTTGCCTCGCCTCACAATAAAAAACTCGCCTTACGTGATTCGTCTGGGATGCGTCCCACGTGTGGCCTCAGCACCAGTGTTTACAAGCCAGCCAGTGAGGTCGCATCTACGCATACATTCGGTACATTTCACATTATCCCAGTGTTTTTAGTGCTTGTAACTGCAAAATAAGTCACCATGGACCCCAAGAAAGCTTCTATTGCCATCCCTGTGGTAAAAAGGGCGAGAATTAGTATGGAATTGAAAAAAGAAATTAAGGAAATGTGTGCAAAGTGGGTTGAACTGCAAACCTTTATGGATGAAAATCACCCTGACACAGCTACTGCAAGCCGTGTTGGCAACCTGTATGGCCCATTTTAGGAAAGTCTTAAAGGAACGGGAGATACAGAGCTCTATCAAATCAAATCAAGTTTATTCTCTATAAGGATTACAATGCTGAGTTTACAGAATTTGGATATTGTGTGGTTTACATGTTTTAAAATAATAATTACAGAGGGGGCCACTAGAACACCTAGCATGGCTAGGCATTTCTGGCAGACTTAGATTAATTCTTAACTTTAAAATGTTACAAATTATGAGGTAAGTTGGTATTATGGCTAAGTGACTAAATACTAGTTTGTGAGTTCAGCAATGTGAATGCTTTTGTTTTTGCACAATACATAGTTTCAGTATTGGAGTATCACAGGCCAACTTATGACTAGTTAGGATTCATTATTTTAAGATTAAGATTGATATTTCTGTGTTTATGGTCAAATGGGTGAGTGAGTGTAAGTGTGAACCACCAGGTGGTATTCATGTAATTAGTTGATGGGGTGTATCAGGGAGATAAGATGTTTTCTAATGGTAGTTTTGAAGGTGATGAATGTGCCTGCAGTTCTAGAGTTTTCAGGGAGGGTGCTCCAGATTTTAGGGCCTTTGACATACATTGAATTTTTGTAAAGGTTTAGTCGGACACAGGGAATGTCATAGAGATGTTTGTGTCTGGTGTTATGCCTGTGGGTTCTGTAACAACTATCAAGAAAGCATTTTAGGTCAAGGTTAATATTGGAATTTAAGGTCCTGTAGATGTAGATTGCACAGTAGTAAGTGTGGATGTACTGAACAGGGAGTAAGTTTAGATCTATGAAAAGTGGGGGGGAGTGTGTTGCCAGGGATGGGATTTGATTATTCTTACTGCGGCTTTTTGTTGAGTTATTATTGGCTTTAGGTGTGTTGCTGCAGTTGATCCCCAAGCACAAATAGCATAGGTGAAGTTTGGATAAATAAGTGAGTGGTATAGTGTGAGAAGGGCATTTTGTGGCACATAGTATTGTATCTTGGGGAGGATCCCAACTGTTTTGGATACTTTTTTGGTTATGTGTTTCATATGGGTGCTGAAATTCAGGTTGTTGTCAAGGTATAGGCCTAGGAATTTGCCCTCATTATGTCTGGCAATTAGAGTGTTGTCGATCTATGGACAGATTTGTTGTGCAACAGAGGTCCAGTGAATCTCAAGCTGGTCCTAGTGGCATTAAAAGAAGTAGGGAAGTAACCCCGGAAAAGGATGTGCTACCTCAAGTCCTAATGGAAGGGGATTCCCCTTCTAAACAATAACAACTTCCACACTCTCCCCTCCTCCCATCCCATTAATCATCACCAGATCTTCAATAAAGGTAAGTGTCATGTATTCTATTCTTAGTAGAGTAGTAATTGTGCATGTCTTCTTCAGTTTGTGTGTATTAAAATTAATATTTCATGTGGTAAAATTTTTTTTTTCATACTTTGGGGTGTCTTGCATGGATTAATTTGATTTCCATTATTTCTTATGGGGAAAATTAATTCGCCTTACGATAATTTCGGCTTACGATGAGCTCTCAGGAATGGATTAATATCGTAAGGTGGGGGTCCACTGTACTCTAGGATGAATAAAATATGTCATTATGTAACAGGTGGAGGCGGCCACAACCGCTCCCTCTTTGTTGTGGTAAACACTGCCATCTAGTGACGGCCTTTTGAAGCCGTCTATTATTATAATTATTATATGTAGTACATTATTGTTATACTGTACAGTGGACCCCCGGTATTCGATGGCATCGGTATTTGATAAATCCGGTATTCGATGCATTATATCACAAAAAATTTTCCTTGGTATTCGATTGAAAACCCGGTATTCGATACGATTCGTACGAGACCTGTCCACATGTGGCCTGAACTGCCCCTTGTGTGCCAGTGTTTATAAGCCAGCCAGTGTGCGCGCATCTAAGGATACATTCGGTACATTCCATATTATCCATATTATCACTGTGTTTGGTGCTTGTTTCTGCAAAATGAGTCACCAAGGGCCCCAAGAAAGCTTCTAGTGCCAACCCTGTGGTAAAAAGGGTGAGAATTAGTATGGAAATTAAGAAAGATTTTTGAAGGGTTTGGGGCTAACCCTGAAAAGCCTTTACCAGTTGTGGAATACATTGGGCCTACTTCAAAAATTAAGGAAATGTGTGCACAGTGGGTTGAAGTGCAAACCTTTATGGATGAAAATCACCCTAACACAGCTATTACAATGACAATGTTGTGGCCCATTTTAGACAAATCGTAAAGGAACGGGAGGTACAGAGCTCTATGGACAGATTTGTTGTGCGACAGAGGTCCAGTGAATCTCAAGCTGGTCCTAGTGGCCTTAAAAGAAAAAGGGAAGTAATCCTGGAAAAGGACTTGCTACCTCAAGTCCTAATGGAAGGGGATTCCCCTTATAAACACTAACACCTCTCCCCTCCTTCCATCCCATCAATCATCACCAGATCTTCATTAAAGGTAAGTGTCAATTATTTTATTGTTATTGTAATTATTCTATTGCATTAAACTTAATATTTCATGTAGTAAATTTTTTTTTTTCATACTTTTGGGTGTCTTGCACGGATTAATTTGATTTTCATTATTTCTTATGAGGAAAATTGATTCGGTTTTCGATATTATCGGTATTCGATGAGCTCTCAGGAACGGATTAATATTGAATACTGGGGGTCCACTGTATATGTATTATTATTATTATTATTATTATTATTGTATTACATATACTATTATTATTATACATATTATTATTATTATATGTATTATTATTATTAAACATATTATTATTATTATTAATATATAAATTGTAATTATTATTCACACAAAAAATATAAGATTTACTGTTATTCCTTATTGCAATAATTGTATAAATAATGTCAACCCATTCACGACTGCATGTTGGAATGGACAGTGACATCATTTGTTTACTCTGAAACAGCCAAGCAATGGACCATTTCTCCTAGGCTGAGCTCTATTTCTAGGTACTTTTTGTCGTGAAAGCAATCAAAATCATATCTATTTCTGTAATATATCTTTATAAAACTGGGTTGCTTAAATGTGCGTGGATGTAGTGCGGATGACAAGAAACAGATGATTGCTGATGTTATGAATGAAAAGAAGTTGGATGTCCTGGCCCTAAGCGAAACAAAGCTGAAGGGGGTAGGAGAGTTTCAGTGGGGGGAAATAAATGGGATTAAATCTGGAGTATCTGAGAGAGTTAGAGCAAAGGAAGGGGTAGCAGTAATGTTAAATGATCAGTTATGGAAGGAGAAAAGAGAATATGAATGTGTAAATTCAAGAATTATGTGGATTAAAGTAAAGGTTGGATGCGAGAAGTGGGTCATAATAAGCGTGTATGCACCTGGAGAAGAGAGGAATGCAGAGGAGAGAGAGAGATTTTGGAAGATGTTAAGTGAATGTATAGGAGCCTTTGAACCAAGTGAGAGAGTAATTGTGGTAGGGGACTTGAATGCTAAAGTAGGAGAAACTTTTAGAGAGGGTGTGGTAGGTAAGTTTGGGGTGCCAGGTGTAAATGATAATGGGAGCCCTTTGATTGAACTTTGTATAGAAAGGGGTTTAGTTATAGGTAATACATATTTTAAGAAAAAGAGGATAAATAAGTATACACGATATGATGTAGGGCGAAATGACAGTAGTTTGTTGGATTATGTATTGGTAGATAAAAGACTGTTGAGTAGACTTCAGGATGTACATGTTTATAGAGGGGCCACAGATATATCAGATCACTTTCTAGTTGTAGCTACACTGAGAGTAAAAGGTAGATGGGATACAAGGAGAATAGAAGCATCAGGGAAGAGAGAGGTGAAGGTTTATAAACTAAAAGAGGAGGCAGTTAGGGTAAGATATAAACAGCTATTGGAGGATAGATGGGCTAATGAGAGCATAGGCAATGGGGTCGAAGAGGTATGGGGTAGGTTTAAAAATGTAGTGTTAGAGTGTTCAGCAGAAGTTTGTGGTTACAGGAAAGTGGGTGCAGGAGGGAAGAGGAGCGATTGGTGGAATGATGATGTAAAGAGAGTAGTAAGGGAGAAAAAGTTAGCATATGAGAAGTTTTTACAAAGTAGAAGTGATGCAAGGAGGGAAGAGTATATGGAGAAAAAGAGAGAAGTTAAGAGAGTGGTGAAGCAATGTAAAAAGAGAGCAAATGAGAGAGTGGGTGAGATGTTATCAACAAATTTTGTTGAAAATAAGAAAAAGTTTTGGAGTGAGATTAACAAGTTAAGAAAGCCTAGAGAACAAATGGATTTGTCAGTTAAAAATAGGAGAGGAGAGTTATTAAATGGAGAGTTAGAGGTATTGGGAAGATGGAAGGAATATTTTGAGGAATTGTTAAATGTTGATGAAGATAGGGAAGCTGTGATTTCGTGTATAGGGCAAGGAGGAATAACATCTTGTAGGAGTGAGGAAGAGCCAGTTGTGAGTGTGGGGGAAGTTCGTGAGGCAGTAGGTAAAATGAAAGGGGGTAAGGCAGCCGGGATTGATGGGATAAAGATAGAAATGTTAAAAGCAGGTGGGGATATAGTTTTGGAGTGGTTGGTGCAATTATTTAATAAATGTATGGAAGAGGGTAAGGTACCTAGGGATTGGCAGAGAGCATGCATAGTTCCTTTGTATAAAGGCAAAGGGGATAAAAGAGAGTGCAAAAATTATAGGGGGATAAGTCTGTTGAGTGTACCTGGTAAAGTGTATGGTAGAGTTATAATTGAAAGAATTAACTAGGAGTAAGATGGAGAATAGGATAGCAGATGAACAAGGAGGCTTTAGGAAAGGTAGGGGGTGTGTGGACCAGGTGTTTACAGTGAAACATATAAGTGAACAGTATTTAGATAAGGCTAAAGAGGTCTTTGTGGCATTTATGGATTTGGAAAAGGCGTATGACAGGGTGGATAGGGGGGCAATGTGGCAGATGTTGCAAGTGTATGGTGTAGGAGGTAGGTTACTGAAAGCAGTGAAGAGTTTTTACGAGGATAGTGAGGCTCAAGTTAGAGTATGTAGGAAAGAGGGAAATTTTTTCCCAGTAAAAGTAGGCCTTAGACAAGGATGTGTGATGTCACCGTGGTTGTTTAATATATTTATAGATGGGGTTGTAAGAGAAGTAAATGCGAGGGTCTTGGCAAGAGGCGTGGAGTTAAAAGATAAAGAATCACACACAAAGTGGGAGTTGTCACAGCTGCTCTTTGCTGATGACACTGTGCTCTTGGGAGATTCTGAAGAGAAGTTGCAGAGATTGGTGGATGAATTTGGTAGGGTGTGCAAAAGAAGAAAATTAAAGGTGAATACAGGAAAGAGTAAGGTTATGAGGATAACAAAAAGATTAGGTGATGAAAGATTGAATATCAGATTGGAGGGAGAGAGTATGGAGGAGGTGAACGTATTCAGATATTTGGGAGTGGACGTGTCAGCGGATGGGTCTATGAAAGATGAGGTGAATCATAGAATTGATGAGGGAAAAAGAGTGAGTGGTGCACTTAGGAGTCTGTGGAGACAAAGAACTTTGTCCTTGGAGGCAAAGAGGGGAATGTATGAGAGTATAGTTTTACCAACGCTCTTATATGGGTGTGAAGCGTGGGTGATGAATGTTGCAGCGAGGAGAAGGCTGGAGGCAGTGGAGATGTCATGTCTGAGGGCAATGTGTGGTGTGAATATAATGCAGAGAATTCGTAGTTTGGAAGTTAGGAGGAGGTGCAGGATTACCAAAACTGTTGTCCAGAGGGCTGAGGAAGGGTTGTTGAGGTGGTTCGGACATGTAGAGAGAATGGAGCGAAACAGAATGACTTCAAGAGTGTATCAGTCTGTAGTGGAAGGAAGGCGGGGTAGGGGTCGGCCTAGGAAGGGTTGGAGGGAGGGGGTAAAGGAGGTTTTGTGTGCGAGGGGCTTGGACTTCCAGCAGGCATGCGTGAGCGTGTTTGATAGGAGTGAATGGAGACAAATGGTTTTTAATACTTGACGTGCTGTTGGAGTGTGAGCAAAGTAACATTTATGAAGGGATTCAGGGAAACCGGCAGGCCGGACTTGAGTCCTGGAGATGGGAAGTACAGTGCCTGCACTCTGAAGGAGGGGTGTTAATGTTGCAGTTTAAAAACTGTAGTGTAAAGCACCCTTCTGGCAAGACAGTGATGGAGTGAATGATGGTGAAAGTTTTTCTTTTTCGGGCCACCCTGCCTTGGTGGGAATCGGCCGGTGTGATAATAAAAATAATAATATCTTCCATTCTATCAAATGAGACAAAAAAACGAGAATATAACCATAAAAACCGTATGAAAATACCGCTAAGGGGTGGCTAATTGCTGAGAAGTGAACTCCATTATTTATGCTTAGATTTCTTTCATTTTTGGTGTACGTTAAGAAGCATCTTTCCATCATACATTGCCCAAGTTTCAATAAGATAGTCCAACAAACAAATGAGATGCAATTCCCGAGATCAAGAGCCAGAGCCCCTCACCAGTGTCAAGGAACCTGCCTTGAGGTGTGCTTGCTTGTGGAAATTTTGCTCGCGTATGCAAGCAAACAATCGACCCATTGACTGCTTGTATTTGGAAAAACTCGCACGTGGACACGCTCGCAAGTAGTGGTCCCACTGTAATTGATAATTGTTCAGGATGGGCTGAAACATTTCTCAAGTTTCCTCTCCAAATTTCAGGTTAGTTGTAAAGAGTCACAGATAACAGATATAATTGTGAGATGTTGCGTACTGTGTCTGGAATATACTACTAGGGAGTCTGGTATTGACCCTGAATACTGAAATCCTTTTTATTTTTTTATCACGTAAGGAGTATTGAGGACCAAGCCAACCTTCTTGCATTTACAAGTTCATGCCCCCACTGACATGAATGTGTTCCAAAGAACTCTTCATGTAGGTTAAAGTTTGCTCGTCAAAACATGGACTTTGTGGATACAGTATCATATATATTGTCCATCTGGAGTTTACCTGGAGAGAGTTCCAGGGCTCAACGCCCCCACGGCTCGGTCTGTGACCAGGCCTCCTGGTGGATCAGAGCCTGATCAACCAGGCTGTTACTGCTGGCTGCATGCAATCCAACATACGAGCCACAGCCCGGTTGGTCAGGTACCGACTTTAGGTGCTTGTCCAGTGCCTGCTTGAAGAGAGCCAGGGGTCTATTGGTAATCCCCCTTATGTATGCTGGGAGGCAGTTGAACAGTCTCGGGCCCGACACTTATTGTATTGTCTCTTAACGTGCTAGTGACACCCCTGCTTTCCATTGGGGGGATGTTGCATCGTCTGCCGAATCTTTTGCTTTCGTTGTGAGTGATTTTCGTGTGCAAGTTCGGTTCTCTACACATATGCTGCTATGTATGATAATTCTATGTAACTGTATTTGTGTATACCTGAATAAACTTACTTACTAGTCCCTCTAGGATTTTCCAGGTGTATATAATCATGCATCTCTCCTGCCTGCGTTCCAGGGAGTACAGGTTCAGGAACTTCAAACGCTCCCAGTAACTGAGGTGTTTCATCTCCGTTATGCGCGTCGTGAAGGTTCTCTGTACATTTTGTAGGTCAGCAATTTCACCTGCCTTGAAAGGTGCTGTTAGTGTGCAGCAATATTCCAGCCTAGATAGAACAAGCGACATGAAGAGTGTCATCATGGGCTTGGCATCTCTAGTGAAATAAGAATTTCACCATATTAGGAAAGTAACAAATTGTGTAAGAAGTACTGCTTGCAGAATGTTTCTTTAATGATTTGCAGAGTCTTAATATTCTTTATGGAAGAGACTGGTAGAATGTGTAAAACAGCTCTAGTAAATTCTGCTATTAATGCTACTCAAAGCAGCATTATAGCAGAATAATTACCAAATTTAAGAATGTGTTGAGTACCTCTACTTCAGATTTCACTGTTAATGTGGCCTGTAAAATGATCTTATCTTGATTATTGTTACTATGGGGAGGTGCTAAACCCATAAGGTTCATACAGCACCTGAGGGAAAGAAAGGGTGGGAGATAATCAGGCTTGATCTGAGGAAGGAAAGAGTAGATAATGAGACTTTCACCAGCATCCACATTGAAGGATCAAACTTCAGTATTTCTTTCAATTGGGAAATAGTGAAATAGCAACGAGGTTTGTTATTTGAATAATATTGTGAATACAGTAGCTTTTTTATTATATGATAGGTATGCAGATTTACAACATATAGAATCTAACCTGAAGCTATGTTTTTGCAGCCTTCTGCAGGATGTTACAGGCTCAACTCCAGGACTGTGTGATGCTTGCATTGCAAAGAAGAAGATGGTAGTGACTTGGGGCCAAAGCATTCATTTAGGCTGTGCTGTAAAACTTCCCCGTCCCATCTCTTTAAAAGACATTACTTGGCACCACTACTCGAAAGATAAGGGCAAATATCAAATTAGATACAGGTGAGTAATTGAAAGATTATTAATGTCCTGCAAAACAATGACATCCTCTAGAAACAATGTTAATGATTCATTGACATATCTTTGCGTATTTTTTTTCCAGAATATAAACAAAGTTATGGTATAGTAGAACCCCAGCTTATGAACAATACAAGTTCTTGGAAGCCATTCAGAACATGGATCCCATTTTTACATGGACACATAATGTTAAAAGTGAAGAAGCATTCCTGAACTATACTATTCCATATCTAATTTCATTTAAGTTGTATTTTAAACTGTGAAATTGAAATGGTGTCCCTCCTTCTCCACCTCCTCCCATTCCCTCTTCTGTTTCCCAACCTTTCTCTCCCATTTCATGTTTCCTTTTCTCTTATTCCTGCTCTTTTTCCCTCTATAGCTAAGTTTATTTTCTGTAACATTACATAGTACAGTAATTAGATGTTTTATAGCAGAGTACAATGAAAAGTCTATAGTTATTCAGTGCATAACTTAAAATTACATATACAGTGGACTCTCGATAATCGTAAGGCTCAATAGTCGTAATTTTCGGAAATCATAATGTTATTTTCGTCAAAACATTGGCTCGCGAATCGTCGTTTGACTCGCAAATAGTAGTCATTCATCCCAGACGTGTACACATGGCTCCAAGCCGCCTCGCCTTCCCTTCCCAGCCAGTGTGACATTGTTTACCAGTGAGTGACGGTCCCCTCACTTGTTCATCTGAAATACTATTTCATAATATTCCATTCATTTTAGTGCTTGCAACTGCTAAATAAGCTACCATGGCTCCAAAGAAAGCTCCTAGTGCCAGGCCTTTGGTAAAGAAGGTGAGAAATATGATTGAATTCAAGAAAAACATCATTGATCAATATGAAAGTGGTGTACATGTGGCCGAACTGGCCAGGATGTATAAGAAACCCCATACAACCATAGTTTCCATTGTGGCCAAGAAAAAGGAAATCAAGGAAGCAAAGGGGGTAAATATGCTGACAAAAATGAGATCACCAGTACTCGTAGATGTTGAGAAGTTATTATTGGTGTGGATAAACGAGAAACAGTTAGCAGGAGATAGTCTTATGCAGTCGCTTATTTGTGAAAAGGATAGGCAGTTGCATGACGATCTTGTAAAGGAATTGCCTGCAACGAGTACTGAGATTTGTGAATTTAAGGCCAACAAAGGCTGGTTTGAGAGATTTAAGAACCATAGTGGCATACACAGTGTGATCAGGCATGGCGAGGCTGCCAGTTCGGACAAAATTGCAACTACAAAATTCGTAAGTGAATTCAAGGAGTACATAGAGGCTGAAGGATTGAAACCTGAACAAATGTTCAGTTTTGACAAAACAGGCCTCTTTTGGAAGAAAATGCCAAAGAGGATCTACATTACTCAGGAGAAAAAGGGACTGCCAGGATACAAGCCTATGAAAGACAGGCTGACGCTCATGTTGTGCTAATGCTGGTGGGAATTTCAAAGTGAAACCGTTACTAGTGTACCACTCTGAAAATCCCAGTGTTCAGAAAAACCATGTTATGAAGAGTAAATTGTGTGTGTTTTGGAAAGCTAATAATAAGGCATGGGTCATGAGGGAAATTTTCGTTGAGTGGTTCAATGAAGTGTTTGGCCCTAGTGTGAAATTGGACCTCAAGTGCCTCTTGCTCATCTTCCAAACTTGGATGACCTAATTCTGGAGGAGTTTGGGTTCATCACAGTAAAGTTCTTGCCCCCTAATACCACTCCTCTCCTCCAGCCCATGGACCAGCAGATCATTTCAAACTAAAAAACTCTACACCAAAGCAATGTTTCAAAGGTGCTTTAATGTGACCTCAGACACCCACTTGACCCTAAGAGAGTTTTGGAAAGATCACTTCAGTATCCTCCATTGCATAAGCCTTATAGGTAAGGCTTGGGAGGGAGTGACTACCAGGACTTTGAACTCTGCTTGGAGAAAATTGTGGCCAGATTGTGTTCACAAGAGGGATTTTGAAGGGTTTGGGGCTGACCCTGTCAGTAGTGAAATCTGTTGTGGCACTGGGGAGTTCCATGGGGTTGGATGTAAGTTTGGAGGATGTGGAAGAGTTGGTGGAGGACCACAAACAAGAGCTAACCACTGAGGAGCTGCAAGAACTTCAGCAGGAACAGCAACAGACTGTAGCTCAGAATATTGCTGCAGAGGTGGAGGAAGAGAGATGGAAGAAGTTGCCTTCTTCAGAAATTAAGGAGATTTTTGAAATGTGGGGTAGGATGGAAAGATTTATGGAGAAACATCACCCTGACGAGGCTGTTGCAAGCCATATCGGCAACTTGTACAGTGACAAAGTCTTGGCCCATTTTAGGGAAGTTTTAAAGAGATGCCAGAAACAGAGCTCTCTGGACAAGTATTTAGTGCCACAGGTATACAGTGGCTCTCAAGCTGGTCCTAGTGGTATTAAGAAACAGAGAAGAGAAGTAACCCAAGAAAAGGACTTCGTACCCGAGGTGTTGATGGAAGGGGATTCCCCTTCCAAACAGTAACTAATCCAATCTCTCTTCTCCTCCAGTCTTCCATACACTGAGAGGAATCGCCAATAAGGTAAGTGTTATGCTATTAATGTTTCATTCATCGTGTCCCATTGTATTGTTTATGTACTACATCTATATTTCATGTAAAAATATTTTTTGTTTTAATACTTCTGGGTGTCAGGAATGGATTAATTATATTTACATTATTTCTTACAGGGAAAATGGATTCAAAAATCGTCAATTTCAATAATAGTCACGCTTCCAGGAACGGATTAATTACAAAAAGCGAGGACCCACTGTACAGTGAACCCTTGTTTTTTGTGAGTCTCAGTTTTCGGGAAATTTGGTTATTGGCAACTTTTTTCGTCAAAATATAGCCTGGTTTTCGTGATTTCCCTTGGATTTCGGTGGTCGTATGGAACGTGTCCCAGTGGCTGCGCTCACACAGAGCCTCCCACCGATGCATTCAGAGTCAGTCCGGCATTGTTTTTTGGCAAGTGAGCATCGTCCCCGCGTTCATACGAAACATTTCATAATAATCCATTGTATTTGTGCTTGCAACTGCTAAATAAGCCACCATGGGCCCAAGGAAAGCTCCTAGTGCCAGCCCTTTGGTAAAGAAGGTTGTGGAATGTATTGTGACATTGGGTAATTCCATGGGGTTGGATGTGAGTGACCAGGGTGTGGAAGAGTTGGTGGAGGACCACAGTGAAGAGCTAACCACTGAAGAGCTGCAAGAGCTTCATCTGCAACAGCAACAGACCACAGGTGAGGAAATTGCTTCACAGGAGGAGGAACAGAGAGGGAAGAAGGTGCCTTCAAAGATTAAGGACATTTGTGCAAAGTGGAGTGAGGTGCAAATGTTTGTGGAGGAACATCACCCTAACAAAGCTGTCGTAGGCAGTGTCTGTGACATGTTCATTGACAATACCTTGTCCCATTTTAGGCAAATCTTAGGGATGCCAGAAACAGGGCTCTCTGGAACAATTTTTTGAGCAACAGGGGTCCAGTGACTCTCAAGCTGGTCCTAGTGCCTTTACCCCGTAAATGGTCCAAGCAGATCTACGTTCACATGCGTAGTGCTCCAAAAGTAGATCTACTTTTTTTACATATTTTAAAATATAACAAAAAAAAAAAAGTAGATCAAAGTTTTTTACATGTTTTCAAATGTAAAAAAAAAAAAATCTACTTTTTCTACATGCTATCAAATGTTGAAAAAACGTATATATACGTTTGGACCGTTTACAGATTAAAAAACAAAGAAGGAAAGTAACCCCGGATAAGGACTCTGTACCTAAAGTGTTTATGGAAGGGGATTCCCCTTCCAAACAATAGTAACTTCTCCTCCCTCTCCCCTCCTCCCATCTTCCATACACCAACAAGAGTCTTCAATAAAGGTAAGTGTGATGATATTATTGCTTTATACCGATTTATCATTCTTTTCGGTAGGTAAATCTATATTTAATCTCTAAAAAAATTATTTTTTGGGTGTCTGGAACAGATTAATTGGATTTACATTATTTCTTATGGGGAAAATGGTTTCAGTTTTCGTGGATTTTGGTTTTAACCCTTTCAGGGTCCAAAGGCCAAATTTCAAAGTGCGCACCAGTGTCCAAGAATTTTCAAAAAATAATTTTATTTTTTCTTATGAAATGGTACAGAATCTTTTTCTGAAGGTAATAAAATAAAAAGTACGAAATTTGATGGAAAATTGACGAAATTATGCTCTCGCAAATTTTGATGTGTCAGCGATATTTACGCATCGGCGATTTTGCTGACTTTGACTCCCATTTTAGGCCAATTACTTTATTCCAGTCGACCAAATTCTTAGCTATTTCACTAGTATTACTTCTATTCTATCGATTGAGCACAAGAAATTGCCAACTCAACTGTTTCAACTACAAACTAGTGATTAGAAATTGGTAATTTGGCCAGTTTAGTGCAAAGTTCAAAATATTCCAGTTTCAAAATAGGGTCCAGAATAAACAATGCAGGCATTCCTGGCACTAAGCTAACATTTCCACTGTTCATTAGTTATGTTTTCAGGCTTTACAAATGTATTCCATTTTCATTTTTAATTCACATAATGAATTTTTATTCAAACCAAAAAATGGAAGATTTACTCTCATGCAATATTGTAATAATTGTTTAAATAATATCAGCACATTTGTGAATGTATATTAGACCCACCAGCTGGCGTGTATTTGATGTGTAAGGTCATTTGTTTACTCTTGAACATCGGCAAAAATTTAACATTTCTGCTTCTTTGAGCTCAGTTTCAAGCCATTTCAGTACTAAAACTAATTAAAACCATCTCTATTTCTGTAATATGTCTTCCATTCTATCAAATGAGACCAAGAAATCGCAAATACAACTATAAAAAACATACGAAAAAACCTGCAAAGTTGCTGTTTCAATCGAAAATTACGGTCTCGATTTTTTTCTCTCATGCACTGTGTGCTGCAGGATTTGTTTATAGATGTATTCTCTCATATCTAGGCCCAAATTTACCGCTCTCAGCTTATCAGAGTGAGCTGAGCTCATGGCGTAGATCTATGGTTTGGACCCTCAACGTATAGCCGTAGATCTATGGCACGGACCCTCAAAGGGTTAAGCAGACTCTCTGGAACGGATTAATCACGAAAACTAAGGGTCCACTGTATTTGAAAGTAGTTATAGAGTAGGCTTTTTTTTTCAATACACCGGCCATATCCCACCAACGCAGGGTGACCTAAAAAGAAAACAAAAGTTTCTCTTTTTAAATTTAGTAGTGAATACAAGAAGGGTTACTAGCCCCTTGCTTCTGACATATTAGTTGCCTCTTACAACAAGCATGGCTTATGGGGGAAGAATTCTATTTCACTTTCCCATGGAGTATAGAATAGGTCTTTGTCTTTCAACAAACCAGCTGTCTCCCACCAAGCCAGGATGGCCCAAAAAGAAAAATGAAAGTTTCTCTTTTTAATTCAGTTATGTATACAGGAGAAGGGGTTCATGAAAATTTATGTGGAGCTAAGAGAAATAAGTGAAACAATCATAAGTAATAACTCCTGAGTGTTACCATTAGTATGGGCTATGAAGACAAGAAATTTAAGTACAAAGTCAAATCAAGTAAGAATCCTTTTAATAATTCTGTCATAGCAGATGGAGATGTAAAGAAATTAAACAGTGATCATTCTCTGTAAAATTCTCATGACTGTTACAACTGTTGTGTCAGATTGAAGGGATTGTAGGGATACAGTTAATGTGTATAGAAGAATAGTGGAAACAAAAGGCACATGAAGATGAATACTCAGTAGGCAGGTTTCAAATTTTTTTGATGTACTAATATATGTATATCATGAATCACATTAGCATAAGGTGGTGCTTTTTCACAGTAGTTTAGAAGCTGTTGGCAAAGATGGAACCTTTGGAATCTTCCAGTAGAACGTTTCAGGTTTTCAGACTTTTTATGTGCATTGAGTTTTTACTCAGGTTGAGTCAAACACTGGGAACATCAGAGAGATATTTATTTCATGTATTATGTTTACAAGTTATGTTGCAGCTCTACAAGGAGTGTCAGAGCTGGATTTATACTGGTTTACCTGGTTTACCTGGAGAGAGTTCTGGGGTCAACGCCCCCGTGGCCCGGTCTGTGACCAGGCCTCCTGGTGTTGATTATGTATATATAGTATACACATTAGTAAGAGTGAAAGCATATTATGTTGAATTAAGTTTTAAGTGATTGAAGAGTGGGCATGTGTTGTTTATCACCTGTTTAAGGGATCATCCAGACAGCCTTTTTTTGTTGTTACTATTGGTTTTGGGTGATTTGCTGTAGGCAAGGTTAGATTAGAGTAGCACAGAGTAATGTTGAATATATGGTATACCTGGAAAGAGTTTTGGGGGTCAGTGCCTCCATGGCCCAGTCTTTGACCAAGCCTTGTGGTGGATCAGAGCCTGATCATCCGGGCTGTTACTGCTGTTACACACATATGAACGACACCTTGGCTGGTCAGGTAATGACTTTAGGTGCCTCCCCAATGCCTTCTTGAAAACAGCCAGAGGTCTGTTGATAATCCCTCTGATGTATGCTGGGAGGCAGTTGAACAGTCTTGGGCCCCTGACACTTATTGTGTTTTCTCTTAGCATACTTGTGGCGCCCCTGGTTTTCATTAGGGGGATATTGCATCGCCTGTCGAGTCTTTTGCTTTCATAGGGAGTGATTTTCGTGTGCAGATTTGGGAGTAGTCCCTCTAGGATTTTTCAAGTGTATATTGTCATGTACCTTTCTCACCAGGGAAAAAGATTGTGGTGAGAGAAGTTTAGGCATGAGCAGCAGAAGGGCTACCTACCTCTTTCCCATTTCCTCCCTCTCATCATAACTGACACAACACACTTTACATATGCTCTCACTGTTATGGTTACAGTTTTCCCTACAAATTATTGATGTCCATGAGAATGCATGACCAGAATAAAAGGAGATTTAAGCATGGGAAAAACATTAAGCCAGTAAATATTTTTTTTTTTAACACCAGCTGTTTCCCAATGAGGTAGGATCCCCTCCCCCACAAAAAAAAAAATCACTTATCATTTATTCATTCTGACTTGTCAGAAGAGTGCTGACATTATGATTTAGATGACCCTCCAAACTGCAGCATCTCCACCCCTCCTTCAAGGTATAGGCACCATACTTCCCACTTCCAGGACTAGAGTCCACCTAACCAGCTTCCCAGAATCCCTTTATAAATGTTACTTTGCTAACACTCCAACAGCGTATCAAATTATAAAATGCACTTGCTTCCACTTGTTCCTATCTAACATGCTCACACAAGCCTACTGGATGTCAAAACTACTAGCACTCAAAACATTCCTTATCCCCCCTCCCTCCAGTCAATCCTGGAATGACCCACTATCCCTCCTCTCCTCCACCCCAGGTTTATTTGCTGTTTTTTTTTTTCCAACAAATCAGGTGTATCCTACCGAGGTAGGGTGACCTAAAAAAGAAAAACGAAAGTTTTACTTCTTAAATTTAGTGCAGTAATTTATAAAGGAGAAGGGGGTTATATGCTCTCCTAATCATCATATTTTTCTTTATCCAGGCATATCCCACCGAGGCAGGGTGTCCTAAAAAGAAAAATGAAAGTTTTACTTTTTAAATTTAGTAATTTATACAGGAGAAAGGGGTTATTATATGCTCTCCTAATCATCTTATTTTTCTCTATCCTCTTCAAATGTCCAAACTACCTCAACAACCCCTCCTCTGCCTTCTGAATAATACTTTTGATAACCCTAGACCTTCTAATCCAAACGTTTCAAATTCTCTGCATGATATGCCACACATTGCTCTCAAACATGACATCTCCACTGCCTCCAACCCTCTCCTTGCTGCTGTATTTAAAACCCATTGTTTATATGTAAGAGTGTTGGTATAGGTACCACTTTGGTACATTTTCCTTTGTGTCCATGGACAGGGCTTTTTGTCTCTGCAGTGCACTGCCCACTTTCTATCCCTTATCAGTTCTGTGGTTCACCTCATCTTTCATAGACCCACCTGTAGACAAGTTTGTTACTAGATATCGTAAAACATTTGCTTCCTATCTCCAATCTTAATATCAGTTCCTCATTGCCTATATTTTTTGTTACTTATTACCTTACTCTTTCCTATGTTAACCTTTAATTTCCTCATTTTTCATGCTTTCCCAGATTCGTCTACCAACTTTTACAATTTCTCTTCAGAATCTCCTAAAAGAACTGTCACTGGCAAAAAAAAAAAAAAAAAAAAAAAGCAGTTGTGTTAACTCCCACTTTATCATTCTTTATCATTTCATTCCACTCCTCTACCCAGCAGCAACATTCTATAAATATATTAAACCTGAGCCTCACTATCTGTGTAAAATCTCCATACTACTTTTAATAACCTACCATCTGTTCCATACCTCTGGAACATATGCCACATTGCTCCCATATCCCCTTTACCATATGCTTTTTCTAAATCCGTAGGTGAAACACAAACCTTTTCTAAGTATTGTTAACCTACCATAAATGCTTCAGTGTAATCATGTGATCTACACATCTATCCTTCCTAAAATCACCTTGTTCCTATGCAGTCCCCCTCTGTCTTCCCTTTAACTCTTTCAGTAATAACCACCATACACTGTACCTGGCATACTCACCAGTCTTATTCCCTGGTAATTCTTATACTCTTTTATCCTCTTTTCCCTTGTACAAAGAAATTGTACATTATCTCTACCAATCCCTAGGCACCAGCCACCCCAAAAGTGCATCCCCACATGATTTTTAAAGAATAACTATAGTTTTACATACAGACAACAATGAGAAAGAAATACAAATGACTAATGAAATGGACAAATGAACATTTAACATCACACTTACCTTTATTGAAGACTCTTGTTAGGGTATGGATGGTGAGGAGGGGAGAGGGAGGAGGAGCAGAGGTTATTGCTTGGAAGGGGAATCCCTGTCCATAAGGACTTAAGGTATCAAGCCCTATCCAGGGTTGGTTCTCTTCTTTGTCTTTTAAGAACATAAGAACGAAGGAACACTGCAGAAGGCCTACTGGCCCATGCGAGGCAGGTCCAAGTCTCCTACCGGCTTAAGCCAATGCACCCAACCTAGTCAGGTCAGGTCACATTGACTTAAGGGAGGAACACGGCAACCGACCTGGTAGCACAAGCTATCAGGTCCAACTCACACCCACCCACATCCACTCATGTATTTATCCAACCTATTTTTAAAGCTACACAACGTTCTGGCCTCTATAACTGTACTCGGGAGGTTGTTCCACTCATCCACAACTCTATTACCAAACCAGTACTTTCTTATATCCTTCCTGAATCTGAATTTTTCCAACTTAAAACCATTGCTGCGAGTCGTGTTTAGGCTAGATATTTTCAGCACACTATTTACATCCCCTTTATTTATTCCTGTCTTCCATTTATACACCTCAATCATATCCCCCCTAATTGTACGTCTTTCTAGAGAGTGCAGATTCAGGGCCCTTAGTCTATCCTCATAGGGAAGGTTTCTGATACATGGGATCAACTTTGTCATCCTCCTTTGTACATTTTCCAGAGAATTTATATCCATTCTGTAATACGGTGACCAAAACTGTGCAGCATAATCTAAATGAGGCCTAACCAAGGATGTATAGAGTTGAAGAACAACCTGAGGACTCCTACTATTTATGCTTCTTGATATGAAGCCAAGGATTCTATTAGCTTTATTGCGAACACTTATGCACTGTTGTCTTGGTTTCAGATTACTGCTAACCAGAACTCCTAAATCCCTTTCGCAATCCGTAATATTAAGATCTACATTATTTAGTTTATATGTGGCATGGTTATTGTCCTGTCCAACATTTAGAACTTTGCATTTGTCTATATTAAACTGCATCTGCCACTTCTCCGACCACTGCATCAGTCTATTCAAATCTTCCTGGAGTGCTCTAATGTCCTCGTCAGAATGAATTCGACGGCCTATTTTGGTGTCATCGGCAAACTTGCCGATGTCGCTCTTTATGCCCTCATCTATGTCGTTTATGTAGATTGTGAACAGCAGGGGGCCCAACACTGACCCCTGTGGAACACCGCTCGTGACGCTTCCCCACTCTGATTTCTCCCCATTTATGCAAACTCTCTGCTGCCTATTTGTCAACCATGCATGGCACTGAACTCCTGTCGCACTAAAAATTGTCCAGAGAGCTCTTTTTCTGGCATCTCTTTAAGATTTGCCTAAAATGGGACAAGGCATTGTCACTGAACATGTTGCAGATATGGCTTGTATCAGCTTGGTCAGGGTGATATTTTCCCACAAAAGTTTGCATCTTCTCCCCTCTCTCTTCCTCCTAATCTGAAGCAATTTCCTCAGCTGTGGTCTGTTGCTGTTCTTGAATTCTATCATGTTTCTCGCCTTCTTTACCAAAAGGCTGTCATTAGGAACTTTCTTTGGGCCCATGGTGGCTTATTTCGCAGTCGCACTCAATAAACAAGCACAAAAAACAATGGATTGTTACGAAATGTTTCAAATGAATGCTCACTCAACCAGTGACAGCCAGACTGAGACATTTTTTTTTTTACGCAGGGTTTGACAAGGTTAAGGATCCCTAGCTTTATTGACAAGCTATTTACAGGTTAAGGATTCCTAACTTTATTGGCAAGCTAAGAGCTGTTACCTACATCAGCTCATTTGAAAGCATTTTTATTGTTATGAGACATACAAGTAGGGAACAGGGTGAAGTTGGAGCCATCTGTGGGCCAGCATTTTCATGTGATCAACTGACTTTATCTCGTTGACATCATCATGCTGTACGAATGTGTTCCATACTCGAGTCATCCTGGGTATATATGATCTCAGATGGAGTGATGTTCTGGAGAAGGGTACAGCCAGAGTGAAGTTGCTGCTTTCTGCCCGTCTTGTGGCATAAAAGCTTGTTTCACGCTGTCCTCGAAGTGGATCCAAGTGTGGTACTTTGACAATATTGGCCTTGTACATAACAGTAAGGCCACCCACATCCCTCCTATGTTGAAGGCTCTGCTGAAATGACAGATCTATCCAGGATGGGTCCAGGCGAGAGATGAGACGTCTTGCTCTGTTCTCTACTCTGTCAAGCAGTCGCAGATGTGAGGGGGGGCAGGCAAACCAAGAAAGTGGAGCATACTCAAGGTGCGAGCGTACTTGTGCCTCGTACAGAATCTTGCAACCCCTGCTGTCAAGTAGATGCGAGATACGGCGAAGTGCTGTAAGCTTCCTGGCTGCCTTGTTTGCAAGATTTACAACATGGTTCTTCATGGTTAGTTTGGAGTCAAATTTCACCCCAAGGATATCAACTTCTTCTCCAGGTGCCAACACCCTCCCATTCATCCTTACTACTGCACCAGCATTACCATCATGGTGCCTAGAGACGATCATCATTTGCGTTTTCTCAAGTGCAAATGTTACTTGCCATCTATTTCCCCAAGCTGATATAGCTGTCAGCTGATGATTGATGTAGCTAAGAGCAGCTGGCATTTCTTCTCTTGGATAAGTGAATGTCAGTGTGCAGTCGTCTGCATATGCATGTGATTCTGGGATGAGATGAAGAAGGTCGTTGAAGTAGACATTCCATAACAATGGTCCCAGCACGCTTCCTTGTGGAACACTTGCCCCAATAGGATGTCTTGCTGATTCCGTTCCATTGAGTACTACACTTAGAAATCTACTGAGGAGACATAGCGTAGAGCCTGCAATTCCCAGTGCTTGAAGTTTTGCTAAGAGGCCCTGGTGCCACACCTGGTCGAAAGCACCAGCAATGTCCAGTGCTACCACACAGCTGACTTTGGATTCATCCAGTGACTGGTGCCACTTAGTGGAGAGGTTTAACAACAGATCAGCAGCAGAGTAACCTTTCCTGAAGCCATATTGACGATCACAAAGTAGTGAGTGGTAGTCAAAAAACTCTGTCATTTGTCTTGAGATTATTGTCTCAAGGATCTTACCAGTGATTGACAGGAGTGACACTGGTCTGTAGTTGCTGATTTCTGCTCTCTTCTTCTTTTTATGAACAGGGACTACATTTGCCTCTTTCCATAGAGAGGGCCATTTACACTGTACTAGGCAGTGCTGAAAGATGCGAGTTAGAGGTGCTGCTAGCTGGTCTGCACATCTTCTCAGCAATCTTGGGCTCAACTTGTCTGGACCCACAGCCCCCCATCCTGTCGATTTAGAGGTGGAATGAGTTCATCAGGCAGATAACCTTGTCTGTCCTTGACCAGGGACCACCAGGTTTTGGAGCCTACCCTACCTGATGCTACCTTTCTTTTAGTGTCCACCTCCCATTTAGCAATGGCCCACTTTTGAACATCACCCATATGTCTACAGGCTTGCCTGTGCAAGTTCCTGTTATAGGTGGTAGGATGTCGCCATGCTTTGTACTTAGCAGTAGCAGCCTCTCTACAACGAAAGCCAAACCAAGGCTGATCCATAGGCTTCGTCACATACTGCCGGTGAGGAATATGTTCTTGTTGTAGATTAAGGATGTGTCCAGTGAAGGCTTTCACTTGGTTGTCAACATCCCCTTGGAGAAGAGCATTCCAATCGGTGGTGGTGGTGGTGAGCTCTGAGCGAAGGGCTGGCCAATTACCTCTTTCCCATAGCCAGGTTGTGTGTGTGGACTCCTCACCTCGTTCTGTTGGGATCTTAAGTGTCGTAAAAACAGCCTTGTGGTCAGACGATCCAACATAGCCGAGGGGTTGACAAGTGACTATGCCTTCTGCCAGATCACTCACTACTGGGTCAAGGGAGGAGCCAGAGATGTGAGTAGGGAAATCAACAAAGTTCTTCCATACCCCTTTTTTACCTCATCATACCACCAGTCACTCCTTTTCTCTTTCCATACCCACTCTCCTATACCCAAAAAATACTGTTGTGTATTCTAACACTGCAGTCTTAAATCCAACCCATACCTCTTCAACTACCTTTCTTATTTCCTATGCTCTCTCTCTCTCTCTTTCTCTCTCCTCTCTCTCTCTCTCTCCTCTCCCTCTCTCTTTCTCTCTCTTTCTCTCTCCTCTCTCTCTCTCTCTCTCTCTCTCTCTCCTCTCTCTCTCTCTCTTTCTCTCTCCTCTCTCTCTCTCTCTTTCTCTCTCCTCTCTCTCTCCTCTCTCTCTCTCTCCTCTCTATCTCTCTCTCTCCTCTATCTCTCTCTCCTCTCTCTCTCTCTCCTCCTCTCTCTCCTCTCTCTCTCTCTCTCTCTCTCTCTCTCTCTCTCTCTCTCTCTCTCTCTCTCCTCTCTCTCTCTCCTCTCCTCTCTCTCTCTCTCTCTCTCTCCTCTCTCTCTCTCCTCTCTCTCCTCTCTCTCTCTCTCCTCTCTCTCTCTCTCTTTACACAGGGTTTGACAAGGTTAAGGATCCCTAGCTTTATTGACAAGCTATTTACAGGTTAAGAATTCCTAACTTTATTGGCAAGCTAAGAGCTATTACCTACATCAGCTCATTTGAAAGCATTTTTATTGTTATGAGACATACAAGTAGGGAACAGGATGAAGTTAGAGCCATCTGTGGGCCAGCATTTTCATTTGATCAGCTGACTTTATCTTGTTGACATCATTATGCTGTATGAATGTGTTCCATACTCGAGTCATCCTGGGTATATATGATCTCAGATGGAGTGAAGTTCTGGAGAAGGGTACAGCCAGAGTGAAGTTGCTGCTTTCTGCCCATCTTGTGGCATAAAAGCTTCTGTCTCTCTCTCTCTCTCTCAATACTTTCTTATTTTTTTCAACAAACTGGCAGTATTCCACCAAGGCAGGGTGATCTGAAAAGAAAAACGAGAGTTACTCTTTTTAAATTTAGTAATGTATAGAGAAGAAGGGGTTACTAGCCCCTTGCTTCTGGCATTTTAGTCGCCTCATATGACACGTGGCTTACGGAAGAAGAATTATTTTCAACCGCCCCATGGAGAATTGCTTATATCTTCTCCTTTAATTTATTAACTTCCACTTCTCTCGTACCCATGATGACATTTTCTTTGTCCCCCATCTTCCCATTACTCTCGCTGTAACTGCTACTAAATAATTATCTGATATCTGTCGCGCCTCTAAAAACATATACAGTAGGGCCCCACTTATATGTCAGGTTAGGTTCCAGGCTACCATCATAAAGTGGAACACTTCTTTTTCCCACTTATAAATGCTAGTTAACAAGTTTACACTAGCATATATTAAGTTAGCAATAGAACTAGGCATTAAAAACCAATAAAAAAGTAAAATACACATAGTACACTCACTACTTACCTTAAAATATTTATAGTCTTAATGTAGGGTGAGATGAGTAGTATTTATTGTAAGAAATCAGGTGTGGTTGGTATGGTAGCCAGCCAGGCCATCCCCACCCCACCCACAAGTAATATACTATGACATTTAAAGCATCCCAGAATGATAAAATGCATATACAGTTCACTCATTACTTAAAAGATTTGTAGTCTTAATGTATGGTGAGATGAGTAGTATTTATTGTAAAAAATGAGGTGTGGTTGGTATGGTAGCCAGCCAGGCCACTCCCACCCCACCCCACCAGCAGTGGGGTGGGGTGGTGAGATGCAGAGTTATGTAAACAGATGAAGGTATCTGGTTTTGGTTCATACATGTCTGTATTATACCATAATACAAACACTTTACATAGTGTACAAGTTGTCTCCATGATGGTACAGTAGAATTAATAAAGAGCAACACTACACAAATAACCCGCACATAGAAGAGAGGAGCTTACGACGACGTTTTGGTCCAAGTCGGACCGAAACATCGTCGTAAGCTCCTCTCTTCTATGTGCGGGTTATTGGTGTATCATTCTAGTCACAGTATTGTGCCTTTTTTGTTACTTAAAGAGCAACACTTCCATTCTCATGTAATGCCATTTTTTAGAAGAAATGACGCTCTGAGTGAAGGCATAGGAAAGGAATAATTTTCTACAGTTACACCAGTAATATTATTGTTGACACATTTTCTTTGGTGTTGAACTATATTTATGTTAATTTATTCTACTGTGGGGTGTATTTATCATGTTTATACATTACATAGCATATTTATTATATAATTTTGAAAAAATATCATAGATGGATTAATGAAAATGTATATATTAACATAATATACAACATTTAATGTGCCTCTGAGTGAGTATTGCTATTATTATTATTAATATGGCATTCTCGAGACATAAGATACTCTTAGTGATTTTAATGTGTACCTGGACACCAGCACAGTATGTAAGTTTACTTAGATACAGGTAGCATATGAGAACTTTTTACAAAGTAGAAGTGATACAAGGAGGGAAGAGTATATGGAGAAAAAGAGAGAGGTTAAGAGAGTGGTGAAGCAATGTAAAAAGAGAGCAAATGAGAGAGTGGGCGAGATGATATCAACAAATTTTGTTGAAAATAAGAAAAAGTTTTGGAGTGAGATTAACAAGTTAAGGAAGCCTAGAGAACAAATGGATTTGTCAGTTAAAAATAGGAGAGGAGAGTTATTAAATGGAGAGTTAGAGGTATTGGGAAGATGGAAGGAATATTTTGAGGAATTGTTAAATGTTGATGAAGATAGGGAAGCTGTGATTTCGTGTATAGGGCAAGGAGGAATAACATCTTGTAGAAGTGAGGAAGAGCCGGTTATGAGTGTGGGGGAAGTTCGTGAGGCAGTAGGTAAAATGAAAGGGGGTAAGGCAGCCGGGATTGATGGGATAAAGATAGAAATGTTAAAAGCAGGTCGGGATATAGTTTTGGAGTGGTTGGTGCAATTATTTAATAAATGTATGGAAGAGGGTAAGGTACCTAGGGATTGGCAGAGAGCATGCATAATTCCTTTGTATAAAGGCAAAGGGGACAAAAGAGAGTGCAAAAATTATAGGGGGATAAGTCTGTTGAGTATACCTGGTAAAGTGTATGGTAGAGTTATTATTGAAAGAATTAAGAGTAAGATGGAGAAAAGGTTAGCAGATGAACAAGGAGGCTTTAGGAAAGGTAGGGGGTGTGTGGACCAGGTGTTTACAGTGAAACATATAAGTGAACAGTATTTAGATAAGGCTAAAGAGGTTTTTGTGGCATTTATGGATTTGGAAAAGGCGTATGACAGAGTGGATAGGGGGGCAATGTGGCAGATGTTGCAGGTGTATGGTGTAGGAGGTAGGTTACTGAAAGCAGTGAAGAGTTTTTACGAGGATAGTGAGGCTCAAGTTAGAGTATGTAGGAAAGAGGGAGATTATTTCCCAGTAAAAGTAGGCCTTAGACAAGGATGTGTGATGTCACCGTGGTTGTTTAATATATTTATAGATGGGGTTGTAAGAGAAGTAAATGCGAGGGTCTTGGCAAGAGGCGTGGAGTTAAAAGATAAAGAATCACACATAAAGTGGGAGTTGTCACAGTTGCTCTTTGCTGATGACACTGTGCTCTTGGGAGATTCTGAAGAGAAGTTGCAGAGGTTGTTGGATGAATTTGGTAGGGTATGCAAAAGAGGAAAATTAAAAGTGAATACAGGAAAGAATAAGGTTATGAGGATAAAAAGATTAGGTGATGAAAGATTGGATATCAGATTGGAGGGAGAGAGTATGGAGGAGGTGAATGTATTCAGATATTTGGGAGTGGCCGTGTCAGCGGATGGGTCTGTGAAAGATGAGGTGAATCATAGAATTGATGAGGGGAAAAGGGTGAGCAGTGCACTTAGGAGTCTGTGGAGGCAAAGAACTTTGTCCTTGGAGGCAAAGAGGGGAATGTATGAGAGTATAGTTTTACCAACACTCTTATATGGGTGTGAAGCATGGGTGATGAATGTTGCAGCGAGGAGAAGGCTGGAGGCAGTGGAGATGTCATGTCTGAGGGCAATGTGTGGTGTGAATATAATGCAGAGAATTCCTAGTTTGGAAGTTAGGAGGAGGTGCGGGATTACCAAAACTGTTGTCCAGAGGGCTGAGGAAGGGTTGTTGAGGTGGTTCGGACATGTAGAGAGAATGGGGCGAAACAGAATGACTTCAAGAGTGTATCAGTCTGTAGTGGAAGGAAGGCGGGTAGGGGTCGGTCTAGGAAAGGTTGGAGGGAGGGGGTAAAGGAGGTTTTGTGTGCGAGGGGCTTGGACTTCCAGCAGGCATGCATGAGCGTGTTTGATAGGAGTGAATGGAGACAAATGGTTTTTAATACTTGACGTGCTGTTGGAGTGTGAGCAAAGTAACATTTATGAAGGGATTCAGGGAAACCGGCAGGCCTGACTTGAGTCCTGGAGATGGGAAGTACAGTGCCTGCACTCTGAAGGAGGGGTGTTAATGTTGCAGTTTAAAAACTGTAGTGTAAAGCACCCTTCTGGCAAGACAGTGATGGAGTGAATGATGGTGAAAGTTTTTCTTTTTCGGGCCACCCTGCCTTGGTGGGAATCGGCCAGTGTGTTAATAAAAATAAATAATATAAAATATGAAATAACTTTAAAACACTTGAAATTTTGGAAAGTTTCCAGACATAATGGAGAGACGCAGAACTCGTGGAGAATGTAAACAAACCAGGTGGGGCACGGTAACTGTATTAGAAAGTCAGGTGGGGGAGGCATATAGCAAGTTTTGGTCATAATTTGAAATGTCTGTATTAGTGCAACACCGTAAAGCTAAATGCTGTAAAGCAGGGCCCTACTGTACATCCTGAAGTCCACCCATTAACCTTTTTGTCTACTAATACTGTTGCCATTACACCCTGTCCTGCAGGCCATGAAGGGTAGCCTAAGGCTCAAGGAACAATGAAAAGAGGCAAGTCTTGGCCATGGCTGTTCTCTTCCATACCAGATAAACATTGGAGTCACTGGGCTTAGTCTGATATTTCAGAAGACAGCCAGACACATAGTGGACAAAATTTGGAATCACGTACTTTCATCTATTTTGTCCAATAATTAAAGCGTTTGTCTGGCCATTTTTTTTATGCAAAATTGCCAAAATTCATTAATGAGAGGTTTCGCTGTAAGTTCAGTTTTGGTGGCACTGTTCAGGGCTGGGGAAATATCAGAGCTGGACCAGATACAAAAATCATTTGCGGTCTGTAGGGAGCCAATAAAGCGTTTGAATTAAGAGTCCTAAATATGTACTGTACTCCCTGGAGTGGAGAAGAGATACCTGATAATGGGTACGTGGAAAGTACTTTGAGGGCTTGGTCCCCAATCTGCACACTGCAGATTGGGCAGCGGTGCTTTGGGTATAACAAGAGAACATTGTATCAACATCCTTGGTCCTAGATTATTCAACATTTTACCAGATGGTATCAGAAAATGCTACTGGGACAAATGTAGAAGTCTTCAAGAGAAAACTGGACAAGTATCTCCACCCAGTGCCAGATCAGCTAGGCTGTAATGGATGTTGACTAGTGGTCCAGGAACATAAACAGTGTGGTTGACCAGGCAAGCACCAGAAAAACCTGGCCCAGGGCTGGGCTTTGAGAGTAGAAAAACATTTGAAATTCGTGAATGGTATATCAACGGTAGAAAGGTATGTGCCTCACCCAGGCTGGTGAGGGCTACTATGACAGTTGTTGTTATTGTGTCATTAGTTTTATGCTAATTTGTTCCCTGTTTTATCATTTATTGTTAAATGCTTGAACATTGAACTGTTAAGCTGGTTGACCTGAGTTACATCTTAATAAGGGAAGTTTGTTATGAACTTTCTTGTTGATTTAATTCTGTCCCACATTAATTTGCCTCAAAATCATTATTTTTTCCCCAGGCCCGACAAGTATATAGAGACTTCTGAACATGGTTTAGTTGTGATGAATGTCAACGAGGCAGATGCAGGTCGGTATGACTGCAAGATGGGTGGAGATATTGTTTGTTCATATAATATCACAGTAGATGCTCATCGCTGCTCAGCTCCAGCTCGCACGAATGATTTCCAGAAGGTTTGTACTTTTTTTTTTTATGAAATCTTAATCTTTCTTTCAACACACCGGCCGTATCCCACCGAGGCAGGGTGGCCCAAAAGAAAAAACCAAAGTTTCTCCTTTCAAATTTAGTAATATATACAGGAGAAGGGGTTACTAGCCCCTTGCTCCCGGCATTTTAGTCGCCTCTTACAACACGCATGGCTTACGGAGGAAGAATTCTGTTCCACTTCCCCATGGAGATAAGAGGAAATAAACAAGAACAAGAACTAGAAAGAAAATCGAAGAAAACCCAGAGGGGTATGTATATATACGCTTGTACATGTATGTGTAGTGTGACCTGAGTGTAAGTAGAAGTAGCAAGACGTACCTGAAATTTTGCATGTTCATGAGACAGAAAAAAGGACACCAGCAATCCTACCATCATGTAAAACAATTACAGGCTTTCGTGTTACACTCACTTGGCAGGACGGTAGTACCTCCCTGGGCGGTTGCTGTCTACCAACCTACTACCTAGGTGAAATCTTAATGTTGGAGGGAAATGTACAACATATAGATTATTGAATCACAATTGAAGATGAATAGTGCATTTTGCTGCTCATTAATACAGTATTCAAAGTAATATTCTGTCATTACTGGTATGAGTATTGCAGGAGTTATGATATCTGGAGATTGTAAACAAAGAAATAAGCATTCTTTACTGGAATTTTTTATTATAAAAGTAATAAAATTTATATATTTACTGAAGATACAAGCAGCCTCCCTGAAATTCGGTTCCAAGAAATCCTATCATTAGGCTAGGCAAATTAATGATGACCATTATACCATTAAATCGATATAACAAAGATGTTGGTACTGACAAAAATATTTGGCCTTATATATGATACATAGTTAAATACTGTAGTATCTGTAATACAGCCTCTCCTCACTTAGTGACATACTCATTTACCAACGACTCAGACTTATGACTGACCTTCTGACCAGTATGCATACCTAAATACGTAATGTATATTTGAGCTGATTTCCTCTTATTCTTTTTATTACAATATACAGCACTCTACTGTATAAACATTTAAAAATATACTAGAAATGTTATAAATGGTGCAAAGGTGACATTAAAATAATATCAGAGATGGTTGATATAAACCCACTACCATTACAGTATGCTCCTTGCTTAATGACAAATCCGTTTACTGATAAATAACAAAAAGGCACAATACCGTGACTGGAACGATACACAAATAACCCGCACATAAAAGACAGAAGCTTACGACGACGTTTCGGTCCGACTTGGACCATTGACTTTGTCAATGGTCCAAGTCGGACCGAAACGTCGTCGTAAGCTTCTGTCTTTTATGTGCGGGTTATTTGTGTACCGTTTACTGATGTGGTTTTAGGAACGAAACTCTGTCATTAAGTGAGGAGAGGCTGTACTAATTTAACACATGTCATGGTTTTGTGGGTAAATGTGATGGAAATTTGGTGAGCTGTTAGATGATGGTGTTCTTCATTTGAAAGGAGTGGTGAAGGTGAAGCACTGCAGGTGATGGTATTCTGTTGCAAGGAGTGGTTGGTGGTGAGGTGTCTCAGGTGATGGTGTTCTTCCATCTTTTCAGACTTACAATACAAAAGAAACAGTATTTCATTTACATACTTTTCCAGTAAAACAATGATATCTTCATCTGGTGAAGAAAAAATGATCGTGAATTGCCACAAATATTGCTTATTTACAATTATTATTATTAAGAAAAAACTCCTCACTTGTGTAAATACTTCATGTACTGAACTCTAGTGATATGTGTCATCATTGTCATTACTTCTTTCTTGTAAATGTTATAAAAAAATTGAGTAGTCATTTGTACATAATCCTTTTAAAATATGGCTAAAAACTGAAAAGAAAAGCATCAGAGGTATGTTTAGCTGCCCAGGTGATTTGTTCTATTCTGAGGGGAAATGGCAGTGGAATGCCGACTGACCTGGGAGTAGCCTGAGCATTTGACAAGGAAGGTTCTTGAATTATTGTCCCTGGTATAATGGGTCATACGGAAGAGGATATGACCTGGGGGGGGGGGGGTCTCTGAATATTAGTATCACTGTGCACGATTTTAAAATTTTCGTTAAAAGTTTACTCTTTTACTAAACAAAGCAAATTTTAAAACTTAAACTAGACAGAAAATAAAAATTTGTAGATAAAATCTCTAAATATTACCACAGAAAAAATATAAATTTAACTGTATACTTTCTTTTATCTGTAGTAGTTATTGTTGCTGTTTTATGTGTACTTTAAGTGGAGCCAATAGGTGGAAAATTGTTTTGTTGAAATTCATACACACTGATAAAATATTTTGTCTTCTGTTCTTTGCTAGAAGAAATAATGTACTGTATTATATTCAGTCATTGAAACATTTAAATCATGTGTACTAATATATGCAATATTACAGGTATATAGCGACTGGTGTCATGAGTTTGAAAAGTACAAACTGGCTATGAAGACCTGGGAGAGGAAACAAGCGGTATGTATATTTGTACAGTAGTAGCTCTATATACACACACTGATGTGCTATCTCTGTCTTGTCTATTTTTTTCAAAATTTCAGCATTTTGTTTTAGTATACTATACTAGGGATTTCATGAACTTACTGCATGTATTTTATACTGATTTTCTGTGGCTTTTTAAGATTATGACTGATGAATACATTGGAATTTTATGGTCATTAACTTCTTATGACATAAGTAATAAAGAATTCTAACGAAATATTAATAAGAAAATTATTTGCAGCAATGTGCAAATAGGAACAACATTAGCCAGCAAAACAGCCATCCCAACGATATATATGCCAGGAGTAGCCCATTTGTCTGATCACGTCCAATTATTGAAGACTCGTCTCATAAAGCTATAGAGGTAGATGTGAGAGGAACTTTCCTTCCTTATAATGGTCAAGCATTTGCCTGTTGTAATTGGTTCAGCACATGTAATCTGTAAACCATTGAAAATGTGTAACTTTCTTACAGTAAACTGCCAACTATTTATTTTGATATTCGCAGTAATTTTAGTTTTAAAATTGTGTAAATGAATGTTTTACAAAAAAGTAATTTAGATTTTTTATATTAGAAAGTAAGTTTTTATATCGAAAGTGAACATGTTATGTTGTAAGAATTATACTCAGTGATGGTGCAACCAGAAGAAAGGTGCTAATATCAGTTGGTGCCAGAAGAAAGCAGGTTATAACCAATACAGAATCTTGACAGGCAACTTGACCCAAATACTCCAATAACAATCAGGGTACCGTTAGCTATTGACATGTGTTAAGTTTCTTTTGTGCCACTTGTGGTAAAACATTATGACTGTTTGAGGGAGTTCCCTAGGTCTAGTTCTCGCTCCTGGACAATCGCCTTTGGGCATTATTGCTTCTGCATCTAAGAGCTTGAGTGAGCATTGGATCTTAGAACTTCTGAATTTTAGTTAAAAGTGTGAAAGAATGGACCCATGAGGTATGGACTTCCAAACATATCCTTACAGGAGGCCACTGTCCCCTATTCATCAAGTGTGACAAGGACACACGGCTTAGTGATATATACATGGATCCCCCCCAAGCTGCTGGAATGGTGTATTTTTATGGCAAAAAATGGTTCCTGGTTGGCTTTCAGAGTGATGCTGCTTGTGAAAGGATAAGTAAATTATTTATTTTCATTGTGTGTGGGAAGCAAAGACAACAGTGCAGTGGAGCTCCCAGTATTCACTCAACCAGCCTGTGGAAACATCTTAAATTGTAATATTGTTGAAATCATACATAAAAATAATTTCAGTAAGAAAAATCTACCCTTCCTCAGGTTGAAAAATCCCAATTTTTTATATTATTACAGGCAATTGACTGAACCTTAATCCTGATATTTTGTAAGCATTTTCTAAACTACCTCTGCCTTTTCATGATTATCATTAAGAAATTGAATGAAGGACTAAGACTAAAACTAATATCAGGAAATCTCCATCCATATACTGAGACTATTTTGTGGTTCCTTGAAGAAGAATTAGGATCACTTGAATGGAAGCATCATTGCTGAAGGATGTGTTTTTATCAAAAATCTTTTCCATAAATTTCATATATATATATATATATATATACATTATATATATATACATTATATATATATATATACATTATATATATACATTATATATATATACATATATATATATATATATATATAATATATATATATATATATATATATATATAATGTGTGTGTATGTATGTAGAACAAGCCACATGGGGATAGAAATCTTTGGCTCGAGATCTTTTGCATTTTTTGTGCGTCGTCAGGAGTTGTGCAGTGTTGCAAGACTAGCAACAGAAGGTAGGAGTAAAATTTTCTCCCAGGCAAGGCAGAAGCGTAAAGCATCAGGCCATGTTATATGGCCCAACACTTTATGCTTCTGCCTTGCTTCAGAGAAAATTTTTCCTCCTTCTATCTGGTGCTAGTCTTGCAACATTGCACAACTCCTGACAACACACAAAGGGTGTGAAAGATCGTGAGCTGAAGATTTTCATCCCCATGTGGCTTGTTCTGCATCGTTAAGATTGCCTGTTTGCGATCCTATTGATATATATATATATATGTGATTATCATCTAAGAAAATAAAAAAAAGATGTTAAAAGATTAACAGATGTTTTGAAAAATTTAAAGGTGATGTGTGGACAAGACTTCTTTTATACAGCTAATTTTTAGACTTGTCTTGTAATATACACATACTTTGGAACATTCTCTTAAGGTGACCTTTTAAATAGAAAAATCATAGCCCTTCATAAGCCCAAGTATTCTATTTGCATATATGAGTCTATCCCATAAATATTACAGATATTACTCCAGCCATCTCTTAAACAAGTATGTTATTAATAGATGCATACATAAACTGCACATGTATCTTAGTTTTAAGCTGCTCCCCTTTTGAGAAAGTTCCATTTCACATGCCGATCCACGCTAAAATTTTCGTTTTCTGTCCTGTGATACGCGCCAATTTTGTAAGACTCGTACATAATAATATTGCTCCATATAAGCAGGTTAGTAACACTTCGGTGTAAGTAATGAAATGTAAATATGTGTGTATCTGCTGTTTATTTCCTTAGGAAGTATCAGTTTATGGCCTGCTACACTTGGGTCTTCAACATGCTAGAAGGGCTTAGCTAAAAATGACAGGGTTTATTTATCCAATCCCAGAAAAAAAATTGCTTGTCCAATTACAACTTCAAAGGTAATAAATACAAAAAAATATCGAATAAGTACAAATCTTTATTGTAAACAGTAAATAAATTACAATACTTAAAATTTGAAATGCGAACAACTTTTCAGTTTCATATGCCATTATCAAGTTGACTGAGTAGAAACAAGATGAAAGCCAGAAAATCAAGGTAGTTGGAAATGCTGAAATAAAAGGTCAGGTTAAGTCTCATTTTTCTAAAAAACAAACCAAAAAAAAAAAGCATTTCACAATGTATACACTGGTAGAGTCTAGCAACTCTCCAGCACCCCCACCCCCCAGAAAAAAAGAAACTTAAGAATCATGTTAAGGCAAATTCAACAGGATGATTATTATGAAAAAGCTGAAAGAGGACAAGCTTCTGGGATGGCTATAGTCTAAACATGGTAAAATAAGAATTGTTAGCAAGGTAAATACTTCATAATATTTATTTTATGCTCTTAAGAGTGTTGGAAAACAGCAGCCAGTCTCAGTAATATAGTGGAGAGGGCAAGTAGAGAGGAAAACATAGTAATATATATACATATATATTTTTTCAACAAACCGGCCGTATCTCGCCAAGGCAGGGTGGCCCAAAAAGAAAAAGAAAAGTTTTTCTTATTAAATTTAGTAATTTGTACAGGAGAAGGGGTTACTAGCCCCTTGCTCCTGGCATTTTAGCCGCCTCTTACAATAAGCATGGCTTATGGAGGAAGAATTCTGTTCCACTTCCCCATGGAGATGAGAGGAAATAAACTAGAAAGAAAATAGAAGAAAACCCAGAGGGGTACGTATGTATATATATGCTTGTACATGTATGTGTAGTGTGACCTAAATGTAAGTAGAAGTAGCAAGACGTTCATGAGACAGAAAAAAGGACACCAGCAATCCTACCATCATGTAAAACAATTACAGGCTTTCGTTTTACACTCACTTGGCAGGATGGTAGTACCTCACTGGGTGGTTGCTGTCTACCAACCTACTATCTACAGTAATATATACACATATTCTTTCTTTCAACACACCGGCCGTATCCCACCGAGGTGGGGTGGCCCAAAAGGAAAAACGAAAGCTTCTCCTTTTACATTTAGTAATATATACAGGAGAAGGGGTTACTAGCCCTTTGCTCCCGGCATTTTAGTTGCCTCTTACAACACACACGGCTTACGGAGGAAGAATTCTATTCCACTTCCCCATGGAGAATATATATATATATATATATATATATATATATATATATATATATATATATATATATATATATATAACCTAGGTAGTAGGTTGGTAGACAGCAACTGCCCAGGGAGGTACTACCGTCCTGCCAAGTGAGTGTAAAACTGAAGCCTGTAATTATTTTACATGATGGTAGGATTGCTGGTGTCTTTTTTTTTTTTTTGTCTCATACACATGCAAGATTTCAGGTACGTCTTGCTACTTCTACTTACACTTAGGTCACACTACACATACATGCACAAGCATATACTATATACACACCCCGCTGGGTTTTCTTCTATTTCCTTTCTAATTCTTGTTCTTGTTTATTTCCTCTTACCTCCATGGGGAAGTGGAACAGAATTCTTCCTCCGTAAGCCATGCGTGTTGTAAGAGGCGACTAAAATGCCGGGAGCAAGGGTCTAGTAACCCCTTTCCTTGTATATATTACTAAATGTAAAAGGAGAAACTTTCGTTTTTCCTTTTGGGCCACCCCGCCTCAGTGGGATACGGCCGGTGTGTTGAAAGAAAGATATATATATATATATATCTTTATTTATTTATTTAACAAATCAGCTGTATCCCACCAAAGCAGGGTGACAAAAAGAAAACCAAAAGTGTTCCTTTTTATATTTAGTAATTTATACAGGAGAAGGGGCTACTAACCTCTTGCTCAATACTGTATATACCTGAATTATTAGTGATAGGAGGAAAAGAGGTACTCTGTGTTCAAGATTGCTTCAAAGTGTATTAGTTTAATATGAGGAGGGTAAAAGTTATCAGGATTCTGTATTCAGGATTCTGTATTCAGGGCACTTTGGAAATAATGACTCTCAAATGCCAGCCTTGAGATATGATTATTAAAAATGATCAGTCAGCTATTTTCCACCCAATGCATTTAGAATTTGTGTATGTTCATTGTATGCACATGTGGAGAGTTCGTGTTTGGAAGAAATTGGTAAAGAACTGTAGATTTAATAATTATTGTTATATTGGGCAGCAGCTAGTCTCATCAATTCCTGTCAGTGGTTGACCAGCAGGGAACACTGGGGAGACTGTTGTGATGTCAGGGAAACTGGGTAAGGTACCATGGAACCTTGAGGAATGCTGCAAGGTCCATCTGGTGGTCATAGGGGAAGGGAACAAGTGAGTGACCCCTTTCTTCTGTCCTTATTCTTGCTCAGCTTATGGTACTCATACTACAACCCTTCCTCCTCATGCAGTCACCCTCACCGCCATGTACTAAATGCCCAGGCACCAAATACCTTCACCATAAGCAAGAGGGTGTTGTGTTAGGTGCGATGGGAAAGAAAGTGCTCTACTAAATGTGGTTGCAGAGGTCAAGTCTTGGCTTCCTGGTCCCACCTCTTGGCTGGCTGCTACTATATTCACTCTCCTGCCTTTGAAAACCCTATCATATAACTCTTTCCTCTACCACACCCCTGTCCAGGTTCCACTTCCTGACTAAAGCTGAATAATTCCCAACTTCCCTGTGACTTGTCTGTGTTTTGAACTGCCAAGAGGAAGGGAATGTGATTATGTAATAGGAAGGTATGGGTAGTAGGAGAGAGGCAGTGGAAGAGAGTAAAGAGAGGACTCATCTGAGTACTACACATTTTTTTAATTTCTTTGTTAAAATACTTTAAATTAAATTCACAGTATTGTAGCTTCGGAATGTATCTCCAGTTATAATATGGGTGCAAATGAGTAACTTGGTTCCAAGCTCTGAACACTGAAGTAATCTTCGGAAATGCATTAAGGGGTGCAAATGGGGACCTACTATATTAGAAACTTTGACAACACAAAGTATTAAATTTCTTCAAGGAAGTGGGTTTAAGAAGCAAGGGGGTAGAACAAATACATGAGTATAAATATAACTAAAATGATAATCAAATACACAGGAGAGAAATTAAAAAAAGGGGGCTCAAATATGGAAGATATTCTTCAGATTTTTAACCCTGAAGAAGTTTAGTAGTATGGCTAATCACTGCTCGGGGTCCTTCAGACCTCTTCCCTAGGATGAGACCCACAACATCTCATTTGCTCTTAGATATTTCTTTACCCAGGATTTGAATCCAGGTCCTTTAGGTTGTCATGTGAGCACTTATCACTGAGACTATAGAAAATAAAAACAAGAGCACTTCTTTTAGCAGGTGCATAAACTTGTAGTAAACTGAAGACAGTAAGTGAACATCAGGAAAGGAAATAAGTAGAGTCCCAGTGAGCTGTAAATTTGTTAAGAGGGAGCAAGAGCAATATGAACGTATTAGAATAGGCTAGTCATGGGGCTTCTGTGCAATCTACAATGAAACCAAGGTATATACAAACTGCCATCACTGTACTGTATCAGGAAATCACTTAATTATTCTCTTGCAATCTCTAATATGTTAGTGAAACTGGCCACTCAGTTTTTAATAGACCTAAAAAATACGAGAGAAATGTTTACCTTACATGAACAATTCTCTTCTGTGTTAGGGATTATAATAACCTAATAAGGAGGTTTTGTGTGCGAGGGGCTTGGACTTCCAGCAAGCATGCGCGAATGGAGACAAATGGTTTTTAATACTTGACGTGCTGTTGGAGTGTGAGCAAAATAACATTTATGAAGGGATTCAGGGAAACCGGCTGGCCGGAGATGGGAAGTACAGTGTTTGAAGGGGGGAGTGTTAATGTTGTAGTGTAAGCACGACTCTGGCAAGACAGTGATGGAGTGAATGATGAATTTTTTTTTTTTTGGGGGGGGGGGGGGGCACCCTACCTTGGTGGGAATTGGCCGTTGTGTTTAATAAAAAAAAGCTGGTTTTCTTCTAAAATGATCTTTTCCTTTTCAAGACTTTACACATGCTGTCTTATTGATTAAGATAGATACAATTCACCACATCTCATACATGAATCTTAGACCTGATGTTATATAATTTAGATGCTTGTCTCTCCATATGTTGCGAGATAGTCTGATTTTCAGAATTAGGAACCTTGGGTGTCTCATATCCCAATGACTTGGATTTCTGGTGTTCATTTTGTTCTTACTCGCTGACAACTGTATAGTAGTTTAAACTAAAAATGATATCCAGTTTTTACTCTATAATTTTTCTCTAGTTACATTATTAACTAGATTGAAAATTTACCATAAAATAGAGATTTGTACTTACGTAGGGTTTATATTCTCAACTTTGTTGACAACCATGTATACTGTGTTGTACTCTGCACAGAAACCTGGAAATCAAAAAATCTACTGATTTCAAGTACAATCTAAGATGTGCAAAGAAAATAGCCTTTAGCAAAGCCATCTAGCATGGTTAAGACAACCAGTACTTCAATATGCTTGTTTAGGGTTGTGAACGATGGGCAGCAGACTGAACGTGTAATTGATATGCCACTCAAATGTGTGAATGGTTATATTTCTTAAAGCTGTTTGTTTTGCTGCCATTGCAGTATGTACAGTACGTTGTTTTAAACATTCATTTTATGTCTTGAATTAAATTAAATTTTAATTTTGTTTGGAAAAGCTTCTAATATTTCTTGCATTTGTTAGCTTCATTTAATGTTAAGTAAGCTTATCACATGATTTACTTTACTTATTTAGCAGTTCTATATTGTTTTCAGAAAAAAACTGAAAATTGAGGTTTAGATTTGCCTTTAGGCTATGATCTAGGAGTTTGTAATGTGAAAATATTCCTGTAAAATAAAATTTCTTTTGTAGACATTCATTTTTATTACCTAACTGGTGTCCTTATATTCTGTAAGAAAAAATAATGGAATTTCTTTACCCTATAAAAAAAACTTTAGTGATTTATTCACTATACGTTTTCAAAAATAAGTCTATGGGAATATTACTCCACTCTTGGGAAATGCAATAGTTTGCCATCAAATTGCAAATTTTCCATTTTTTTATGAAAAGAAAATAAGTGTATGGGAATTTCACTCCAATCTTCAAAAATATATTTGCCATCAAATCTCATATTTTTTTTTTTAATTTTTGGTGAATAGTAATTTTTCCATAAGTGGGTAACAAAAGATTTCACTTATTGCAATGAGTGCTATTAAATACTGGCTACATCAGCAGTGCACTGCTACATATGTATATAAACAAAATGGACGGTAAAATGTATCAGAATGAGCAAGATTACATTCATGGGGGAGCACTAATCTACAACACCTGGTGAATGGGAGGCAACCAGGTTTAATCAAAGGTTCAATTCCTTGAATCAGGAGACAGTCATATCTTTTAGGAAAAATCTATTTTAAGAGCAGTTTTACCTCTTAACAATGCAGATGAAAATCTTTTGCACTCGTGTGTCATCAATAGCTATGCAATGTTGCAAGACTAGCAACAGATATAAAAGGGAAATTCTATACCAGCAAGATGCTTCTTCCTTGATTCAGAGAGAATTTTCCTTAACTCTTGCTAGTCTTGCAATATTATAGCTCCTGATGGTGCACGAGAACGCGAGAGATCAGCGGAAATCTGAATCAATATATATTATGTCCAGATTGATTTCTGATCTATTGTGAAACACAGCATATGTACACCTACCATCCGACTTATGACCGAGCTTGGTTCCGACTAACTGGTCTTAAGTCAAATGGAAACAAGTTGAACATTACTACTGAATATCAGCATCACATTATGTAATGATTTTGTTTTATTTTTGTATTTCGTTTTTTACTTTACTTTTTATGCTGTTAGTACTGTTTTTTATACTGTAAGGTTTAGGAGAAACACCATGTGCAACACAAACAGTTGCATACTGAACACGGTCATAAGTCGGATGGTAGGTGTATATATATACATGTATAAGTGGGGCCCTCCTGCATAGTATACACGAGGGCTCTGATTGTATGGCAGGACCACTGTACAATAGGGCCCCGCTTTACGGCGTTTCGCCTTACGGTGTTCTGCTAATACAGCAATGTCAAATTATGACCAAAATTTGCTACAAGGCAAGCGGTCTTTCAAATACAGCACGTCCCACCTGGTTTGTTTACATTCTCCGTGACCACATCTACGTATTATGTCTGGAAACTTTCCAAAATTTCAAGAGTTTTATAGTTAATGTGTATTTTATATGTACTCTAATAATTATACTTATGTGTACCTGTACCTAAATATACTTACACACTGTGCTGGTGTGCAGGTACACATTAAAATCGCTAAGAGTCTCTCTACTCATGACGCCAATAGTACGTAATAATCACTCCTGGGCACATTAAATGTCTTATTTTACATTAATATAGACATTTTCATTAATCCATCTATGATATTTTCCTCAAAATTATAGAACACATTACATAGCATATAAACATGATACATACACTCACAGAATAAAAATTGACGTAAATATGAGATTTGTTAACAAAGCAGCTGTGTAGGTAGTGTCGGAAGAATTACGTTTTCTATATATATATATATATTATATATATATATATATATATATATATATATATATATATATATAATATATGCATAATAACTATATATAATATATATATATATATATATATATATATATATATATATATATATATATATATATATATATATAATATATATATATATATATATATATAGTATATATATATAACTATATATATATATAAATATATATATATATATATATATATATATATATATATATATAACTATATATATAATATATATATATATATTATAATATATATATATATATATATATATATATATATATATATATATATATATATATATATATATATATATATATATATATATATATATATATTATATATATATATATATATATATATATATATATATATATATATATATATATATATATATATATATATAATATATGCATAATAACTATATAATATATATATATATATATATATATATATATATATATATATATATATAATATATAATATATATATATATATATATATATAGTATATATATATAACTATATATATATATATAAATATATATATATATATATATATAACTATATATTGACTTGAGTCCTGGAAATGGGAAGTACAATGCCTGCACTTTAAAGGAGGGGTTTGGGATATTGGCAGTTTGGAGGGATATGTTGTGTATCTTTATATGTGTATGCTTCTAGACTGTTGTATTCTGAGCACCTCTGCAAAAACAGAGATAATGTGCAAGTGTGGTGAAAGTGTTGAATGATGATGAAAGTATTTTCTTTTTGGGGATTTTCTTTCTTTTTTGGGTCACCCTGCCTCGGTGGGATACGGCCGACTTGTTGTAAAAAAAAAAAAAAAAAAAAAATAACTATATATATAATATATATATATATTATAATATATATATATATATATATATATATATATATATATATATATATATATATATATATATATATATATATATATATATATATAAGTATATATGTATAATATAACTATATATATATATATATATATATATATATATATATATATATATATATATATATATATATATATATATATATATATATATATATAAGTATATATGTATAATATAACTATATATATATATATATATATATATATATATATATATATATATATATATATATATATATATATATATATATATACTATATATATATATATATATATATATTATATATATATATATATATATATATATATATATATATATTATATATATATACTACAGTGGACCCCCGCTTAACGATCACCTCCAAATGCGACCAATTATGTAAGTGTATTTATGTAAGTGCGTTTGTACGTGTATGTTTGGGGGTCTGAAATGGACTAATCTACTTCACAATATTCCTTATGGGAAAAAATTCGGTCAGTACTGGCACCTGAACATACTACTGGAATGAAAAAAGTTCGTTAACCGGGGGTCCACTGTATATATATATAATATATATATATATATATACTATATATATATATATATATATATATATATATATATATATATATATATATATATATATATATATATATATATATATATACATATATATATATATATATATATGTATGTCGTGCCGAATATGTAAAACTGGTCAATTAGTAAGAACTCATTTAAAATTAAGTTCTTTCTAAAATTTTCTCATATACGTTTAAAGATATATTTTTTTCATTGATGTTAATGTAAAAACTTATAATTTTGCACTAAAAGAATCTTAGAAAACTTACCTAACCTTATTATAACAAGAACAATTTATTTTAGCCTAACCCAACTAAATATATTTTAGATTTGCTTACAATAATTTAATACTAAACAAACACAGTGAAATATATTTCTTTCGTTAAGTTCAGAATGATTTTGGCGAAATTATTGCATACACAAATTTTCACTTGTCCTATATGGCAAGATGAGCGTTGCTATTTAAGCCAAGATCGCAAGTTCTACCTATTCGGCACGACACATATACATATATATATATATATATATATATATATATATATATATATATATATATATATAAATATATATATATATATATATATATGTATGTATATATATATATGTATTATATATACATATATATATATGTATATACATACACATGTATATATATATAATATATATATAAATGTATATGTATATATATATATATACATGTATATGTATATATATATATGTATTATATATATATATGTATTATATATATATATATATATATATATATATATATATATATATATATATATACATATATATATATATATATATATATATATATATATATATATATATATAGGGAAGTACCACCTCTATAGCTGGAATGGGGACCCTCATCCTCAGAGAAGACAATAAACGTACCTCAGGGAAAACTCAAGGTTCTCACCGGAGTTGTTTGAATATTTTCTTCTACCACCCCCTATATGTTTTTTATTCTATGTGAACATTTATTAATAAACAAAATACATTTACAGAAAAAAACATAAACATGAATACAATGGCACAATGTATCAAAGATGATGAATTTCCTCTAGCTCCTCCGAGGCTGGACGTGAGCCAAGTATGCAGCAAGCATTTCCCCTCTGGATGGCGACGCTGAGGCGCCATATATATATATATATAACTATATATATATAATATATATAACTATATATATAATATATATAACTATATATATATATATCTATATATATATATATATATATATATATATATAACAGGGATATCTTGCTACTCCTACTTACACTTTGGTCACACTTCATAGACACGCACATGCATATATATATATACATACATCTAGGTTTTTCTCCTTTTTCTAAATAGCTCTTGTTCTTTTTATTTCTTCTATTGTCCATGGGGAAGTGGAAAAGAATCTTTCCTCCGTAAGCCATGCGTGTCGTATGAGGCGACTAAAATGCCGGGAGCAATGGGCTAGTAACCCCTTCTCCTGTATACAATTACTAAAAAAGAGAAGAAGAAAAACTTTATAAAACTGGGTTGCTTAAATGTGCGTGGATGTAGTGCGGATGACAAGAAACAGATGATTGCTGATGTTATGAATGAGAAGAAGTTGGATGTCCTGGCCCTAAGCGAAACAAAGCTGAAGGGGGTAGGAGAGTTTCAGTGGGGGGAAATAAATGGGATTAAATCTGGAGTATCTGAGAGAGTTAGAGCAAAGGAAGGGGTAGCAGTAATGTTAAATGATCAGTTATGGAAGGAGAAAAGAGAATATGAATGTGTAAATTCAAGAATTATGTGGATTAAAGTAAAGGTTGGATGCGAGAAGTGGGTCATAATAAGCGTGTATGCACCTGGAGAAGAGAGGAATGCAGAGGAGAGAGAGAGATTTTGGGAGATGTTAAGTGAATGTATAGGAGCCTTTGAACCAAGTGAGAGAGTAATTGTGGTAGGGGACTTGAATGCTAAAGTAGGAGAAACTTTTAGAGAGGGTGTGGTAGGTAAGTTTGGGGTGCCAGGTGTAAATGATAATGGGAGCTCTTTGATTGAACTTTGTATAGAAAGGGGTTTAGTTATAGGTAATACATATTTTAAGAAAAAGAGGATAAATAAGTATACACGATATGATGTAGGGCGAAATGACAGTAGTTTGTTGGATTATGTATTGGTAGATAAAAGACTGTTGAGTAGACTTCAGGATGTACATGTTTATAGAGGGGCCACAGATATATCAGATCACTTTCTAGTTGTAGCTACACTGAGAGTAAAAGGTAGATGGGATACAAGGAGAATAGAAGCATCAGGGAAGAGAGAGGTAAAGGTTTATAAACTAAAAGAGGAGGCAGTTAGGGTAAGATATAAACAGCTATTGGAGGATAGATGGGCTAATGAGAGCATAGGCAATGGGGTCGAAGAGGTATGGGGTAGGTTTAAAAATGTAGTGTTAGAGTGTTCAGCAGAAGTTTGTGGTTACAGGAAAGTGGGTGCAGGAGGGAAGAGGAGCGATTGGTGGAATGATGATGTAAAGAGAGTAGTAAGGGAGAAAAAGTTAGCATATGAGAAGTTTTTACAAAGTAGAAGTGATGCAAGGAGGGAAGAGTATATGGAGAAAAAGAGAGAAGTTAAGAGAGTGGTGAAGCAATGTAAAAAGAGAGCAAATGAGAGAGTGGGTGAGATGTTATCAACAAATTTTGTTGAAAATAAGAAAAAGTTTTGGAGTGAGATTAACAAGTTAAGAAAGCCTAGAGAACAAATGGATTTGTCAGTTAAAAATAGGAGAGGAGAGTTATTAAATGGAGAGTTAGAGGTATTGGGAAGATGGAAGGAATATTTTGAGGAATTGTTAAATGTTGATGAAGATAGGGAAGCTGTGATTTCGTGTATAGGGCAAGGAGGAATAACATCTTGTAGGAGTGAGGAAGAGCCAGTTGTGAGTGTGGGGGAAGTTCGTGAGGCAGTAGGTAAAATGAAAGGGGGTAAGGCAGCCGGGATTGATGGGATAAAGATAGAAATGTTAAAAGCAGGTGGGGATATAGTTTTGGAGTGGTTGGTGCAATTATTTAATAAATGTATGGAAGAGGGTAAGGTACCTAGGGATTGGCAGAGAGCATGCATAGTTCCTTTGTATAAAGGCAAAGGGGATAAAAGAGAGTGCAAAAATTATAGGGGGATAAGTCTGTTGAGTGTACCTGGTAAAGTGTATGGTAGAGTTATAATTGAAAGAATTAAGAGTAAGACGGAGAATAGGATAGCAGATGAACAAGGAGGCTTTAGGAAAGGTAGGGGGTGTGTGGACCAGGTGTTTACAGTGAAACATATAAGTGAACAGTATTTAGATAAGGCTAAAGAGGTCTTTGTGGCATTTATGGATTTGGAAAAGGCGTATGACAGGGTGGATAGGGGGGCAATGTGGCAGATGTTGCAAGTGTATGGTGTAGGAGGTAGGTTACTGAAAGCAGTGAAGAGTTTTTACGAGGATAGTGAGGCTCAAGTTAGAGTATGTAGGAAAGAGGGAAATTTTTTCCCAGTAAAAGTAGGCCTTAGACAAGGATGTGTGATGTCACCGTGGTTGTTTAATATATTTATAGATGGGGTTGTAAGAGAAGTAAATGCGAGGGTCTTGGCAAGAGGCGTGGAGTTAAAAGATAAAGAATCACACACAAAGTGGGAGTTGTCACAGCTGCTCTTTGCTGATGACACTGTGCTCTTGGGAGATTCTGAAGAGAAGTTGCAGAGATTGGTGGATGAATTTGGTAGGGTGTGCAAAAGAAGAAAATTAAAGGTGAATACAGGAAAGAGTAAGGTTATGAGGATAACAAAAAGATTAGGTGATGAAAGATTGAATATCAGATTGGAGGGAGAGAGTATGGAGGAGGTGAACGTATTCAGATATTTGGGAGTGGACGTGTCAGCGGATGGGTCTATGAAAGATGAGGTGAATCATAGAATTGATGAGGGAAAAAGAGTGAGTGGTGCACTTAGGAGTCTGTGGAGACAAAGAACTTTGTCCTTGGAGGCAAAGAGGGGAATGTATGAGAGTATAGTTTTACCAACGCTCTTATATGGGTGTGAAGCGTGGGTGATGAATGTTGCAGCGAGGAGAAGGCTGGAGGCAGTGGAGATGTCATGTCTGAGGGCAATGTGTGGTGTGAATATAATGCAGAGAATTCGTAGTTTGGAAGTTAGGAGGAGGTGCGGGATTACCAAAACTGTTGTCCAGAGGGCTGAGGAAGGGTTGTTGAGGTGGTTCGGACATGTAGAGAGAATGGAGCGAAACAGAATGACTTCAAGAGTGTATCAGTCTGTAGTGGAAGGAAGGCGGGGTAGGGGTCGGCCTAGGAAGGGTTGGAGGGAGGGGGTAAAGGAGGTTTTGTGTGCGAGGGGCTTGGACTTCCAGCAGGCATGCGTGAGCGTGTTTGATAGGAGTGAATGGAGACAAATGGTTTTTAATACTTGACGTGCTGTTGGAGTGTGA